>NC_057798.1:701073653-701433259 GCF_018294505.1 Triticum aestivum | reverse complement strand
TCGGTGGCTAGGGTTAGCCGCAGGGGTGGGGGGGGTTATGCGGCCGGCGGCTGGGCCGGTGGGTCGGCCCATGGGGGGGAGGGGAATGGGCCGAAAGGGGGAGTGGGGAGGGGGCCGGCTGGCTGGGTCAGGGGGGGGGGTTATCCCCCTCTCTTTTATTTTGCTTTTCATTTATTATTTTCCTTTTCTGTTATTGGTTTATTTAAAATGCTCTGGCATTTTGTAAAAATTATTGCACCCCACCAATATTAGGTTAGTTATTTTAGAAAACCCCGGAACATTTTAGAACTTATTTTCGGAACTCGTTATCATTTGTTTTAGTTTTAAATTTTGTTTTAGGACGGGTCCGAATTAACGAGAGGTTATTTAACCGAACCGGGACGATTACTGTAGCATAACCACCCGGGCGTTACATACCTACTCGAGGACGAGCAGGAATTAAGCTTGGGGATGCTTGATACGTCTCCAACGTATCTATAATTTTTGATTGTTCCATGCTATTATATTACCCATTTTGGATGTTTATGGGCTTTACTTTACACTTTTATATCATTTTTGGGACTAACCTAATAACCGGAGGCCCAGCCCGAATTGCTGTTTTTTTGCTTATTTCAGTATTTCGAAGAAAAGGAATATCAAACGGAGTCCAAACGGAATGAAACCTTCAGGAGCGTGATTTTTTGGAACAAACGTGATCCAGAGGACTTGGAGTGGAAGTCAAGAAACAACCGAGGCAGCCACGAGGGTGCCCGACACGCCCCCTAGGGTTGGGCGCGCCCCCACCCTCGTGGGCCCTTCAGGCGTCCACCGACATACTTCTTCCTCCTATATATACCCATGTACCCCGAAAACATCAGAAGAGACCACAAAAAACTATTTCCACCACCGCAACCTTCTGTATCCGCGAGATCCCATCTTGGAGCCTTCGTCGGCGCTCCGCCGGAGGGGGAATCGATAATGGAGGGCCTCGACATCATCTCCAAGGCCTCTCCGATGAGTTGTGAGTAGTTTACCATAGACCTTCAGGTCCATAGTTATTAACTAGATGGCTTCTTCTCTCTCTTTGAATCTCAATACAAATTTCTCCTCGATCTTCTTGGAGATCTATTTGATGTAACTCTTTTTGCGGCGTGTTTGTCGAGATCCGATGAATTGTGGGTTTATGATCAAGTTTATCTATGAGAAATATTGAATCTCCTCTGAATTCTTTTATGTGTGATTAAGTTATCTTTGCAAGTCTCTTCAAATTATCACTTTGGTTTGGCCTACTAGATTGATCTTTCTTGCAATGGGAGAAGTGCTTAGCTTTGGGTTCAATCTTGCGGTTTCCTTTCCCAGTGACAGCAGGGGCAGCAAGGCATGTATTGTATTGGTGCCATCGAGGATAAAAAGATGGGGTTTATATCATATTGCATGAGTTTATCCCTCTACATCATGTCATCTTTCTTAATGCGTTACTCTGTTCTTTATGAACTTAATACTCTAGATGCATGCTGGATAGCAGTCGATGTGTGGATTAATAGTAGTAGATGCAGGCAGGAGTCGGTCTACTTGTCACGGACGTGATGCCTATATACATGATCATGCCTAGATAATCTCATAATTATTCGCTTTTCTATCAATTGCTCGACAGTAATTTGTTCACCCACCGTAATACTTATGCTATCTTGAGAGAAGCCACTAGTGAAAACTATGGCCCCCGGGTCTATCTCTTATCATATAAGCTTTAAATCTACTTTTATTTGCATCTTTACTTTTCCAATCTATATCATAAAAATACCAAAAAAAATTATCCTATCATATTATCTCTATCAGATCTCACTTTCGCAAGTGGCCTTGAAGGGATTGACAACCCCTTTATTGCGTTGGTTGCGAGTTCTTGTTTGTTTGTGTAGGTGCGTGAGACTTTTGAGGAGCCTCCTACTGGATTGATACCTTGGTTCTCAAAAACTGAGGGAAATACTTACGCTACTTTGCTGCATCACCCTTTCCTCTTCAAGGAAAACCCACGCAAGCTCAAGACGTAGCCGGGAGCCGTGGCTGGGAAGAGGAGAGGGGGCGCGAGTGCGGGAGGAGGCTGGCAGCTAGTTCTTCGCTGGAGCCAGTTTTTTTTTATACTCCAACAGATGAAATGATGAAAATTCCCTTGGCGGGGCACTGGAATTACCCGGGTGGCACGAACAAGAGGTAACTATTCATTCCTATAGTGCTACTCTCAGATCCGACGACAGAGAACGTCCAATGGCCTGATCTGACGACCCAAACTCCATCACGCGAACAACGCATCCGACGGCCGAAAGTCGCTGAGCTGTGAGGAGGCTCGGTGGAACACTCCTCTCTTATTTCTGGATATGTTCCCTTTTTTTATACTATATAAAAAACCTTGTTCAATGAATCTCATGTTTAGGTCTGATGACTCTCTTTTCTATGGGACATTTATATATTTTTTCTCTAACTCGAACCCACTACTGATATTTACACCTAATTTTTTTATTGTGCAGTTTGCCCCTCTTTCTTCTTCTGATGAACTTATAGGAATACCTTTCCATTCAAAAGGGGGTTGTTTACAGGACGCGAACGCTTGACCTCATGGTCACAAGGAAACAGCTTTACCGCTGCACCAAGACTCCCCTTCCATATGGGACCCATTCTAACAAAAAGAAAAGGGAAAACTCTCATTTACCCCGCCCTCTAACTTACACGAGGGACCCCACCAAAGAAAAAGTAAAAACTCTATTTACGTGGAGTATTTACACCCGAGCTCAAATGCTCTTGGTGAATAGTAAAATCGGGAAAAATAGTAAACAAATTCAAAAAAATCCGAATATTTTGTGGTAACCTTTGAAAAATGTTCTAAGTGCTTGCAAAACTTTATCATGAATGAATATTCCTGGAAGCCATGGCAAAAAAATAGTTACTCCAAGAATGCTATTTTTAAAGCATTTTGGAGTACTGATTTTTTCCATGACTCCCAGGAATGTCATTTTGTGACGAACATTTTCAAGCATAGAAAACATTTTTCAAAGGTTATCACCAAAAACATTCAGAATGTTTTTCAATTTGTTGCATTTTCTTTTGATTTTACTGTTCACCCGAGCAAGAACACTTCCGCTCTTAACTCTGTCTCTCTCGCAGTCTCATCGGACTCTCTGATACCCATTCTCTTTGTGTGAGGTAGGCCTAGCGTGAGAAAGATGCCGCATTGTTGCCTACGCCTGGTGGTATCTAGCGAGCTCGAGCGAGGATGCTTGTATGCCGCATTCTACCCTCCGACGCCCCAGCACCCACCGCACACATAGCCACCATATGACCATGGACCTCGGACTGCGGCCATGATGGACCGATGTCGGAGAAGGTGGTGCTCCCTCCGATGTTGAGACCTGCATGGCCATTGTCATAGTCCTCCATCTTCCCCTGTTGACCACCGCGAGGAGCTCGAGACCATGCCCCCACCCCGCGATGGATGCATGTGTTGGGGAACGTAGCATCCAATTTCAAAAAAATTCCTACGCTCATGCAAGATCTATCTAGGAGATGCATAGCAATGAGAGGGGGAGAGTGTGCCGAAGTACCCTCGTAGACCGAAAGCGGAAGGGTTTGACAACGCGGTTGATGTAGTTGAACTTCTTCTCGTTCCGACCGATCGAGCATCGAACGTACCGCACCTCCGAGTTCTGCACACGTTCAGCTCGATGACGTCCCTCAAACTCTTGATCCAGCAAAGTGTCGAGGGAGTAGAAGAGTTTCGTCAGCACGATGGCGTGGTGATGGTGATGGTGAAGTGGTCCACGCAGAGCTTCGCCTAATCACTATGAAGATATGGTCGAAGGCATAAACTGTGGAGGGGGGCGCCGCACACGGCTAATGATTGTTGGTGTGTGTTTTAGGTGCCCCCTCCCCATGTATATATAGGTGGGAGGGGAGGGGAACAGCCTTGGGGCGCCCCAAGGAATCCTAGTAGGGGGCCTAGTCCAATTCGCCCCCACCCCCTCCTACCATATTTTTCGGAGGGGGGAGGAAGGAGGAGGGAGGAGGGAAGGAAGGGGGAGGCCGAATCCCTCCCCTTCATTTCTCTCTTCCCCTCTTTCCTTCCCCTTCAGGTGCGGCCCATATGGGGGACGCAACAGCCCCTGCTGCCTGCCGTGTTTCCCCTCTTGGCCCATTAGGCCCATATCTTTGGCGGTGAGTGCCTGGAACCCCTTCCGGTGACCCGATATGTACCCGGTACACTCCAGAACACTTCGGTTGTCCGAATACCATCGTCCTATATATCAATCATTACCTCTCGACCATTTCGAGACTCCTCTTCATATCCGTGTTCTCATCCGGGGCTCCGAACAACATTTGGTCAACAAATCACATAACTCATATAATACAAAATCATCATCGAACGTTAAGCGTGCGGACACTACGGGTTCGAGAACTATGTAGACATGACCGAGACACCTCTCCGGTCAATAAACAATAGCAAAACATGGATGCTCATATTAGCTCCCACATATTCTACGAAGATCTTTATCGGTCGAACCGTTATGACAACATACGTTTTCCCTTTGTCCATCGGTATGTTACTTGGCCGAGATTCGATCGTTGGTATCTTCATACCTAGTTTTATCTCGTTACCGGCAAGTCTCTTTACTCGTTCCGTAATGCATCATCCTGCAACTAACTCATTAGTCACTTTGCTTGCAAGGCTTCTTATGATGTGCATTACCGAGAGGGCCCAGAGATACCTCTCCGATACTCGGAGTGACAAATCCTAATCTCGATCTATACCAACCCAACAAACACCTTCGAAGATACCTATAGAGCATCTTTATAATCACCTAGTTAAGTTGTGATGTTTGATAGCACACAAGGTATTCCTCCGGTATCCGGGAGTTGCATAATCTCATAGTCGAAGGAATATGTATTTGACTGAAGAAAGCAAGAGCAATAAAACTGAACGATCATAATGCTAAGCTAATGAATGGGTCTTGTCCATCACATCATTCTCCTAATGATGTAATCCCATTCATCAAATGACAATACATGTCTATGGTTAGGAAACTTAATCATCTTTGATTAACAAGCTAGTCTAGTAGAGGCTTACTAGGGACACGGTGTTTTGTCTATGTATCCACACATGTATCAAGTTTCCGGTTAATACAATTCTAGCATTAATAATAAATATTTATCATGAATAATGAAATATAAAATAACAACTTTATTATTGCCTCTAGGGCATATTTCTTTCAGTCTCCCACTTGCACTAGAGTCAATAATCTAGTTCACATCGCCATGTGATTTAACACCAATACTTCACATCGTCATGTGATTAACACCCATAGTTCACATCGCCATGTGACCAACACCCAAAGTGTTTACTAGAGTCAATAATCTAGTTCACATCGCCATGTGATTAACACCCAAAGAGTACTAAGGTGTGTGATACGGCTCCAACGTATCTACTTTTCCAAACTCTTTTGCCCTTGTTTTGGACTCTAATTTGCATGATTTGGATGGAACTAACCCGGACTGACGTTGTTTTCAGCCGAATTGTCATGGTGTTATTTTTGTGTAAAAATAAAAGTTTTTGGAATGACCTGAAACTTCACGGAGACACTTTTTGGAATTAATAAAAAATATTGGCGAAAGAATCAACCAAGGGGGCCCACACCTTGGCAAAAAAATCGTTACTCCAAGAATGCTATTTTTAAAGCATTTTGCAGTATTGATTTTTTTTCATGACTTCCAGGAATGTCATTTTGTGACGAACATTTTCAAGCATAGAAAACATTTTTCAAAGGTTATCACAAAAAACATTCAGAATTTTTTCAATTTGTTGCATTTTCTTTTGATTTTACTGTTCACCCGAGCAAGAACACTTTCGCTCTTAACTCTGTCTGTCTCGCAGTCTCATCGGACTCTCTGATACCCATTCTCTTTGTGTGAGGTAGGCCTATAGCGTGGGAAAGACGCCGCATTGTTGCCCGCGCCTGGTGGTATCTAGCGAGCTCGAGCAAGGATGCTTGGATGCCGCATTCTACTCTCCGACGCCCAAGCACCCACCGCATGCATAGCCACCATATGACCATAGACCTCGGACTACGGCCATGATGGACCGATGTCGGAGAAGGTGGTGCTCCTTCTGATGTTGCGACCTGCACGGGCGTTGCCATAGTCCTCTGTCTTCCCATGTCGACCACCGCAAGGAGCTCGAGACCACGCCCCCACCCGCGATGGATGCATGCTCTCGCGCCCGACCGCTGTGGATGCACGCACGATCACACGATTGCGCCCCGGCCACCATAGATTCACGTCTGCAACCTGCTCACTCTCTTCCTTTGATTCGGAGGATGGGAAGGACGTTGGCTGCCCAAGGCAATGGCCGAGCTGAGGATGTGGTGCCCTACCGCGCAAATTTTTGAAAATTAAGACAACCTGCGTGAGTGAATTGCCAAAAAAAACTACCCTCCACAACAATTGACAAAACTATCATTGCTACAAGCCCGACAGCTGACACATGGCACTTGCCGCCACATTCAAGGCATAACCGACCATTGCCTCTGAAAGGGGAAGTCTCAAGGACAAAGCATAACCATCGAGAGTAAGAAACTGATCGAAGCAAGAAACTAAAGAGGGCATGTAGTTTCTTTTGACGTTTTTCTTTGAACATCAGTACAGACGCAAGCGCTCATACATACGCGCGTACACCCACCCCTATGAACGCACACACGCACACCCTACCCCTATGAGCACCTCCGAGCGACTGAGCCGGCATGTCATCTTGAAATTTACGAAGTTACCGTAGGCGTCTCGTCGTCGACGGGAACGTCTCCTCCCACTGAAAGTGCATCGCCGGAAATCCTGAAATAAATCCAGGAATAAATCGAGCACCAGGACTTGAACCCTGGTGGGCTGGGGATACCACTGTCCCTCTAACCATCCAACCACAGGTTAGCTTCTTTTGACGTTGATATGTCTTTACATCAGCAATACTTGTGCTTTTCTTTGGAATTGGAATCACTACCGAAATCGCACCATATGCCGACGGCCAGGGCCGTCGGCATAGCCCTGACTAGCCGCCGGGACAGGCCTATGCCGACGGCCCCCGTCGGCATAGGGCCGTCGGCAACATATCCATCGGCGTAGCCAGGATGACCGTCGGCATAGAAAGGTCGTCGGCATAGACCCTATCCCGACGGTGGCCGTACATCAGGGCCGTCGGCAACGCCATCGCCTAACGGCGGCTGCCGTCAACTGCTGACCAGCAGCGACTCGCCACGTGGCACCTCCATGCCGACGGCCTGCCCGTCGGCATAGTACTAAACTACGCCGACGGCCAGGCCGTCGGCATAGAGGTGCCATGTGGCGAGTCGCCGTCGCTCCTGCGGCTTGCCTATGCCGACGGGCTAGCCGTCGGCTTAGTTTAGAACTATGCCCACGGCTAGGCCGTCGGCATAACGTGCCACGTGTCGGCAATTGGGCACTCCTGGGGCAGAACTAAGCCGACAGCCAGGCCGTCGGCATAGACGGCCACATGTCAGCCACTGGGAGCTCACGCCAGGCCTATGCCGACGGCTAGGCCGTCGGCATAGTTTCTGTCCATTTTTTTTTCTTTTTTCTGTTTCTTTTCAGCTCAATTCATTTGAATATACACAGCATATATAAGAAGCAGCATATATAAGAAGCAACATCACGTAACAGTAAGGAGCAGCATCACACATCATAAGAAACATTGCAAAGCATAAACATATAAGTATCATCACCACCAAGCATATAAGAATCTCACAAACAACAATAAGATAAGAAACATCACAAGCATATAAGTATCACAACATCGAGAACCGCCACAATGTGACCCAAAGGCTTAAGCGCCAGGACGTCGAGCACCGCGGAGGTCGTCACCGCCAAGAGCGCCGAAGCCCAGGTCGTTAGTGCTTCCGCCAGCGCTACCGCCAAGACCGCCTCCACCTCCGCCTCCGCCTCCATGGATCAGAGTGGTCGGGCTCCGTGTCTCCGGAGTGCTGCGAAGACCACCGCCAACGGTAGATCCACCTGTTCCCTGGATGTTGAAAAGACATATTAATGGGATATATGACTATGTTGAAAGGCATGACATGCTTTGGGTGAATAGATTGGGGATGAACTAACCGGCGAGGGGCCAGCGTTCTGTGCCACAAACTCCTCAAAGGTCAGCAGCACTGGTTGTGCTGGAGGGCATTATGCTGGCTGCAACTGAGGACACCTGCCGGCCGCCATTTCCTGAAAAGCCTGCTCCAGCTGGCGATCCCTCTGCACTTGGTGTTCATGAAGCCTCTGATGCCACGCCATGGTCTCCTGGCGTGTGTACTCCAGGTAGGCCTACGGTATGACATGATGGAACTCATAAAACTACTAGATGCGGAAAATAAAGTGAGCAATGAAGATAAGAGGGAAAATACTTACAGATTGTTGCTCCTGAAAGAGGGACTGTGAACTGGACACTGGCTGGCTCGTGCGCTGGCTCAGGCTCGGGTCGATCCGACGGAGCTGTGTGTAGGAGATAGTCGGAGTGACCACAGCATCGAGAACCGCCTCCCGACCGTGCTCCTTGGGCCCCATGCTCACCACCGCCCTGTCGTCCAGATCCGCCGCAATGGGGTCAGGTGTGTCAGGATGTAACTTCAGATACGCTGCGGAGTAGGCCTCCTTCCTCCACGCGGTCTTCTTGCCGTAGTACTTGGGCTCGCCAGGCTTGGGGTCCTTCCGCGTATGGGCGATCTCCCACGCCTGCATGTGTGAGAGCGGCCGCTTCAGTTTCTCCTCCTGCACCACCAAACAGATGTTAGTCATACATAAGAAAGTGATGGTAAATAGAAGAAGAAGAATGTTTAATGGGGTTAGTCATACATTAACTGCCTTGTGGAGATAGTGGTTTCGGTTTCCCTGAGCATGTACTCCCTCCTTCCCTCGGTTAGCCTTATTTTTGATTCTCATAGCCGCCCAGGCTCCAGCCTCATCACACCAAAGATCCACCAATGCTGCCCAGGACTCGTCTTTTCCATAACACCAATTTGGACACACCTACATAATAAAAGCATAATGGCATGTCAACATGAAACGGTGAAATGTACCACATGGTAATGAAAGCATAATGAAAGCATAATATATGAAAGCATAATGAAAAATCTTTTATACTTACCGCCAAGTACTCGGGCCTCTCCAAGGTAATGCCCATCCTCCGCGCTTCTTCCTTGGTCATCTTCACACCAAGAACGTCGTGGTAGTATGTCGAGATGGCCACATAGCGCACCTCGTACTGCATCTGGCGGGCCTTCTTCTTGCATTGGCGCAGCACGATCTGGTCCGCTCTAGCCCTGTGCTCCGGAAGAACTCGATAGAATTTCTACAATCATGCATGAAACAAGAATGGAAGAAGCCATGAGCTAAATCATTCATGAAACTAGAATGGACTTGTGCTTCTAAAGAGAACTCACCCAGAAAGTAGTGATCACGGCCTTGGCATGGGTCTCATGGTCCGCGTGGAGGGCCGCTTCCCAGTGGTCCCAGCTCGTGGCCAAAACCCGACGGTCCGGCTGCCTGACTGGATCCGGACAGTACAACCCCGGCCAGTATAACTTCAGCAAGACGGTGATGAGGCCGTTGGGAATACGGACCCCTTTAGAATATATCCAGTTGCTGCAAAAGAATGAACTATTAGCATGTGACAAGCAAAATAAATAACAACCGGAATATGCATGTGACAAGCAAAATAATGAACCACTTACTCTTTTCCCGTGGGCTCAATGAGCCACTTCTGCTCCTCAGTAGCAGGAACCTGCTTTGGTAGCTTTGCGTTGCCACGCAGCCATCCCTTGTTGTCAACCCCCTTCCCGTCACCACCATCATCCCCGCCACCACCCCCCTCCTCGCCTGCCTCCCCCTCCCCAACCTCCTCCTCCTCCTCCTCCTCCTCCTCGCGTGCCTCCTCCTCCACCTCCTCCTCCTCCTCCTCCTCCTCCTCCTCCCTAGAGTGTACCTCACTAGAGGAGGGTACCTCACTAGAGGAGGGCCTCGAAGACAACACCCCTAAGTCGGTGAGGGTGCGCTCTTTCTGGCCGCGACCCCCTGTAGTGGCTCTCCCCCCAGCACCTCGTCCTCTAGAGGCTCTCCCCCCGCCCCCTCCTCCTCTAGGGGCACCTCTCCCTCGACCTCCCTGTGAGGAGTCATCGTCAAGTAGCCGAGGGGGAGGATTACGTGCTCGACCACTCCGACTAGGCAGGCCGACGACCTTGCGTAGGAAACCCACGCCATCGGCCTTCCCTTGCCCATGTTCCACGAACCTGCATTGAAAAGAGAAAAAGCAATTAGTAAATTAATGAAATGAAGAAAAAGGCATGATAATAAACACATTAATAAAAATGCATAAAAAGGCATATTCCTAAACTATAGAAAAAAAGACTTGAAACGTACATCTGCTAGAACCCATATGAATCATCACTGTTGTAACCTCTTTCTCGGTCCGTCTCATCATCACTATCAATCATATCATCTTCGTTGTCCGACGGAGGTGGAGGCTCTTCCTCGTCGTCAGCGTCTTCGTTTAACTTTTCTAGCATAAGTATGTCATTTTCATTGACAATGGTCTCACCATCATTCCGTGCATCGTCGACGTTTGGGTCGACATCATCATCACCCAATGGTCTAGCGTCATCGTTTCTAACCACATCATCATCATCATCATCAGGTTGCTCTTGATAGAACACTCCCTCGTATGTCATGGGGTTAATGTTGTAGTAATCGTCTTCATTCGGGTCTGGTAGCTTACCATGTGGCGACACCTTGAACACAACTTCCCAACCCTTTAGATACACTTTCTGGCATGGGTAAGGCAGATAATATACTTGTGTAGCTTGGGTAGCCGCAATGAAGAGATCGGCTCCGGCATAGACGGTTGATGGTTTAACTTCGACCAAACCAATGGAAGGCGTATGTTTTACCCCCTCCCGTGGATCGAACCATCGGCATTTGAACACAGGCAGACTTAGGGTCTCACGCCCCTGGCGGAATTTAACCTCGTATATATTTTGTACCCTTCCGTAGTAGTCTACTGAATTTTGACCGGGGGTGTACACTCCAGTATTTATAGTTTTCGGATCGGGGCGGCTGTTTTGGTGCTCCTCTGTATGGAAGCGATACCCATTCACATCATACTTTGTACATGTCATGACGGCAGGGTCAAAACCCATGGAAACCCATCTCAATTCATCATCCATAGATATGTTCGGATCTTTTCCCTACAAGTATAATGGAAATTGTTGCGTGCATTAGTTCGGTTAACTAATAAATGTTGAAGTAGGTATTTAATAGGGGAGTGTGGAAATTTACTTTCTCCATGAACCAAGCAACAAAATTTTACGTCCAGGGTTTCCATGACGGAGAAGAGTAAGTGCCTCCGCCTCAGTAGGAGGATTCACTCCCGTCCATTCCTCTTGAACGAAATCACTAAAAAAAGATAAGCGGTGTTAGACCGGGACTAAGTGAACATGAAACATGATGATGTGGAAGACATAAAGGAATGGTGTAGTGGTATTACCTCATCCACACTTCCTCAACTTCCTTGATGTTGTGCAAGATATAGAACATGAGGTCCTCCCACTCTTGTCGTGGCATGTTATAAGATTTCGAGGCCCCAGCCCTCCCACCTTGCGCGTTGAATAGATCGAGCCTGGGTTGATACTTGGGCTCTTCTATATTGTATCGAGGCACCTTGTTATGAAGATGGGGAACGTGGTCTGGATAGTATGATGTCCTGAGGTCTGACACCTCCTCTAGGATAACTGCCTCAGCTATGGAAGCTTCAATCTTAGCTTTGTTTCCACATTTCCGTCTGAGATGCTTGTTATGCCTCTCAGGGCCGTACTGCCACCGATTTTGTACAGGGCCCCCCAACAATACCTCGTTCACGAGGTGCAGAATGAGATGTGTCGTCGGAGTAAAGAAGCCTGGCGGAAAGATCTTCTCTAGCTTGACTATCAACTCCGGTGCCTTCTTATGCAATTTTTCAATCACCTCTTTACTTACTTCTTTAGCACAGAGCGTGCGGAAGAAATGGCTAAGCTCGGCAAGCACTCGCCAGACATGCTCGGGGACATAGCCTCGAACCATCACCGGCATTATCCGCTCAATCCATACATGGTAGTCATGACTCTTCAGGCCGGTCACTTTGCCCGTTGAAAGATTGACTCCCTTACTTATATTCGATGCATAACCATCGGTGAACTTCAAAATTTGTTTCAGCCAGATAAGTACTTCTTTTTTTTCTGGCGGTTTAAGGACAAAGTCAGCATCTGGCTTGAACCAGTTTTTTCGACCGCCTGTGGGAGGCTTCATGTTCAGGCGTGGTCTATCACAAATTCTCTGTTGATCGGCTCTAGCTTTTACGTTATCCTTCGTCTTATCAGGAATGTTGAGGATCGTGTGGAAAAGGGACTCTGCCACATTCTTTTCGGTGTGCATCACATCAATATTGTAAGGAAGTTTGAGGTCCTTGAAATAGGGAAGCTGCGAGAAGGGGGTAATGTGAGTCCAGTTGTGCGTCTCGCCATATCCCTCGAAGCCTTTGGCTTTGGCTTTGCCTTTGCCTTTGACTTTAGGCTTGAGAGCTTTTAGCTGAGCAAGAACATCTGCCCCCGAAAATGTTGGAATCTCGGTTACTTCATGAACAACCCGGCCTTTCGTGAAGTTCTTCTTGTCTTCCCTGTCTGGATGGTCTGGAGGGAGGAACTGTCGATGCAGGTCAAAGGCTACATACTTGCCACCCTTACTCAGCCAAATCATTCGCAGAGCCTGCATGCACACTGGGCATGGCATCTTACCACTTGTACACCATCCGCAGAATAGAGCATAGCCGGGAAAGTCATGCATGCAATAGTGCAACCAAACTTTCATCAAGAAATTTCTCTGCAGATCCCGGTCGTATGTCAACCTCGGAAAGTACCGAGAATGGTGCAAGGCATCCACAAACGGCTGCATAAACACACGCAATTGCTTCCCCGGGTAGTCAGGCCCCGGAATGATGAGCGACAAGAACATGGTCTTCCGTTGCATTAGGGCACCGGGAGGAAGATTGAGCGGAATTACAAACACAGGCCAGCAGCTGTATGGATTGGACGACATACCATATGGATTCAACCCATCACCTGATATGGCTATTCTGACATTCCCAGCCTCGGCTGCTTCCTCGGGGTATTCTTCATCGAATGACTTCCATGCTTCCCCTCCCGATGGATGTACGATTTTTTTGGATTGTACCTTATACCTTCCTTGTGCCACTTCATCATTTTGGCAGACTCCTTCGTGATGAAAAGGCGCTGCAGTCTTTTTATAAAATCAAGATACCGAAGAACCTTAACGGGGATGGTTAGCTGCTTTTTCTCACCATCCTCACCGACCACCTCAATGTACCGAGACGAACCGCACTTCCTACAGTACTTGTCATCCGCATACTCGTGCCTAAACAAAAGGCAATTCTTCGGGCAAACATCTATTTTCTCATAATCCATAGAGAGTGCCTTCATGATTTTCTTTGTATCGTACATGCTTTTCGGCAGTTCATGACCCTCAGGGAGGCTGTTAGCCCATACTCCCAGGAATGCTTCGAAGCATTTCTGGCTACAGCCGTACTCAGCCTTGACTGCAATCAGTTGCGAGATGGCATCCAGCTGAGATATTTTCGCACCCGCATAAAGAGGTTTCTTCGACGAGGCCAAGACCTCCAAGAAGGCCTTTGCGGTTGCCTCCGGCTCCTCCGGTTCATTCTCTGAAGGTGTCGCATTTGCCGTTTCTGCAACAATGACATCATCTAGCATGTCCCTGACCCCGTCGTCCTCATATCCATCGATGCGTTGTCGCATCACCTCCTCTCTACCACGGTCCTGCTCGGCTATGTTTATCGGCGGCATGTCAAAGTTTGGCATATATCCGTGCGTGCGAAGGTGCTCACTCATGTCCGTCTGATTTCTACGGTGACGTCTGGCACATCTCGCACAGGGGCATGTTAGGATAATTCTCATTGGACGACGGAATATCTCCTTCAAATACACATCGGTTTTCGCGATCCACTCTGATGTTACTCGATTCCGACGGATAAAACCACTGTACATCCACTGATTATCTGCCATCCTCTGCTTTTTTGCAACTCACACAACATAATTAAGGATTCACTTAAATTAATCACATCAAATTTTCAGTTTCTACCACGTTAAATCCACCTACATCTCTAATAGGTAAAGATGGGTCCTAATCCCACCCGAGGAGGTGTAGATTGAGTACGTTCTCCATTCTACCCCGTTCCGAGACAAAATTTCGGCAGCACCTCCCCGCTGTTCTCCAGATACACGTCTCGGCAAATAGCCGAGAGAATGTGCTCCGGAGAACAATGGGGAGGCACCGCCGAAATCCTGTCTCGGAATGGGGTAGAACATGGAGAACATACCCAATCTACACATCCTCGGGTTGTCCGTGGAAAACGCTGGACAATTCGAAACAACTGCGATGATAAATATGCAATTGAATGCATATTTATCGATGCAACCCTTTCGGACGGGAGACGCCTAGGTTACGCCAATTGACTTGAGAATGAAATCTAGTGACATCAAAAAATGGAGGAGATGGACTTGTAGCTCACCCTCGGCTGTAGGGGAAGGAGTCAAACAACAGAGGGATGCTCAGGGAACAACGTCGGACGACGGTCACTTTGATGAAATGCAACACCGCAAAGCCTGCAAATTCCATCGGGACAAAAAATTTAGAACATCACAACTCATAGAGCATATTTAAAACATTTAAACATGCATTCATTTATTTTTGCATCATGTAGGCAAAAAAACTAAAAACATTAACAATATATTCATCATCGCCATCACATATTCATCATCATCATTATCACCTATTCGTCATAATCATTGATTCATCTCATCGAACCAAATTTTCTTGCAAGATGCAACATATAGCATCTCATCTAACCAAAAATTTTTACTACCTATCTCACTATCTATCTAACTATCTACCTACTAACTATCTCACTATCTATCTAACTATCTAACTATCTACCTATCTAACTATCTATATAACTATCTATCTAACTAGGTATCTAACTATCTAAATATCTATCTAAATACCTATCTAACTAGCTATAAAATTACTAAAAAACACTAAAAATAAATAAAAATTTCACCTTCGAGAGGGCCGGCCGAAATTGGGGCGGGGAGGCGCGGAGTCGGGGTGGCGAGGCTGGCGGGGGGTCGGGGCGGGGCGGCCGGCGTCGGGTCGGGGCGAGGAGGCCGGTGGGGGGACGGGGCGGGGTGGCCGGAGGGGGTCGGGGCGGGGCGGTGCGGGGTCGGGGCGGGAAGGTCGGAGGCGGGGGCGGGGCGGGGCGGCCGGCGCGGGGCCGGCGCGGGGCGGGGCGGCCAGTGCGGGGCGTCGCAGAGTCGAGGCGGGGCGGCCGGCCCGTGGTCGGGGCGGGGTGGCTCGGGGTCATGGCGGGGAGGCGCGGGCGGCGGCGGGCTCGGGGTGGGGCGGCGCAGGTCGGAGCGGGGAGGCGCGGGCGCCGGCGTGCTCGGGGCGGGGCGGCGCGGGCGGTGGCGTGCTCAGGACGGGCAGCGGAGGAGGTGGGCGGCGGCGGTAGGGGTGGCGGTCGGGTGCGGTTGAGGGAGAAAATGAGTGGAGGAGGTCGGGTGCAGTCGGGTGTGGTGCGGATAAGGTTGGCCCTATGTCGACGGCATGGCCGTCGGCATAGGCCTGGGCCCCACATGTCAGTAGCCCGGGGGAGTGGATAACGTGCACATATGCCGACGGCCCGGCCGTCGGCATAGTTGGGAGGCCTATGCCGACGGCTAGGCCGTCGGCATATATGCCAAGCACAATTTTTTTAAAATAGTCCCACCTCGCCGAGGAAAAGCAATTTGACCTATTTAAATAGTTCACTAATCCATACGTTACAAGCTCCGGTATTCATTTGACTTATATGAAGAAAACGGACAATTACTCTGAAACTTTCAGTGCCCGGGCAGCCGGCCCGGTGCCCGAGCACTAAAGGTTTCAGAGTGGTACGTTTTCAATGATGAATACCGGAGTTTTTAATCAATTCAATTATTACATTTTTAGATTTTTAGTTTACCTTCTGTGTGGGACCCGGTACCCGGTGCGACGATCGTGACACCGGGAACCTGGGGGTTAGGCGGGACGGGGGCCCTGGGGGGGGGGTAGCAATGCCACTGGAGCATCGCACCGGGACCTCATACATGCCGTACAGTGTGCTGGCATGTCCGAAGAGGCGGCACACGTCTCCGGGGTGTACCCCCTCACACGGACGGTGCCGCCGCCGGCACCTGGAGGGGGGAAACGGACGCATCGGGTCTACACGGAGGGGATCTTACTGTGGGTTTGGCCCGGATGTTGCTCTAAAGTGTTTGTATGGGCTGACCTAACACGACCGGGTGGATAGTTCCACTGGTCAAAACCCGTCCGTGCAAAGTCAACGGGCTAGATCCCGTGGTCAAACCCTACAGGGTTAGGCGGGACGGGGGCCCTGGGGGGTAGCAATGCCACCCGAGCGTCGCACCGGGCCCTCATACATGTCGTACAGTGTGTTGGCATGTCCGAAGAGGCGGCACGCGTCTCCGGGGTGTGCCCCCTCACACGGACGGCGCCGCCGCCGGCACCTGGAGGGGGGAAACGGACGCGTCGGGTCTACACGGAGGGGATCTTACTATGGGTTCGGCTCGGATGTTGCTCTAAAGTGTTCGTACGGGCTGACCTAACATGACCGGGTGGATAGTTCCACTGGCCAAAACCCGTCCGTGCAAAGTCAAAGGTCTAGATCCCGTGGTCAAACGCTACAGGGTTAGGCGGGACGGGGGCCCTGGGGGGGTAGCAATGCCACCCGAGCGTCGCACCGGGCCCTCATACATGTCGTACATTGTGCTGGCATGTCCGAAGAGGCAGCACGCGTCTCCGGGGTGTGCCCCCTCACACGGATGGCGCCGCCGCCGGCACCTAGAGGGGGGAAACGGACGCGTCGGGTCTACACGGAGGGGATCTTACTATGGGTTTGGCCCGGATGTTGCTCTAAAGTGTTCGTATGGGCTGACCTAACACGACCGGGAGGATAGTTCCACTGGACAAAACCCGTCCGTGCAAAGTCAAACGGTTAGATCCCGTGGTCAAACGCTACAGGGTTAGGCGGGACGGGGGCCCTGGGGGTAGCAATGCCACCCGAGCGTCGCACCGGGCCCTCATACATGCCGTACAGTGTGCTCGCATGTCCGAAGAGGCGGCACGTGTCTCCGGGGTGTGCCCCCTCACACGGACGGCGCCGCCGCCGGCACCTGGAGTGGGGAAATGGACGCGTCGGGTCTACACGGAGGGGATCTTACTTTGGGTTTGGCCCGGATGTTGCTCTAAAGTGTTCGTATGGGCTGACCTAACACGACCGGGTGGATAGTTCCACTGGTTAAAACCCGTCCGTGCAAAGTCAAAGGGCTAGATCCCGTGGTCAAACGCTACAGGGTTAGGCGGGATGGGGGCCTTGGGGGGGGGGGGGGGTAGCAATGCCACCCGAGCATCGCACCGGGCCCTCATACATGCCGTACAGTGTGCTGGCATGTCCGAAGAGGCGGCACGCGTCTCCGGGGTGTGCCCCCTCACATGGACGGCGCCGCCACCGGCACCTGGAGGGGGGGAACGGACGCGTCGGGTCTACACGGAGGGGATCTTACTATGGGTTTGGCCCGGATGTTGCTCTAAAGTGTTCGTATGGGCTGACCTAACACGGCCGGGTGGATAGTTCCACTGGTCAAAACCCGTCCGTGCAAAGTCAAAGGGCTAGATCCCGTGGTCAAACCCTACAGGGTTAGGCGGGACGGGGGCCCTGGGGGTAAACCCGGTCATGGACAGCCCGGCCCGACGACCCGGCCCGAAAAACCCGGGCCGGGCCGGGCCGGGCCGGGCTTGACATTCGGGTCGGGCTCGGGCCTTGTTTTGCAGCCCGAAAGATAGTTCGGGCCGGGCTCGGGCTTCACTTTTCATGTATTTCGGGCCGGGCTTGCACGTGCATACACTGAAAAATAGCGTTCGGGCCGGGCTTTCGGGCTTCGGGCTTCATTTCGGGTTGGGCTCGGGCTTGAAAACAAGGAGTATTTCGGGCTTCGGGCCGGGCTCGGGCTTGAGAAATGAAGGTCGGGCTTTTACAAGCCCGGACCGAAACCCGGCCCGGCCCGGCGTTTGCCCGGGTTTACCTGGGGGGGTAGCAATGCCACCCGAGCGTCGCACCGGGCCCTCATACATGTCGTACAGTGTGCTGGCATGTACGAAGAGGCGGCACGCGTCTCCGGGGTGTGCCGCCTCACACGGACGGCGCCGCCGCCGGCACCTGGAGGGGGGAAACGGACGCGTCGGGTCTACACGGAGGGGATCTTACTGTGGGTTTGGCCCAGATGTTGCTCTAAAGTGTTCATATGGGCTGACCTAACACGACCGAGTGGATACTTCCACTGGTCAAAACCCGTCCGTGCAAAGTCAAAGGGCTAGATCCCGTGGTCAAACGCTACAGGGTTAGGCGGGACGGGGGCCCTGGGGGGTAGCAATGCCACCCGGAGCGTCGCACCGGGCCCTCATACATGCCGTACAGTGTGCTGGCATGTCCGAAGAGGCGGCACGCGTCTCCGGGGTGTGCCCCCTCACACGGACGACGCCGCCGCTGGCACCTGGAGGGGGAAACGGACGCGTCGGGTCTACACGGAGGGGATCTTACTGTGGGTTTGGCCCGGATGTTGCTCTAAAGTGTTCGTATGGGCTGACCTCACACGACCGGGTGGATAGTTCCACTGGTCAAAACCCGTCCGTGCAAAGTCAAAGGGCTGGATCCCGTGGTCAAACGCTACACGGTTAGGCGGGACGGGGGCCCTAGGGGGGTATCAATGCCACCCGAGCATCGCACCGGGCCCTCATACATGCCGTACAGTGTGCTGGCATGTCCAAAGAGGCGGCACGCGTCCGTTTCCCCCCTCCAGGTGCCGGCGGTGGCGCCGTCCATGTGAGGGGGCACACCCCAGAGACGCGTGCCGCCTCTTCGGACATGCCAGCACACCACCCCGCATGTATGAGGGCCCGGTGCGACGCTCGGGTGGCATTGATACCCCCCCCAGGGCCCCCGTCCCGCCTAACCCTGTAGCGTTTGACCACAGGATGTAGCCCTTTGACTTTGCACGGACGGGTTTTGACCAGTGGAACTATCCACCCGGTCGTGTTAGGTTAGCCCATACGAACACTTTAGAGCAACATCCGGGCCAAAACCACAGTAAGATCCCCTCCGTGTAGACCCGACGCATCTGTTTCCCCCCTCCAGGTGCCGGCGACGGCGCCGTCCGTGTGAGGGGGCACACCCCGGAGACGCGTGCCGCCTCTTCGGACATGCCAGCACACCACCCCGCATGTATGACGGCCCGGTGCGACTCTCGGGTGGCATTGCTACCCCCCACGGCCCTCGTCCCGCCTAACCCTGTAGCGTTTGACCACGGGATCTAGCCCTTTGACTTTGCACGGACGGGCTTTGAGCAGTGGACCTATCCACACGGTTGTGTTAGGTCAGCCCATAAAAACACTTTAGAGCAACATCCGGGCCAGACCGATCGCAAGATCCCCTCCATGTAGACCCGACGCGTCCGTCTCCCCCCTCTAGGTGCCGGCGGCGCCGCCATCCGTGAGGGGGGCACACCCCGGAGACGAGTGCCGCCTCTAATTTGGACATGGCACCACACCACCCCGCTTGTATGAGGGCCCGGTGCGACGCTCCGGTGGTATTGCTATCCCCCAGGGCCCCCGTCCCGCCTCTTCAGACATGGCACCACACCGCCCCGCATGTATGAGGGCCCGGTTAGACGGGAGGGTGTACCTGGGGGTAGCAATGCCGCTAGGTGTTGCTTTGGGCCCTCCTACGGTTATGGAAGCGTGGTGGCTAGCGCAGGACCCGGCACGCAGCTCCGGTGCGTGCCCCCCATCTCCGGCGTCGCTGTGGGGCACTGCGCGGCGATAGCAACGTCCGTGAGGGGGGCAATCGATATACCATCTGGGTATGTTTTTTTGGTTAGATAAGGCACATTTATGTTGTGAAAAAAACAGGAAAAAGTAAATAATATAAATAAAAAAATAAAAAATAAAAAATAGAGATATGTCGACGGCAAGGCCGTCGGCATACCTGCGCACACGGCCATGGATCGATGACGTGCCTAAGGGCACGGATCCATGACGTGGCAACATCCATGGCCAGACCTATGTCGACGGCCAAGCCGTCGGCATAGATTTGCCACCCCACGGACAGGCGAGTGACGCGGATTGATGACATGGCGGGCGACGCGGATCAATGACGTGGCGTCTATGCCGACGGCCGCCGTTTGCCCGTCGGTGTAGACTGACGCCGTCAGAAGGCCGTCTCCGTCCGGGTAGCCGGGCCCACGTGCTAAGCCGACGGCCTTCTCTATGCCGACGGCCACCGTAGGCATATTTCTAGCGACGCCGACGGGTGATCTTTGCCGACGGGGGCCGTCGGCATAGATTGATATACGCCGACGGCTTTTCTATGCCGACGGCCTGGGCTGGGCCTTCGGGATAGGCCAATCTATGCCGACGGGGGCCGTCGGCATAGGTTTGACCGTCGGCATCGCTAGTTATTCAGGTAGTGAATAGTTATATTTTATGTGAGCTAACGCCGCATTGAGTGAGATAATGTTCTTAAGCCTACAAAATTTAGCAGTTTATATATAAAGACCCTTGAAACTCGCAATAGTAGTTGTCTAGTAAAATTTCCATATATGGTGTTGTGTCCCTGTTCTCAACGGGCCTGTTGGAACACCTAGGCGTTTCTGGCTCTTTAAACGGTTCCTAGTTCCTAGATGGCTACCCTCAGTTTCTTCGTAGGTGTTGCCGTGTTGGAGTCCTTGACTACGGATTTAAAAAAGGAGTCCTTGTCTAATATCCGATTTGTTCTGCCTATCCACGTTCTTCTTCTCTCTTAAATATGCAAACTCTTTTCAAGGCCGCAGACCAACTCCCGTGATCCGTCGCCGTCTCTTAGCACCGTTGCCATGGCTAACCGCTGGAACGTGGTAGGGAAGAGCGTGCCCGAGATCACATCGTCGACATCAACCACGGACAGCAGCGTCACCGCGACTCTCAGCTTCGAGGTGACAGCTGAGTACCCCGATCTGGAAGCCATGGGCATCGGCGAGTACGCTAGATCGGGCGTCTTCACGTTTGGTGGCTACGATTGGGGCATCGAGTTCTACCCGCACGGATGGGGCGACGGCAAGGCCACGGCCTACCTATGCTTTCTCAGCCTAGCCGGGCATGCGCACAGCAAGTACACGCTGAGCGTGCTAGGGGACGAGGGAGAGGAACCGTTAGCCAGCTTCGACGGAGTCTTCTCTCCGATGGGATCCTGCTGCCCGGGCAAAGAGCTGAAGCCGCTGACGGAGCTCGTGGACGGCGGCTTCATGTTACAGTACGTCCTCACCATCTTCAAGAACGTGTCCCCGCCGATGGAGCTGCCCGGCGACCTCGAGCGCATGCTCAGGAAGCAAAGAGGCACCGACATCACGTTCCGAGTGCGCGGCCGAGAGTTCTCCGCGCACAGCTTTCTCCTGGCCGAGCGGTCACCCGTCTTCGAAGCTCAGCTCTTCGGCCCGATGGCGGAGAAGGACATGGCGCGCATCGAGGTTGTTGACATGGAGCCGACCATCTTCCAGATGCTCCTTCACTACATTTATACGGACATACTGCCGTCATGCAACGACCAAGGCGGCCGCACCACTGCGGGGATGCAACAATTGCTTGTCGCGGCGGACAGGTACGGGCTGGACAGGCTGAAGCTCATGTGCGAGGAAGAGCTGTGCGGGAGGATCGAAGAAGAGACCATCATGTCCACGTACGCGTTGGCAAATCGGCACCACTGTAATCGGCTCAAGCATGCGTGCCTCCTGTTTCTTATGCAGTCGCCGGATGTCCTAGGCACCGTCCTTGAGAATAGCGGGTTCAACGAGCTCTGCATGACAAATTACCTACCATCGCCTCTGAAGGGGGATCATGTACCGGGGACAAATAAGAGGCGTAGCCATCCAGAGGAAGAAACTGATCCAGGCAAGAAATTAAAGAGGACCCGCTATTTCTTTTGGTGGTGATATATATTTTACATAAGCAAATAAGCAATGCTTGTGTTTTTTACTTTTTCTTTTGAGTTGCAATATACTTATATTTTACGTGAGCTAATGCCGCATTGACCATTGAGTGAGATCATGTTTTTAGCCCTTTGGTGGTTTACCTCGCAAAAAAGGCCCTTTGGTCGTTTATATATAAAGAACCTTGAAACTAAAAACTGTGTCTAGTAAAACTTGCATGTAAGCTGTTGTGTTCCTCGATTGCTCCTATTTCCTTTAGTCTTTCTGGTTTTTTTTTTTGCACAACTATCAAAGCCTGGATGGGTCACTGGTGGAAAAACAGGCTTCCGTCCAGCCCCATAAGTCGCGAAGCTGTAGGAACCGCGACTAATGGGACCTTTAGTCGCGGTTCTGGAGGTGAACCGCGACCAAAGGCCTGGGCCCAGGGCGCTCGGTGGCCAGCTGGCGCACGTGAGGGTCTTTAGTCGCGGTTGGCCAGGACAACCGCGACTAAAGGCCTTCGGGCACCTTTAGTCACGGTTTGCCAGGCCAACCGCAACTAAAGCCCCTCCCCTATATATACCCATCCAGCATCCAACACTTAGCCATTTGGAGCCATTCTCTTCACAAGTGGGTGTAGGTTTGCTTTTGGTTCCTCTTATATTTTTAGAATTTTGAATTGAATTAGTTTTATTTTTCTGAATTTTTGATATATTATTTGTATTTTTAGAATTTTGAATTGAATTAGTTTTATTTTTCTGAATTTTTTGATATATTATTTGTATTTTTAACATTTTGAATTGAATTAGTTTTATTTTCTTAATTTTTTGATATATTATTTGTATTTTAGAATTTTGAATTGAATTAGTTTTATTTTTCTGAATTTTTGATATATTATTTGTATTTTAGAATTTTGAATTGAATTAGTTTTATTTTTCTGAATTTTTTGATATATTATTTGTATTTTTAACATTTTGAATTGAATTAGTTTTATTTTTCTTAATTTTTTGATATATTATTTGTATTTTTAGAATTTTGAATTGAATTAGTTTTTTTTTCTGAATTTTTTGATATAATATTTGTGTTTTTAACATATTGAATTGAATTAGTTATATTTTTCTGAATTTTTTGATATATTATTTGTATTTTTAAGATTTTCAAAAAGAAAAAGTATTTGGAAAATACCTTTAGTCGCGGTTGGCCTGCCCAACCGCGACTAAAGGTGGTTGCACGCGGGAACGAAAAACCCGCCAAAAAAGTCCTTTAGTCGCGGGTCGCCTCCCCAACCGCGACTAAAGGTTACCCTTTAGTCGCGGGTCGCCTCCCCAACCGCGACTAAAGGTTTCCCTTTAGTTGCGGGTCGCCTCCCCAACCACGACTAAAGGCCCTTTAGTCGCGGGTCGCCTCCCCAACCGCGACTAAAGGGGGGGGCTATAAATACAACCGCCCGACCCGTCGCCTCCATTTCTCTGCTCGTTCTCTGCCGCGCCGAAGGCCTGCCGCCCTCGCCCTCGACGCCGCCCGCCGTCGACCTCGCCCTCGACGCCGCCCGCCGTCGCCCGCGCCCTCGATGCCGCCCGCCGTCGCCCGCCGCCCCCTCTCGCCCACGTACGGCGCCCGTCGCCCCCTTTCGCCCTAGTACGCCGCCCGCCGGCCTCCCTCGCCCACCGCGCCGCCTCGCTGCCCTCAACGCTGGCGGCCGGCCTCGCCGCCCTCAACGCCGCCCCCCAATCCATCCTCGGGCCGCCGGCCTCGCCGCCCTCAACTGCTCTACAGAGCGATGATCGAGAGAGAGAGAGAGAGAGAGAGAGAGAGCAGAGAGAGAGAGAGAGAGAGGGAGAGAATTTTTTAACTAGTTAATTAACAAAAAAAACGGTAAAATTTGATAATTAACAAAAATGGTAAATAACTTAGTTTAACAAAAACGGTAAAAAACTTAAAACTTGATAATTAACAAAAAAAACCGTAAAATAAAGCACAAAAGAAATAAAACTATACAAATTAAACAGAAAACAGGTTTAGGGGGGGCTAAAACCCTAAACCTGTGGCGGCCTTTAGTCGCGGTTGGCCAGAAGAACCGCGACTAAAGGTCCTCCGCCCCGACGGCCGCCTGGCGCCCACGTGGACGGGCCGTTAGTCGCGGTTCTTAAGCAGCCGCGACTAAAGGTGGGGGGCTTTAGTCGCGCTTATTTGGTCGCGGTTGCGCAACCGCGACTAATGGCAGTTGCGAACCGCGACCAAAGGCCTTTTTTCCACCAGTGGGTAAACAATTTTTGTCTTGTAGTCGCTTTGCACCGGAGCCCATTTTACGATGAAGGGTAGATTTTATTCACCCAAAACGAAGCATCAATGGAATACAAAAACAACAAACACACACTTCGGCTCTGCACCGAAGTCCTTTGTCCCGCAGAGGATATCGATCGGTCGTGTTGCGAGGTGTCTAGGTAGAAGCACTTCTTATGCAACCCTCTCTTACAAGTGGCCTCGCCGAGGGATGATACCATGGTCTAGCATCCACAGCAAGTAGGAGAGCATGGGAACATCACAAGCGGTTCCACATGATCTTCAAGGCGGCCGAGACACATTGGGAAAGCAGACACCAAATTTCAAAAATGTAAGAGAGGAAATGACACGAGCTTTCAAGTCCGTAGTCCATTTCGTTATGTTCGCCCTCGGAGCTGTCCATCTTTTTTTTTAGAAATTTGTACCCTTTAATAAGCAATAATGTTCATGGGGATACAAATGATATCGGGAAAACTAGCAAGCCACAGGTTGCGCCCCGAAAGGAAGAGAAGAAGCTGCTTTCGCGAGTACGTGGGCTTACTCGATATGCTTGTGTGCTTCTCATGGACGAAGTTGAGTGCATTGGACAAAGCTCTGTGATGATTGATTTCACATAGAATTGTGGTATAGCGACAAGGGACTCCACTCCCAATATTTGCCAAAACCTCGCGAAGTATGATGCCACACACACAGAGATGAGATGTTGAGATCAGACGCTAGAGCCAAAGCCTCGTTTCAAGTATGAGCTTCAAGGGACGTCGGATCAACCAGGCCATCGAAAACCAAAGCAAGCACATAGATATTAGTCATCCATTGCGCCTCGATTGATGCTCCCGGACTACCTCAGGGCTACAACCATGGGGTGCACCTATACAACGCTCGCTGCGTCAAAGGGCCGCCTCTTTGCACAAGGCACACCACACCTGGGTCGGCCCCATTTGCGACGCAGTGAGCAAAACAAGAGACGTGAGATCGACATTGTAGAGGACTGCACTGTAGTTAACAACCTTCTAAAAGGACACCGGTACTGCAGCGGACCGGCTTGCAGAGATCTGTACTTTATTGACCTAGATTGTATTGTTCCAACCCACACTTTAGACAATATTTCCACCAAAAAAATTGGAATTTTTTTTTGGAAAGGCAAAACTTTTGTGAAATTCATATTAGAATATTAAAACATGAACGGTAATTTGAAATTTTTCGATTTCTTGTCAACACAATTTTTAAAGTGAACAATTTTGAAAGTTTTGAACACTTTTGGAAACTTGTGACTGTTTTTGAAATTCCGAACATTTTTAAAAAGTTATAAACATTTGTCGAGAACTCAAATTTTTACAAATTAATATACAAATTTGAAAAATGGGCAATTTTAAGAAAACATGAAATTTTTGTGAAAGTTTCAAACAAATTTTGAATTTATGATCAAATTCGAAAAACAGGACCAGTTTTAAAAAAATGTGAATATTTTGAAACAGTGATTAATTATTGAATTCATGAACAAGATTGGGAAACAGGAACTAATTTTTCATGAATTTATAACCGTTAATGAGTTTTAAAAAATCATCATGAACTTTAAAATGTACACGTAATTGAATTTTTTTCATGAACCAAAGTCTTCACGAATATTAAAATATATCTTATTTTCTTAACTGAGAATTCTAAACATTCATGATTTTAATATTTTTGTGAATTAAAATTAGAAAAATAATAAAGAATCAATTAAATTCAGAAATAATGGAAAATAATTTTTATGAAAGAAAATAATAAGAAGAAACCAAGAAAATCAGCACAAAAAGACAGAAACAAAGAAAAATTAAGACATGAGACAGAACATTCTAGCACACCTTCGTATAACTGTTTGGAAAGTGCTAAGAAACTGTTTATAGAAAACCAAACAGCAGTGCGTAACATTGGCCGGCCAATTACTGAATCGTACGGGTTGCACACTATTTGTCGCAGCAGGCGGAACATATAGAAAGTACAAAGCGAACCGGTATCCCTTTGGTTGTGGCCGATTGTATGTGCTTTTCGTCTCTATTTCTTCAGATTTGGAGACCCGGATTTTCAAGGGCCTGTTTGAACACCTAGACGTATAGTTCTGGCTCTCTACGGTCCCTACATGGCTACGCTCAGAGTCTTCGTATAGGTGTTGGAGTCATTGACTACGGACTGAACAAAAAAGGAGTCCTTGACTAGATCCGCTTTGTTCTTCCTCTTAAATATGCGAACTCTGTTAAGGCCGCAGACCAACTCCCGTGACCCGTCTCCCTTTCTTGGCACCGTTGCGATGGCTAACCACTGGGACATGGCAGGGGAGAGCGTGCCCGAGATCACGTCGTCGACGTCCACCACGAACAGCACCGTCACCACGACTCTCAGCTTCCAGGTGACAGCCGAGTACCCAAATCTCGAAACCATGGGCGTCGACGAGTGCTAGATCGCGCGTCTTTCGTTTCGGTGGCTACCATTGGTGCATCGAGTTCTACCCGTATGGGTGGTGGGCCGCCAACGTGGCCGCCAAGGCCATGGCCTACTTGTGCTGTTATCTCAGCAAAGCCGGGTCTGTGTCATAGTAGCCGGAAACGGGAAACGGTAGGCCGTCCCTCGATCCCGATTCATCGACCCGGAATCGGATTCGGGAACGAGGTCGGATTCGGTACGATTCGATGAAGATTCGGCGTCCCCGCAGCCTGCTCCTCGATTCAGGTTCCAGGATCCAACAGCCAAAACGCGAGGCATAATTTACTCACGCCGTCGTTTCTTTTTTCAAGGACTCCTCGTTTTTCCTCCAGTCCATTAATTGCAAGGGATCCATTAACAGCAAGGAATGCTGAACGTCAGGGAGTCGTCGTTCTTCAGGAACTGCGTTCCTCGATCCATGGTACCGTACCGGGTTCATCGTACCCAAATGGATTGGATCGCGTCCCTGCTATAGAAAATTCGTTCGAGAGATGTATACCTTCGTTGTATCCTATTTTTTTCAACCACCGACTCTCGTCCCTCGTTCCCGTTTCTCGTTCCCACCGTACCGGAAACATGGCAACTATGGTCTGTGTACACCAAGTACACGCTGAGCGTGCTGGCGGACGAGGGAGAGGAACCGGTACACAGCTTCGACTCGTCGGAGGGAGTCTTTTCTCCGGCGGGAAACATCTGCTCGGGCAAAGAGCTGAAACCGCTGCCGGAACTCGTGGACGGCGGCTTCACTTTGCAGTACGTCCTCACCATCTGCAAGAACGTGTCCCCGCCAATGGAGCTGCCGGGCCACCTCGAGCGCATGCTCGGGAAGCAAAGAGGCGCAGCATCACGTTCCGAGTGCGCGGCCGAGAGTTCCGCGCGCACAGCTTTCTCCTGGCCGAGCGGTCGCCCGTCTTCGAAGCTCAGCTCTTCGGCCCGATGGCGGAGAAGGACATGGCGCGCATCGAGGTTGCCGACATGGAGCCGGCCATCTTCCACATGATGCTTCACTACATCTATACGGACATACTGCCGTCGTGCAACGACCAAGGCGGCCGCACCACTGCGTTGATGCAGCAATTGCTTGCCGCGGCGGACAGGTGCGGGCTGGACAGGCTGAAGCTCATGTGCCAAAAATTGAACAATTATAAAATGATTTTCTTACAACGCGCCTCCAACAACGCCGATCCAGGACTACACTGAACCCATCTACAGAAAAATCAACAGAAGAACACGGGCCACCAGGCATACGGCAAAAATGACAAGACATAACTGCAAGGAACACAATGGTTATCAAGAACTAATCCCACAAAACCCAGTTGAAACTTGACATCTGATAGTGTTGGTAGTACCCATCCGTAACTATCCCATAAATCTTCATATCCCGGAAATATGATGGAAACAAAAAGAAAAACGAGAAAGGGAAACAGGGAAACCACGAAGGCAACCAGTAGGGAACGACGATATCGCAAACGGGGAAGCGCGCTCGACGCTAAAGAAGGACCGCCGTAAGAGCAGCCAACAAGCGCAGCGGCCGGAACAACTGCCGCCCTAACCACGCGACAAGAGCGGCGGCCGCGACGGGCGGAGATGACGGCAAAGAAAGAACAGTGCGCGACGAGGGTTCGCCCACACCAGAGAGAAACAGATCTCAAAACAGATCAAAAGGTATTACAAAACATTAAAAATATAAAGACTAAAGTGAAAAAAAAGAAAAACCAGAAAGGGAAATAGGAAACCGGAAATCATGGGAGAAGCCGTGCGCGTGCCAAGTGTCGCTTGCGGAGCCCATCGGAAAAGTCTCGGAAGCGCTCCGTGTCGTGGTTCTAAGCCTGACAGTAGAGTGGGGGGGTAGGTATGGAGAGGCAAGGTCCTAGCTATGGAGAGGTTGTAAACACAAGAGATGTACGAGTTCAGGCCCTTCTCGGAAGAAGTAATAGCCCTACGTCTCGGAGCCCGGAGGCGGTCGAGTAGATTATGAGTATATGAGTTACAAGGTGCCGAACCCTCCTGCCTGTGGAGGGGGGTGGCTTATATAGAGTGCGCCAGGACCCCAGCCAGCCCACGTAGGAGAGGGTTTAAGGTGAGTTAAGTCTGGGGCGTTACTGGTAACGCCCCACATAAAGTGTCTTTACTATCATAAAGCCTACTTAATTACAGGCCGTTGCAGTGCGGAGTGCCTCTTGACCTCCTGGTGGTCGAGTGAGTCTTCGTGGTCGAGTCCTTCAAGTCAGTCGAGTGAGTCCCTCGTTAGTCGACTGGAAGGCGACCTCTTCTAAGGGTGTCCTTGGGTAAGGTACTTAGATCAGGTTCGTGACCCTACCCTAGGTACATGACCCCATCATTAGCCCCCGAATGGATCGAGGCTTCGAGTGAGGAAGGAGTTGATGTCGTTTCCGATTAACCTTTGCGCTCTGGTCGTGCATTGTTCTGGACCAAAGAATCTCTTCGTCGATGGTGAGCAACTTGTCTTCAGTCGACTCGATTCATTCTCTTCTTTCGTCGAGTGATCTTTCGGGCTTCGACGATCCCCGAGCGACGGATCGCGGGAAACCCCGCGTCTGACAGACTGATCTGCCGTTCGCGGATTCCGCGGGATGCGAAATTTGGGGACGCGCGCGAAGTGGAGCGGACCGCGGCGTTCGGATGGGACGGGACATAGACGCCTCGATCTCCGCGCCGCTTTCTTCGCCACGTATCCCGTCTGCATAACTGCTCCCGGATATGATTAGATCGACCGGGCCCACCTGTCATCCACTCGGAAGGGACCTTATAAATGCGCCCGGCGAGGATTTCTGTGCTGCGCCTCAGCATTCTCTCTCTCTCTCTGCTCCCTTCGTCCCCGCCCAGCGCGCTCGCTCTCGCCCCCGCACAACTTCCCTTCGCGCATCTCGCCGGCAACCATGGCCAAGGAGAAGACGGCGGCGCTGGAACGTGCGAAGAAGGCGTCGGCGTCGGAGAAGGCAAAGGGGAGATCTACCAGCCGCGGAGGGTCCTCGTCCAGATCCCGCCTGCCGAAGGGCTGGGTCCAGGGAGACTGGATCCAGTCGACCATCACAGAGAAAGACCTCCTCGACATGGCCAACGAGGGCTTGATCCCTCATGGAGCTGCGAGGCTTCCGGGGAAGGAATGGCAGCCCCAGCCAGAAGAGGGTGAGTGTGTGCTCTTGGCCACCCATGTTGATCGTGGATTTTCCTTGCCGCCGAGTATTTTCTTCCGTGGCTTCTTGAATTTCTTTGGAGCGCAGCTCCACCACTTTACCCCAAACTCTATTGCCTATCTTGCCGCGTTCGTGTCCATGTGTGAGGGTTTCTTGGGCTGTCGACCGCACTGGGGTTTGTTCAAACATATATTCACGTGTCGCTCTCAGACCGTGAAGAAGGCGAGCCCAGGTGATGAGAGAACCCGAGTCGTCCAAATGTGTGGGGGTCTGGGGATCCAGGTGAGGAATAAGAGCACCTTCCCGCCCATGACCTTTCCCGAGTCAGTCAGAGGCTGGCAGTCGACCTGGTTCTACTGCCAGGACCAGTCGACGCCGGGACAGTCGAGTGGACTCCCACAGTTTACCATGGACCGAGTGAACAAGCCTTCCTCTCTGAAGTTGATTCCGGAGGAGAAAGCTGACGTGAAGATGTTGATGGAGCGCGTGGTGCAGTTGGTTCGGGAGGGAGTGACGGGCATGGACCTCCTGGAGGTCTTCCTCAGGCGTCGCATCCAGCCCCTTCAGTTCCGGAGCCACTGCATGTGGTTGTACTGTGGGACTGAAGACGAGACTCGAGTCCATCCAGAAGCAGTCGACGATGTCACTCTGGAAAGATGGATGGTAGCCGTTACCGGGAACAAGGACAACCCACGCGGAGCCAGAAGGATTCCTCCACTCGACCACAACAGCGATCCAAACAAGGTACACTTGCTCTGCTCTCCACTGCGTTCTTGTCGCATTCATTTCTGTTTACTCTGCCGACTGGTCGACTGATCCTTGTCTTGATATCTGCTAGGCCCTCACCGAGCTGTACTCGATGCCCAATGGGGCACAAGCTCCGACTGAGGAGGGTGAGGCGAGTGGGGGCGAGAGCCAGGACGAGGAGGAATGGGACTCGGACGTTGCAGAGGATGATGATGATGATGACGATGATGGCGGTGATGAAGATGACGTTGAAGACGAGGAAGAAGAGGAGGAGGAGGTCGTACCACCGCGCTCGGAAAGGCGGTCGAAGCTTGTCCACGACCCTTCGACTGAACGTGGTAAGGGGGTTGCGACCGCTGCTCAGTCGACCAACGCCCTCGGACCACCTCTCCAGTGCCGACTGAAAAGGCGCCGAAGCAGCCCAGGGCGGCCTCGTCGAAGCCGATCAAGCTCCTGCCGAAGATGAAGGTGTCCATCCCCACCATATCAGGGTAACCGTGCTGCTTAAGTCTTCTTATTTTGTGTGAACTTTGTCTCTGGTCGACGCTGAAGTTAGTCGACTGATCCTTTGGAGTTGCAGTGCTGCTACTTCTGAAACCTCAGCCCGGGCTGATGACCACGAGATGGAGGACGCAGCAACTTCGAAACCAGGTACTGTATTCTTAACGCCGTTCTTAGTCGACTGACTCGCGATCTCTGATCCTGATTCTTCTCCGTAGCTCCACCCAATGTTGTTATCAATCTCCCTGATGATGATGAGGATGAAGAACCACTGAAGCGCAGGAGGAGTCGGAAAGCGTCCGCCAGTAAGGTGCCTCAGGATGTGACGGCGCCTGAGATTCTGACTGCGGAGGAAGAGAACACCACTCGACACACGGTGTCCTTCGCAGATCCATTGACGAGTGCTCAGCAGCCCTCCCTCTTCACAACGCACCACGTCCCGGAGGACCAAGCTGGCGCGGCGAAGGAAGCGATACGCCAGGCGGGAATCATGATGGAGCAGTTGAAGACCATCCGGGATGCGAGCCAGGCAGCTTATGACGCCAGTTCTGCCCTCCAAAGCAATGTTCAGGTCAGTCGACCACCGTTTGTTCTGTTGGATATGCTACCAAAAACTTTTCCTTTCCGGAATTTATAGTAGTCACCCACTGGGTGTGTCGATTAAACTCCGTGTTAGCGGGGGCACGCTGAGTGCACCCGCTGGGTGTAGTCCCCAAGGCTAAGGTCGACTGCTGGCAGTCGGCCTTAGGCTTTATGATGTCAATCTTTCTGTCAGTCGACTATGTCGACTGGATTTCACAAACCGGTGGGGGCACGCTGAGTGCACCCACTGGGTGTAGTCCCCGAGACTGTGGTCGACTGCTTGCAGTTGATCACAGTCTTAAAGAATACATCTCTCCCTTTTTTTTTGAGGTCGACTGGTCGACTTTGTCTTCAACAGGATTAGTGGGGGCACGCTGAGTGCACCCACTGGGTGTAGTCCCCGAGACTACGGTCGAATGCTTGTATTCGGCTGTAGTCTTAGAAACGTGTGTTTTTTCCTTTTTCACTCGGAAGTGAATTATATTTGACATTTAGTCGATTGGTTCTTCGCAAAACTCTTGTGATCTTGTGGCTCGCTACTCTGAGCTGGAAAACAAGCATACTCAACTCGAGCTGAGCCTGAAGCTGGTTCAGGAGAAGCTGACAAAGGCAAAGGAGGAGACCGAAGGTATGTTTGGTGAGACCCTGACGACTGCTTTTCCCCTTGCTTGTTTCAAAATCTGATCTTGCTGTAACTTGCAGGTAAGGTAAGGGAGGCCCAACAGAAGAAAGACCTCGAACTAGCTGAGAAGATCAAGCTTGCTGACGAGAAGTTAGCTTCAGTCACCAAGCTTGAACAAGACAATACCAATCTGAAAGCTGCTCTTGGGATCGCCAACAAGGAGGTCAGTCGACTGAAAACTGATAAAGCTGCCCTGACCGACCAAGTCAGCAAATTGACTGGGAAGAAAACTGATCTGGAGGCCTTCCTGAGTGGTCTTGCCAAGAAGCTGTTTCTTATGCTTGAAGGTAAACCTCTATGCTTGGCAAACATTTCCAATTGTGGTTTTTCCATTCGACCATCCCCTTGACTTAGTGATCATCCTTGCAGAATTTTGTCAAAACTTTGAAGAAGAAACTAGCCGGCTGGAGCCAAACCTCGACCCCGTCAATTCTCCGGTGAACGACGAAGTTGCCATGGATGTTTTCCGACTGGAGTCTCGTGTTGCAGCTGTCGTGGACTATCTCGCAAGGCTGAAGGCCGCCACATCTCGCATCGACTCGACGCTCTGGCCTGAGGAGACACTTCAGAATGACCTTGAGTCGCTGATGGCCCGCTTGAACACGATCCCTGGTCGAGTGCAGGAATGGAAGAAGTCCTCGGCTCGGTGTGGTGCAGATGTTGCTCTGTGTCTGGCCCGAGTCCACTGTAAAGATGCGCGAGAAGAGAAGCTGGCGGCTCTTCGGGTGGCCAACACCAAGAAACACGACTTCAGGTCCTTTATGGAAACTTTCCTTGCAGCTGCCACTCGGATCGCCGACGGAATTGACCTTGATGAATTCGTTGCACCTTCCAGCCCTCCACAGGAGGGGTAAAAAACTTCTTCTGGCTCGACGCTTTAAATTTGCCTCGGTATGCCGAGTGGAATTGTAACCGATAAACCTTAACAGGCTTAACACCTGAGCACTTTCGGTTCCTTTAGATATCGATTCAAACTTGACTTTGGTGCTTGAATATGATTGCCTTTGGCTCGAAATGTCTTTTGTAGGTTCAAAGCAAGGCGCCTTTACTGCAATCGACTTATTCTTTAGTCCACTTAGGCGAGCACTGGGCTGCGGCTAAGCCTCCGAGTGGAAGCCCGGCTTACCACTCGGTAGGATTTCTATAACTTAGGCGAGCACTGGGCCGCAGCTAAGCCCCCGAGTGAGAGGTTTGCTCTTCACTCGGTAGGATTTTTATAACTTAGGCGAGTGCTTGGACTGCAGCTAAGCCTCCGAGTGGGAGGGTCGCTCTTCACTCGGTAGGATTTTTGTAACTTAGGCGAGTGCTTGGACTGCAGCTAAGCCCCCGAGTGAGAGGGTTGCTCTTCACTCGGTAGGATTTTTACAACTTAGGCGAGCACAAGGCTGCAGCTAAGCCCCCGAGTGAGAGGGTTGCTCTCCACTCGGTAGGATTTTTGTAACTTAGGCGAGTGCTTGGACTGCAGCTAAGCCTCCGAGTGAGAGGGTTGCTCTTCACTCGGTAGGATTTTTGTAACTTATGCGAGTGCTTGGACTGCAGCTAAGCCCTCGAGTGGAAGCCCGGCTTACCACTCGGTAGGATTTTTACGACTTAGGCGAGCACAGGGCTGCAGCTAAGCCTCCGAGTGAGAGGGTTGCTCTTCACTCGGTAGGATTTTTGTAACTTAGGCGAGTGCTTGGACTGCAGCTAAGCCCTCGAGTGGAAGCCCGGCTTACCACTCGGTAGGATTTTTACGACTTAGGCGAGCACAGGGTTGCAGCTAAGCCTCCGAGTGAGAGGGTTGCTCTTCACTCGGTAGGATTTTTGTAACTTAGGCGAGTGCTTGGACTGCAGCTAAGCCCTTGAGTGGAAGCCCGGCTTACCACTCAGTAAGATTTTTACGACTTAGGCGAGCACAGGGCTGCAGCTAAGCCCCCGAGTGAGAGGCTTGCTCTTCACTCGGTAGGATTTTTGTAACTTAGGCGAGTGCTTGGACTGCAGCTAAGCCCCCGAGTGAGAGGGTTGCTCTTCACTCGGTAGGATTTTTACAACTTAGGCGAGCGCAGGGCTGCAGCTAAGCCCCCGAGTGGAAGCCCGGCTTACCACTCGATAGGATTTTTACGACTTAGGCGAGCACAGGGCTGCAGCTAAGCCCCCGAGTGAGAGGCTTGCTCTTCAATCGGTAGGATTTTTGTAACTTAGGCGAGTGCTTGGACTGCAGCTAAGCCCCCGAGTGAGAGGGTTGCTCTTCACTCGGTAGGATTTTTACAACTTAGGCGAGCACAGGGCTGCAGCTAAGCCCCCGAGTGGAAGCCCGGCTTACCACTCGGTAGGATTTTTACGACTTAGGCGAGCACAGGGCTGCAGCTAAGCCCCCGAGTGAGAGGCTTGCTCTTCACTCGGTAGGATTTTTGTAACTTAGGCGAGTGCTTGGACTGCAGCTAAGCCCCCGAGTGAGAGGCTTGCTCTTCACTCGGTAGGATTTTGATAACTTAGGCGAAACGGATTCGCAGCTAAGCCTCCGAGTGAGAGTCTGGCTCACCACTCGGTAGGATTTTTACAAACTTAGGCGAAACGGATTCGCGGCTAAGTCACCCACTGAGGGGGAATTTTATTTGGACAAAAATAAAAAGTGACAGAAATTATGGAGGAACTATGACACTATTATTTTGAGGTCCATGAACTACAGAAGTATTTTATTGCAACTCATCCGAGTGATAAAACTTAAGTGTAAAATGGGCGGAGTAGCTCCGCGTTCCAAGCTCGGGGCTCATCGATATATGCTCGACGTTGTAAAGACGGTACGCCCTGTTGTGGAGAACCTTGGTGACGATGAAGGGGCCTTCCCAAGAAGGAGCAAGCTTGTGTGGTTTGTGCTGATCCACTCGGAGAACTAAATCCCCTTCCTGGAAGGCTCGACCTCTCACATTTCTGGCGTGGAAACGACGCAAATCTTGTTGGTAGATGGTCGACCGGATCAGAGCCATCTCCCTTTCTTCCTCTAAAAGGTCGACTGCGTCCTGCCGCGCTTGTTCAGCCTCTGCTTCGTTGTAGATTTCAACTCGAGGAGCATTGTGGAGAAGATCACTCGGCAAGACTGCTTCAGCTCCGTAGACCAAGAAGAATGGAGTTCTTCCGGTCGACCGATTAGGTGTGGTCCGCAGCCCCCAAAGCACTGAGGGAAGTTCGTCGACCCAAGCTCCAGCCGCGTGTTTGAGATCACGCATCAGTCGAGGCTTCAATCCCTTAAGAATCAGTCCATTAGCTCGCTCTGCTTGTCCATTCGACTGCGGATGGGCGACTGAAGCGTAGTCGACCCGTGTGCCTTGGGAGTTGCAGAAATCTCTGAATTCCTCTGAGTCAAAGTTCGACCCATTATCCGTAATGATGCTGTGCGGGACTCCATATCTGAATATTAGTTCCCTGATGAAGCTAACAGCAGTACCGGTGTCAAGGCTCTTGATTGGTTTAGCCTCGATCCACTTGGTGAACTTGTCGACTGCCACCAGTACATGCGTGAAGCCACTTCGTCCTGTTCTCAAAGGACCGACCATGTCCAGTCCCCATACTGCGAAAGGCCAGACGAGTGGGATGGTCTTCAGGGCCGACGCAGGCTTGTGCGACATATTCGAGTAGAACTGACATCCCTCGCACTTATCCACTATCTCTTTTGCCATCTCATTCGCCTTTGGCCAGTAAAATCCGGCTCGGTATGCTTTGGCCACGATGGTCCGAGAGGACGCATGATGACCACAGGTCCCCGAGTGAATATCATTGAGGATGAGTCGACCTTCTTCTGGTGTTATGCACTTCTGACCAACTCCAGTCGCGCTTTCTCTGTATAATTGTCCTTTGATTACGGTAAAGGCCTTAGATCGACGGACGATCTGTCGAGCCTCTTCCTCATCCTCCGGAAGCTCTTTTCTCAGGATATATGCGACATACGGAACTGTCCAGTCGGGAATGACCACCAAAACCTCCATGATCAAGTCGACCACCGCTGGGACTTCAACTTCAGTCGGATCTGTGGCACTCTTGGGCTGTGGAGTTTCTTCGGTGAAAGGATCTTCTTTGACTGACGGAGTGTGTATATGCTCCAAGAACACACCACTCGGAATGGCTTCTCTCTTGGAACCTATCTTTGCTAGATCATCAGCTGCTTGATTTTTCAGTCGGGGTATATGATGGAGCTCCAACCCCTCGAACTTCTTTTCCAGCTTCCTCACTGCACTGCAGTATCCAGTCATGGCTGGGCTTCTCACGTCCCACTCTTTCATCACCTGATTGACCACTAAATCCGAGTCGCCATAGACCATCAGGCGACGGACGCCGAGTGAAATGGCCATGCGCAACCCATATAAGAGGGCCTCATATTCTGCCTCATTGTTGGAGGAATCAAAGTGAATCTGGAGCACATATCTGAGCTTATCTCCTCTGGGGGAAACCAGGACAACCCCAGCACCGGAACCATTCAACATCTTAGAGCCATCAAAGAACATGGTCCAATGCTCCGAGTGAACTTCAGTCGGCTGCTGCTGTTCAATCCACTCGGCGAGGAAATCTGCTATTGCCTGGGACTTAATGGCTTTCTTTGCCTCAAACTTGATATCAAGGGGAAGAAGTTCAATCGCCCATTTGGCCACTCGACCAGTTGCATCTCTGTTGTGCAAAATCTCTGATAGTGGAGCGTCGCTGACGACTGTGATGGAATGATCAGAAAAATAATGAGCAACCTTCTTTGTGGTCATGTATATTCCATACACAAGCTTCTGATAATGAGGATATCTCTGCTTGGATGGAGTCAAGACTTCAGACAAATAATACACTGGGCGCTGAACTTTGAGAGCTTTTCCTTCTTCTTCCCGCTCGACCGTTAGCACAGTACTGACGACTTGTCCTGTGGCTGCGATATAGAGCAACAGAGGCTCTTTGCTGATTGGAGCAGCAAGCACCGGCTGGGTGGAGAGCAGAGCTTTTAGCTCGGCAAACGCTGCATCAGCTTCTGGAGTCCACTCGAACTTGTCTGTCTTCTTCATCAGTCGGTAAAGAGGCAATGCCTTTTCACCGAGTCGTGAGATGAATCGACTTAATGCGGCCAAGCATCCAGTAAGCTTCTGGACATCGTGCACTCGCACAGGGCGTTTCATTCGGAGAATAGTGCCAATCTTCTCTGGGTTAGCGTCGATTCCCCGTTCGGAAACGAGAAAACCGAGTAACTTGCCACCAGGAACTCCAAATGTGCACTTTGATGGATTGAGCTTGATATCATATCTTCTGAGGTTGGCAAATGTTTCGGCGAGATCAGCGAGCAGGTCGGAACCTTTTCGTGACTTGACAACGATATCATCCATATATGCTTCCACATTCCGACTGATTTGAGTGAGTAGACACTTCTGAATCATTCGCATAAATGTGGCTCCGGCATTCTTGAGGCCGAATGGCATGGTGATATAGCAGAAGCACCCGAATGGAGTGATGAAAGCTGTTTTTACCTCGTCGGGTCCGTACAGACGGATCTGGTGGTACCCGGAGTAGGCATCTAAAAAAGATAGCCTCTCGCATCCCGCGGTCGAGTCAACAATTTGATCTATGCGAGGGAGAGGAAAATGATCTTTCGGGCAGGCCCGGTTGATGTGCTTGAAATCAATGCACATTCGGAGCGACTTGTCCTTCTTAGGAACCATGACGACATTAGCGAGCCACTCGGAGTGGTATATCTCTCGGATAAATCCTGCCGCCAACAGTCGAGCCACTTCTTCACCAATGGCTTTCTCTTCTGGACGGCGGACCGCCGAAGATGCTCTTTGACTGGTTTTGCAGATGAGTCGACTCTTAGGCGATGCTCAGCCAGTCCCCTGGGAACACCTGGCATGTCAGCGGGCTTCCATGCAAAAATGTCCCAGTTCTCACGGAGGAACTGGATGAGCGCTTCTTCCTATTTTGGGTCGAGTGTTGTGGAGATGCGGGTCGGAGCTGCATCGGGGTCGGTCGGGTGAATGTGAACAGGCTTCGTCTCACCGGACGACTGGAATGCAGACTCTGTGGCGGGTTTCTTTGATCGCAGCAAGTCACTCGGATCTGCGTTTTGCTTGTATTCTTCGAACTCGACCGCTGTCACCTGGGAATCGGCAATCTTGGAGCCCTTCTGAAAGCACTCTTCTGCCTTTTTCCGATCACCGGTGACAGTGATCACTCCTTTGGGGCCGGGCATCTTCAATTTGAGGTACACGTAGCATGGTCGAGCCATGAACCGTGCGTAAGCTGGTCTCCCCAAAATGGCATGATATGCACTCTGAAAATCCACGACCTCAAACGTCAACTTTTCTTTGCGAAAATGCTTCGAATCACCAAACACCACGTCCAAAGCTATTTGGCCGAGTGACTCGGCCTTCTTCCCTGGTATAACTCCATGAAAGCTCATGTTACTAGTGCTCAGTCGGGACATCGGAATGCCCATTCCTTTCAGTGTGTCTGCATACAACAAATTCAGCCCGCTTCCACCATCCATCAGCACCTTTGTCAGTCGAGTGCCTTCGACAACTGGATCGACCACCAAAGCTTGCCTCCCAGGGGTGGCAATATGAGTCGGGTGATCAGATTGGTCGAATGTGATGGGTGTTTGAGACCATTTCAGATAATTTGCTTTTGCTGGGGCAACCATGTTCACCTCTCGGTTAATGACTTTCAGTCGACTCCTGCTTTCCACATCTGCAAAGATCATCAGAGTGGAGTTGATATGCGGATATCCTTCCTCACTGTCCTCCTTGTCTTCGGCCTTGTCCGACTCCTTCTCCTTGTCCTTAGACTGTTTTCCCTGAAACTGCTGGATCAGGAGTCGACATTGGCGAGTGGTGTGCTTCGGGTAGATGATATTCCCCTCTTCGTCTTTCTTCGTATGGATGTGACATGGCATATCCATTACGTCGTTCCCTTCTTTATCCTTTACCTTCTTGGGGTTCCAGGATCCTTTTGGTTTCCCCTTAAACTTTCCTTGAGTCACGGCCAGAGCCTCTCCAGGAGCTGCCGGTTCAGCCTTCCGCTTCTGTTTCCGACTGGTGTTTCCTTTTTCCGACTGACTCGGCTTGTGCTTGCCGCTTCGGAGTCGGTCTTCTTCTTCGCCGTTGGCGTACTTGGTAGCAATCTCCATCATCCGACTCAAGGTCATGTCACCGGTTCGACCAAACTTCAAACTCAGTTCTCTGTTCTTGACGCCATCTTTGAAGGCGCAGACTGCCTGATGATCAGACACATTCTCCACAGTGTGGTGCAAAGTGATCCACCTCTGAATATACTCTCTGAGAGTCTCATTAGCCTTCTGCACGCAGACTTGCAACTCTGTCAATCCAGCTGGTCGCTTGCAAGTTCCTTCAAACGTTCTGATGAACACTCGGGACAGATCTTCCCAAGTGTAAATGCTGCTAGGAGGTAATTGAGTCAACCATGCCCTGGCAGAACCTTCCAGCATGAGGGGCAAATGCTTCATGGCCACCTCGTCGTTCCCACCACCAATCTGAACTGCCACTCGGTAGTCTTCAAGCCAAGTTTCAGGCTTAGACTCACCAGTGAACTTGCTGACTCCTGTTGCCAACCTGAAATTGGGAGGGATAACTGCGGCTCTGATAGCTCTGCTGAAACATTCAGGACCAGAAACATGCACTCGACTGCTTGTGGGCGCATCTCTGTCGAGTCCGCCCCGATGGGCTCTGTTCCGGTCGACCAAACCTTGCACGATAATGGATCGCGCGTCGAAGCCTGGTTCTCTGGGGTCGACTGGAACCCTTCGCCCTGTACTGTACTGACGCCTGTCATCTGGCTGCCGAGGAGCGTAAGACCCACCCCTCGGAGGGGAATTGGGCACTCGACGCCTATCATCTCGGTCGAGTCTGTCGCCATATTGATCTCGCCGATTCTCGCGCCCTTCACGCCGCGGAGGCGATCTGGGGCTGTGAGCCGACTGAACCGTATTCACAGTGACGGATCGACTGTGAATTCTGTTGCGCGACTGAGACACGGCTGAATTCTGATCTCCTGCTGCCCGGAGCAGATCCCTGATCTGCAGCAAACCTCTGCCAGCTTCCGACTGCGAAGGCTGGATGGACTCTGCTATACGGGTCGCAGCTGCTAAATTCTGAATTGGGGTTCGATATACCTGAGTCGGCGGGAAGAGTTGACGTCGACTGGTGTCGGGAACTCGTTGCCGCGCGCGCTCGTCGAGTGCTCGCTGAAGATTCTCCAGTCGAGTGCGCTCGGCCAAATTGGCCAGACGCGCCTCCTCCAAGGCACGAGCCTCGGGGGTTTCTCCTGCGATGGGAGTACGCAGGGCATCCACGTTCCTGCGGCGAAGTTCCTCTCTTTGCAGAGAGTCGAGTGGCTCGGGCTGGTACTCTTCGTGGCGTCGTGCGGGGTCGCCTCCGTCACCTGCTCCGTCATCACGGGCGAAGCCAGGGGGACTGCGGGGCCCGTCGACCATCAAGATTTCCGCCGCTGGATCACTGCTACCGCACTCGGATGCAGTCTCTACGGAGCCAGTCGACAGATCGAACAAGCCGTAGAGAGATTCGTCGGGCTCGATTGCCGCAACTTGGGTGGTGGCCGATTGGCGAGCCACCGCGTGCCTCACCCATCGCTGAAGCCTCGACCGGCCCGAGCGCTTGCGCTGGCGGGAGACCGGGAGGGTGGACGATGGAGGAGCCGACCGATACTGGGTCGACGGTTGCCGCAGCAGAACGCCGCGGACACATGCGCGAAAATGCATCGCACCGCGGACGGGGAGCGCATCAACGTCGAGTGGAGCCTCCTGGAGCCATGCGGAATCGTCGGCGATGAAGGTGAGAGTGCCGAGACGGATCTCTTGACCCCCGACCAAAACTCCAGCAGACACCATGATGAAAGTACTCGGAAGAATCGCAACTTCTCCACAAAATCGCTAAAACACCTGCCCCACGGTGGGCGCCAACTGTCGTGGTTCTAAGCCTGACAGTAGAGTGGGGGGTAGGTATGGAGAGGCAAGGTCCTAGCTATGGAGAGGTTGTAAACACAAGAGATGTACGAGTTCAGGCCCTTCTCGGAAAAAGTAATAGCCCTACGTCTCGGAGCCCGGAGGCGGTCGAGTGGATTATGAGTATATGAGTTACAAGGTGCCGAACCCTCCTGCCTGTGGAGGGGGGTGGCTTATATAGAGTGCGCCAGGACCCCAGCCAGCCCACGTAGGAGAGGGTTTAAGGTGAGTTAAGTCTGAGGCGTTACTGATAACGCCCCACATAAAGTGTCTTTACTATCATAAAGCCTACTTAATTACAGGCCGTTGCAGTGCGGAGTGCCTCTTGACCTCCTGGTGGTCGAGTGAGTCTTCGTGGTCGAGTCCTTCAAGTCAGTCGAGTGAGTCCCTCGTTGGTCGACTGGAAGGCGACCTCTTCTAAGGGTGTCCTTGGGTAAGGCACTTATATCAGGTTCGTGACCCTACCCTAGGTACATGACCCCATCACTCCGCGCGTGACACTTGACGCGCCGGGAGCGCTCCCTGACTAATCGTTGCGGCGAGCGCTCCTCAATTAGTGATTTCGGGAATAAAGAATTTACAAAGTGAACCGGTATCCGTTGGGTAGTGGCCGATTGTATGGGCTTTTTGTCTTTATTTCTGTAGATTCGTAGACCCGGATTTTCTAGCCCCCCCCCCCCCTTCTGGTCAACGGGCCTGTTTGAACACCTAGACGTATAGTTCTGGCTCTTTACGGTTCCTACATGGCTACGGTCGTTGCTTAAAAAAAAGGGCTACGGTATTTGTATAGGTGTTGGAGGGGTCTATTCCGTGTTGGAGTCCTTGACTACGGATAAAAAAAGCAGTCCTTGACTAGATCCGATTTGTTCTGCCTATCCACGTTCTTCTCTTAAATATGCGCAAAACTCTGTTCAAGGCCGCTGATCAACTCCCGTGACCCGTCTTCCTTTCTTGGCACCGTTGCCATGGCCAACCGCTGGAACTTGGTAGGGAAGAGGGTGCGGGTGCCCGAGATCACATCGTCGAGATGCATCCCGGAGAGCACCGTCACTGGGACTCTCAGCTTCGAGGTGGCAGCTGCTCATTACCCCAATCTCTTAGCCATGGGCGTGGACGAGTGCGCTAGATCGGACGTCTACAGCTTCGGCGGCTACGATTGGGGCATCGAGTTGTACCCATACAGGTGGTGGCCGGGCGACAACCAGGCAAGCAATGCCATGGCCTACTTGTGGTTTCTCGGCCCAGCCGGGCCAGTGCATACCAAGTACACGCTGAGCGTGTTGGGTAACGAGATAGAGGAACCGGTGGCCAGCTTCGGCGTGTTGGAGGGACTCTTTTCTCCGGTGGAACCCAATAACTGCTGGGGCACATTGCTGAAACCGCTGTCCGAGCTCGGGGACGGCGGCTTCACGTTACAGTACGTCCTCACCGTCATCAACGTCGAGCCCCGGCCGATGGAGCTGCCCGGCCACCTCGAGCGCATGCTGGTGAAGGGAAGACGCGCGGACGTCCGGTTTCGGGTGCGCGGCCGAAACTTCCGCGCGCACAGCTCTATCCTGGCCGAGCGGTCGCCCGTCTTTGAAGCGCAGCTCTTTGGCCCCATGGCGGAGAAGGACATGCGGCGGATCAAGGTTGTCGGCATGAGGCCAGCCATCTTCAAGATGATGCTTCGCTATATCTATACGGACATACTGCCGTCATGCAACGACCAAGGCGGCCGCAGCGCTGCGGTGATGCAGCGTTTGCTTGTCGCGGCGGACAGGTACGGGCTGGACAGGCTGAAGCTCATGTGCGAGGAAGAGCTGTGCCGGAGGATCGACGCAGAGACCATCATGTCCATGCACGCGCTGGCACATCGGTACCATTGTGATCGGCTCAAGCATGCATGCCTCCAGTTTCTTACGTGGTCGCCGGAAGTCCTCGCCGACGTCTTTGAGAGTAGTGGGTTTAACGAGCTCTGCATGACAAATTACCGACCATTGCCTCTGGAGGGAGAAGTCTCGCGGGCAAAACGTAGCCATGCAGAGGAAGAAACTGATCCAGGCCAGAAATGAAAGAGGACCCGCAATTTCTTAGGAAGTTGATATATATACCGTACTAAGGTTGAGACATTTATTTTAGGACAGAGGAAGTACTATATCTGCGTATGCGATATATGCGTGTTTTTGAAAATGCTTATGTTTACGTGAGCTATTGCCACATTGACTAACAAGGTAATGTTTTTAAGACCATGATTTTTTTTTAAAAGATCCAGCATCGCTGGCATTTCATTGATAATAGCAGGAAGTAACGGAAAACAACAAGATGGTGAAGGTCCTAGGACCAGATCCAAAGATCAAAGAAAAAGAAAAGAAAAAAAACAGCCCGAATAGCTGCAGCACAACACTCCACACATCCCGTACTAGGCAGCGCAGCTCCAACTCCGACGGTGTACTACTAAGGGAACTAGGCAGGGGTGGCGTCACAAGGGATCACCGAACAAGCCATCTGTCATGTGTCTTCGTCTACCACCGGCCCCCCACCGCGGCTTCGACTTCACACCAATAGGTAGTCGAGGCACACCCACGGACACTCCGGAGAAGAAGAGCCGACTACCACGACCAAGGCCACGCCTCCGGCATTGCACACCACCATCGTCGTTGCCACAGAAGCCACCCTGCACGTCCAGTTGTAGGAAGCACCAAAGGGATCAAAGTCTTCAAGACGGTGCCCTAAAGAGGGGAACGACGTTGAGGACGACGCCACCGCCTGACCCTGCAGCAGGATCTGGGTTTTCACCCGAAGGACCTGATCCGGGAGATCTAGCTGTGTGAATCCCGACGATGCCTCCAAGGAGGATAGCAATGCCCACAGACGCCGTCGCCGCTGGCTGCCGTCCAGCACCGACCAGGCTATCACCCGGGATAGCCACTCCCACGCAGCGGGCCGAGCTCGACCTGTGCCTCCACTGAATCGTGCCCCCACACAGCGGGCGCACCACCGCTGCGCAGGGCTACCCCGCGTCCTGCACCCCGCATCCGTACCGCGGCCGGAGCCCCTCTGCTCCAGCACCGCCTGCGGTCACCAAGCGCCCACCGCGCCCAGATCGGCGCTGGCCGGAGCCCTCCCGCCCAGCATGCCTCCTACGCGCCAGATCCGGGCGTCCCGGGGCCCCACGCGCGCCACCCGCGACCGGCACGCCGCAGATCCGTGCAGGGGCGACGACAGAGCACCATCCACTCGCAGCGCCCTGGATCTGACCGCCATGCCATGCCGAAGCACCGCTCGCCGCGCTCCCCTGCAGACGAGCGCCCTTGCGTGCCGCGTCCAGCCGAGCGCCTTCGCGAGCCCGCCTGCGCCCGTCGCCCCCGTCGGCGCCAGCTCGCCAGGCCTAGATCGGCACCTCCACGAGCCACGCGCGCCCGACGGCGCCAGCTCGCCGCGCCCATATCCGCGCCTCCACAAGCCCCCCCGCGCCCGTCGCGGCGCGCCTCAGCGAGCTCGCACGCGTCCGTCAGCTCGCCGCGCCGGCCCCAACAACCCTGCAGACACAAGCGCCCCGCACCGCCCGAGCTGCACAAGAGGGTGAAAACCGAGAGGCCCGCCGCAGCCGATGCCGCGCGGGCTTTGCCCAGCGGCACTTGCCGGCGGCGGCGGGGGAGGAAGGCGGCGGGGGAGGTGGAGTTCGGGGGTGGCTAGGGTAAGCGCCTGAGTCGCCCGCGGGTCGGCGACGCGGGGCCCGTGCAACCACCAACCAGACTATTTCGACCACAATTTTTTTATATGTATTTTAAAGACCATTGAAAATCAAAAAAGGTTTCTATAGTAAAATCTGTATATAAGCTGTTGTATTCCTCGAAGGCTCCTATGCCCTTCTTATTTACTCCCCCGTCCCATAATGTAGAACATTTTTGACACTACTATTTTCTTTGCACAAGTATCAAAGCCTCGGTGCGTAGCAATTCTTGGCATGGGGACGGGTGCTTTGCACCAGAGTCCTTTGCACCAGGGAGAAGATCGATAGGCCGTCCTGCGAAGTGTCTAGTTTTTGTCTTTGTTTTTTAGCAAACTTTTGATCTATTCATTTCTAATTATGGCAGTACAACGAACATAAATAATAATAATAATTACATCCATATTCGTAGACCATCTACCGATGGCTACAAGAAAAGCAAGCCGCGCGCCGCCGTCATCGCTCCTCCTTTGCCAGAGCCGGGGACAACTTATTCTATTAGACAATCGAAGAATCGTCGTGCTAAGTCCCCAAAAGACCAAAGCACCAGATCAACAACCACATGTAATGTAGCAGACCTCAATGTTACAAACCGGTTGTAAAAAAAACTTGGCTGGTACTATAGCGGATGAAAAAGTGACAACATCGTTGCTCCAGTCAATTGCAGCCTATTTACGGAACTCTTTGAAATATATTTTTCTAGCAGAAGCTGTTTGCAAGTCTTCGTTATAATTCTTAGTCAGAGGAATTACTTTATGTTTTCTTCGATTTTAGATGCAAATCAATGTACCTGTAATTGTTACGAGCATGAATAAAATTATAGGTGTTTTTTTAAAGCAGGAGGAATCCAACGGTGCCGGCCGGGTCAATGGGATGGGCACGTGGCCGGTCGACCGGCGCCTAGTGCTGTCCATTGAGTATGGACCCTCGGCAATGTTACTGCTCCGTGTTGGGGAACGTAGCAGAAATTCAAAATTTTCCCACGAGTCACCAAGATCTATCTATGGAGAGACTAGCAACGAGAGAGAGGAGTGCATCTACATACCCTTGTAGATCGCGAGCAGAAGCGTTCAAGAGAACGGGGTTGAGGGAGTCATACTCGTCGTGATCCAAATCACCGAAGATCCTAGTGCCGAACGGACGGCACCTCCGCGTTCAACACACGTGCAGCCCTGTGACGTCTCCCATGCCTTGATCCAACAAGGAGAGAGGAAGAGGTTGGGGAAGACTCCGTCCAGCAGCAGCACAACGGCGTGGTGGTGATGAAGGAGTGTGGCACTCCAGCAGAGCTTCGCCAAGCACCGCGAGAGACAAGGAGGGAGAGGGGTAGGGCTGCGCCAGGAAGAGGTAAACTCATGTGTTGGGCAGCCCCAAAAACCCCACTATATATAGGGGAAGGGGAGAGGGGCCCGGCCCCCTCCAGATCCCATCTAGAGGGGAGGGGCGGCGGTCAGGAGGGGAAAATTTGCCCCCCAAGCAAGGTGGAGGCGCCCCCTCCCCTAGGGTTTTCAACCCTAGGCGCCTTGGGCCCTGGTGGGGGGCGCACCAGCCCACCTGGGGATGGTCCCCTCCCACACTTGGCCCATGCAGCCTGCTGGGGCCAGTGGCCCCAACTGGTGGACCCCCGGGACCCTCCCGGTGGTCCCGGTACGTTACTGATAGCACCAGAAACTCTTCTGGTGACCAAAACAGGACTTCCCATATATAAATCTTTACCTCCGGACCATTCTGGAACTCCTCGTGACGTTCGGGATCTCATCCGGGACTCCGAACAACATACGGTAACCACGTATATCTATTCCCTATAACCCTAGTGTCATCGAACCTTAAGTGTGTAGACCCTACGGGTTTGGGAACCATGCAGACATGACCGAGACAACTCTCTGGCCAATAACCAACAGCGGGATCTGGATACCCATGTTGGCTCCCATATGTTCCATGATGATCTCATCGGATGAACCACGATATCAAGGATTCAATCAATCCCGTATACAATTCCCTTTGTCTAGCGGTATAGTACTTGCCCGAGATTCGATCGTCGGTATCCCGATACCTTGTTCAATCTCGTTACCGGCAAATCTCTTTACTCGTTCTGTAACACATCATCCCGCGATCAACTCCTTGATCACATTGTGCACATTATGATGATGTCATACCAAGTGGGCCCAGAGATACCTCTTCGTCACATGGAGTGACAAATCCCAGTCTCCATTCGTGCCAACCCAACAGACACTTTCGGAGATACCCATAGTGTACCTTTATAGCCACCCGGTTACGTTGTGACGTTTGGTACACCCAAAGCATTCCTACGGTATCCGGGAGTTGCACAATCTCATGGTCTAAGGAAAAGATACTTGGCATTTAGAAAAGCTTTAGCATAGGAACTACATGATCTTGTGCTAGGCTTAGGATTGGGTCTTGTCCATCACATCATTCTCCTAATGATGTGATCCCGTTATCAATGACTTCCAATGTCCATGGTCAAGAAACCATAACCATCAATTGATCAACGAGCTAGTCAACTAGAGGCTCACTAGGGACATGTTGTGGTCTATATATTCACACATGTATTATGGTTTCCAGTTAATACAATTATAGCATGAACAATAGACAATTATCATGAACAAGGAAATACAATAATAACCATTTTATTATTGCCTCTAGGGCATACTTCTAACAGTCTCCCACTTGCACTAGAGTCAATAATCTAGTTCACATCACTATGTGATTCTAATGAATCGACACCCATGGGGTTTGATCATATCTCGCTTGTGAGAGAGGTTATTAGTCAACGGATTTGAACCTTTCAGATCCGTGTGTGCTTTGCAAATCTCTATGTCATCTCCTAGATGCAACTACCACGCTCTATTTGGAGCTATTCCAAATAACTGTTCTACTATACGAATCTGGTTTACTACTCAGAATAATACGGATTAGTGTTAAAGTTTGCATCGGCGTAACCCTTTACAACGAACTCTTTTACCACCTCCATAATCGAGAAAATTGTTGGGGAACGTAGTAATTTCAAAAAAATTCCTATGCACATGCAAGATCATGGTGATGCATAGCAACGAGAGGGGAGAGTAATGTCCACGTACCCTCGTAGATCGTAAGCGGAAGCGTTATGACAACGCGGTTGATGTAGTCATACGTCTTCGCGATCCGACCGATCCAAGTACCGAACATACGGCACCTTTGAGTTCAGCACACGTTTAGCTCGATGACGATCCCCGGACTCCGATCCAGCAAAGTGTCGGGGATGGGTTCCGTCAGCACGACGGCGTGGTGACGATGATGATGTTCTACCGGCGCAGGGCTTCGCCTAAACTCCGCGACGATATGACCGAGGTGGAATATGGTGGAGGGGGGCACCGCACACGGCTAAGGAACGATCACGTAGATCAACTTCTGTGTTCTAGGGTGCCCCTCTGCCCCCGTATATAAAGGAGGGAGGGGGAGGTGCGGCCGGCCCCCAAGGGGTGCGCCTGGAGGAGTCCTACTCCCACCGGAAGTAGGACTCCCCCCTCTTGCCTTGGTGGAGAAGGAAAGGGGGGAGGGGAAAGAGGAAAGGGGGGCGGCCCCCCTCCTTGTCCTATTTGGACTAGGGGGGAGGGGGCGCGTGGCCTGCCCTGGCCGGCCCTCCTCTTCTCCCTCATGGCCCATGTAGGACCAATAACCCCCGAGGGGGTTCCGGTAACCCCCCGGTTACTCCGGAAAAATCCCGGTTTCTCCCGGAACGTTTCCGATATCCAAATATAGGCTTCCAATATATCAATCCTTATGTCTCGACCACTTCGAGACTCCTCGTCATGTCCTGGATCACATTCGGGACTCCGAACAACCTTCGGTACATCAAAATATATAAACTCATAATAAAACTGTCATCGTAACGTTAAGCGTGCGGACCCTACGGGTTCGAGAACTATGTAGACATGACCTAGAACTATTCTCGGTCAATAACCAATAGCAGAACCTGGGTGCTCATATTGGCTCCTACATATTCTACGAAGATCTTTTATCGGTCAAACGGCATAACAACATACGTTGTTTCCTTTGTCATCGGCATGTTACTTGCTCGAGATTCGATCATCGGTATCTAATACCTAGTTCAATCTCGTTACCGGCAAGTCTCTTTACTCGTTACATAATGCATCATTCCGTAACTAACTCATTAGCTACATTGCTTGCAAGGCTTATAGTGATGTGCATTACCGAGAGGGCCCAGAGATACCTCTCCGACAATCCGAGTGACAAAACCTAATCTCGAAATACGCCAACCCAACATGTACCTTTGGAGACACCTATAGTACTCCTTTATAATCACCCAGTTACGTTCTGACGTTTGTGTGACGCCCCCGATTCAATCGTACACTAATCATGCACGCAAATGTGTACGATCAAGATCAGGGACTCACGGGAAGATATCACAACACAACTCTAAAACATAAATAAGTCATACAAGCATCATAATACAAGCCAGGGGCCTCGAGGGCTCGAATACAAGTGCTCGATCATAGACGAGTCAGCGGAAACAACAATATCTGAGTACAGACATAAGTTAAACAAGTTTGCCTTAAGAAGGCTAGCACAAACTGGGATACAGCTCGAAAGAGGCGCAGGCCTCCTGCCTGGGATCCTCCTAACTACTCCTGGTCGTCGTCAGCGGGCTGCCTGTAGTAGTAGGCACCTCCAGCATAGTAGGAGTCATCGTCGACAGTGGCGTCTGGCTCCTGGACTCCAGCATCTGGTTGCGACAACCAGAAAGAAAGGAAAGGGGGAAAAAGGGGGAGAAAGCAACCGTGAGTACTCATCCAAAGTACTCGCAAGCAAGGAACTACACTACATATGCATGGGTATATGTGTAAGGAGGCCATATCAGTGGACTGAACTGCAGAATGCCAGAATAAGAGGGGGATAGCTAGTCCTATCGAAGACTACGCTTCTGGCAGCCTCCGTCTTGCAGCATGTAGAAGAGAGTAGATTGAAGTCCTCCAAGTAGCATCTCCAAGTAGCATCGCATAGCATAATCCTACCCGGCGATCCTCTCCTTGTCGCCCTGTTAGAGAGCGATGACCGGGTTGTATCTGGAACTTGGAAGGGTGTGTTTTATTAAGTATCTGGTTCTAGTTGTCATAAGGTCAAGGTACAACTCCAAGTCGTCCTGTTACCAAAGATCATGGCTATTCGAATAGATTAACTTCCCAGCAGGGGTGCACCACATAACCCAACACGCTCGATCCCATTTGGCCGGACACACTTTCCTGGGTCATGCCCGGCCTCGGAAGATCAACACATCGCAGCCCCACCTAGGCCTAACAGAGAGGTCAGCACACCGGTCTAACTCCTATGCCGCAGGGGTCTGGGCCCATCGCCCATTGCACACCTGCACGTTGCATGGACGGCCGAAAGCAGAACTAGCCCCCTTAATACAAGAGCAGGCTTACGTTCCAATCCGGCGCGCGCCGCTCAGTCGCTGACGTCTAGAAGGCTTAGGCTGATACCACGACGTCGAGTGCCCATATCTTTCCCACGTAGTTGGTTAGTGCGTATAGGCCAGTGGCCAGACTCAGATCAAATACCAAGATCTCGTTAAGCGTGTTAAGTATCCGCGAACGCCGAACAGGGCCAGGCCCACCTGTCTCCTAGGTGGTCTCAACCTGCCCTGTCGCTCCGCCACAAAGTAACAGTCGGGGGCCATCGGGAACCCAGGCCCACCTCTACCGGGATGGAGCCACCTGTCCTTTCAGCCCCCTCATCAGAATCACTTGCGGGTACTCATCGAGCTGACCCGACTTTAGTCACCATCTGTATAGTATGTATGTATGTATAGTATATACCCCTGATCACCTCCCGAGTGATCACGGCCCAATAGTATAGCAAGGCAGACTGACAAAAATGTAGGGCCAATGATGATAAACTAGCATCCTATACTAAGTATTTAGGATTGCAGGTAAGGTATCAACAGATGTAGCAACAATGTCAGGCTATGCATCAGAATAGGATTAACGGAAAGCAGTAACATGCTACACTACTCTAATGCAAGCAATATAGAGGAGAATAGGTGATATCTGGTGATCAATGGGGGGGCTTGCCTGGTTGCTCTGGCAAGAAGGACGAGTCACCAACACCATAGTTGAACTGGGGGTCGCCGGCAATCTCGGGGTCTATCAAAAAGAAGTAACGGAGAGGGAACACAATAAATAACAGAGCAATCAAAGCATCACAAAGCGTAACAAGACAATACACGGTGTTCGGTGTGCCCTAACGCGGTAGTAGGTGATACCGATGAAGGGGGGAACATCCGGGAAAGTATCCCCGGTGTTTCGCGTTTTCGAATAGATGAACCGGAGGAGGAAAGTTGCGAGTTCGATAGGTTAGGGATGTGTGGCAGACGAACTAGCTGCGTATCCGGATTCGTCTCGTCGTTCTGAGCAACTTTCATGTACAAAGTATTTTCATCTGAGCTACGGTTTATTTTATATTAACTTTTAAAGTTTTAAATCATTTTAAGAATTTTAATTAATTTAATTTAATTCAACATTATCCAAAACAGTGTTTGCTGATGTCATCATGACATCAGCAGTCAACAGAGGTGTTGACTGGTCAAATTGACGTGTGGGCCCAGTGGGACCCACCTGTCATTCACTGTTAGGTTGATTAGGGTTTAGGTTAAACTAATTACTGTTTAAGTAAGCTAACTAGTTAATTAGATTAATTAAAGATGATTAATTAGCTTAATTAATTCACTAATTAATTAATTAATTAATTAATAATTTATTTTTATTTTATTTTCCCCCTTTTTTATCAAAATGTTATGGGGCAGGGCCCCCTTGTCAGTGGCCCAGAGGCCTTAGCGGGAACCGGGTCATGCGGTTACGGGCGTGTGGGCACAGGGGCCCTGGCGAAACGGGGCGTAGCCCCAGGTGGGCGGGCGCCTGCCAGCCCGAGCGGGGGCAGGGGAAGCCAGGCACGGGCGCCGGCCGGATCAGGGTGGCGGGCCAGAGGGGAGGAGGCCAGGGGAAGAGGGCGCGGGGGAGGTTGGCGCGGCCGCGGGTCGAGCTCGCGTCCATAGTGGATGGCGGGGGAAGGCGGAGAGGCTCCGACCGGGAACGGCGATGCGTGCAGTGGCGCACAGGAGCACCAGCGTGCGTGGCTGCGGGGCAACAATGACATCATCTAGCATGTCCCTGACCCCGTCGTCCTCATATCCATCGATGCGTTGTCGCATCACCTCCTCTCTACCACGGTCCTGCTCGGCTATGTTTATCGGCGGCATGTCAAAGTTTGGCATATATCCGTGCGTGTGAAGGTGCTCACTCATGTCCGTCTGATTTCTACGGTGACGTCTGGCACATCTCGCACAAGGGCATGGTGGGATAATTCTCATTGGACGACGGAATATCTCCTTCAAATACACATCGGTTTTCGCGATCCACTCTGATGTTACTCGATTCCGACGGATAAAACCACTGTACATCCACTGATTATCTGCCATCCTCTGCTTTTTTGCAACCCACACAACATAATTAAGGATTCACTTAAATTAATCACATCAAATTTTCAGTTTCTACCGCGTTAAATCCACCTACATCTCTAATAGGTAAAGATGGGTCCTAATCCCACCCGAGGATGTGTAGATTGAGTACGTTCTTCATTCTACCCCGTTCCGAGACAAAATTTCGGTAGCACCTCCCCGCTGTTCTCCAAATACACGTCTCGGCAAATAGCCGAGAGAATGTGCTCCGAAGAACAATGGGGAGGCACCGCCGAAATCCTGTCTCGGAATGGGGTAGAACATGGAGAACATACCCAATCTACACATCCTCGGGCTGTCCGTGGAAAACGCTGGACAATCCGAAACAGCTGCGGTGATAAATATGCAATTGAATGCATATTTATCGATGCAACCCTTTCGGACGGGAGACGTCTAGGTTACGCCAATTGACTTGAGAATGAAATCTAGTGACATCAAAAAATGGAGGAGATGGACTTGTAGCTCACCCTCGGCTGTAGGGGAAGGAGTCGAACAACAGAGAGATGCTCAGGGAACAACGTCGGACGACGGTCACTTTGATGAAATGCAACACCGCAAAGCCTGCAAATTCCATCGGGACAAAAAAATTAGAACATCACAACTCATAGAGCATATTTAAAACATTTAAACATGCATTCATTTATTTTTGCATCATGTAGGCAAAAAAACTAAAAACATTAACAATATATTCATCATCGCCATCACATATTCATCATCATCATTATAACCTATTCGTCATAATCATTGATTCATCTCATCGAACCAAATTTTTTTGCAAGATATGCAACATATAGCATCTCATCTAACCAAATTTTTTTACTACCTATCTAACTATCTACCTACTAACTATCTCACTATCTATCTAACTATCTAACTATCTACCTATCTAACTATCTATATAACTATCTATCTAACTAGGTATCTAACTATCTAAATATCTATCTAAATACCTATCTAACTAGCTACAAAATTACTAAAAAACACTAAAAATACATAAAATTTTCACCTTCGAGAGGGCCGGACGGAATTGGGGCGGGGAGGCGCGGAGTCGGGGCGGGGAGGCCGGCGGGGGGTCGGGGCGGGGGGTCGGGGCGGGGCGGCCGGCGTCGGGTCGGGGCGAGGAGGCCGGAGGGGGGACGGGGCGGGGTGGCCGGAGGGGGGTCGGGGCGGGGCGGTGCGGGGTCGGGGCGGGAAGGTCGGAGGCGGGGGCGGGGCGGGGCGGCCGGCGCGGGGCCGGCGTGGGGCGGGGCGGCCGGTGCGGGGCGCCGCGGAGTCGAGGTGGGGCGGGCGGCCCCGGGTCGGGGCGGGGTGGCACGGGGTCGGGGCGGGGAGGCGCGGGCGGCGGCGGGCTCGGGGTGGGGCGGCGCAGGTCGGAGCGGGGAGGCGCGGGCGCCGGCGTGCTCGGGGTGGGGCGGCGCGGGCGGTGGCGTGCTCAGGACGGGCGGCGGAGGAGGTGGGCGGCGGCGGTAGGGGTCGCGGTCGGGTGCGGTTGAGGAAGAAAATGAGTGGAGGAGGTCGGGTGCGGTCGGGTGCGGTGCGGATAAGGTTGGCCCTATGCCGACGGCATGGCCGTCGGCATAGGCCTGGGCCCCACATGTCAGCAGCCCGGGGGAGTGGATAACGTGCACATATGCCGACGGCCCGGCCGTCGGCATAGTTGGGAGGCCTATGCCGACGGCTAGGCCGTCGGCTGCAAATCACAATTTTTTTAAAATAGTCCCACCTCGCCGAGGAAAAGCAATTTGACCTGTTTAAATAGTTCACTAATCCATACGTTACAAGCTCCGGTATTCATTAGACTTATATGAAGAAAACGGACAATTACTCTGAAACTTTCAGTGCCCGGGCAGCCGGCCCGGTGTCCGAGCACTAAAGGTTTCAGAGTGATAGTACGTTTTCAATGATGAATACCGGAGTTTTTAATCAATTCAATTATTACATTTTTAGATTTTTAGTTTACCTTCTGTGTGGGACCCGGTACCCGGTGCGACGACCGTGACACCGGGAACCTGGGGGTTAGGCGGGACGGGGGCCCTGGGGGGGGTAGCAATGCCACTTGAGCATCGCACCGGGACCTCATACATGTCGTACAGTGTGCTGGCATGTCCGAAGAGGCGGCACACGTCTCCGGGGTGTGCCCCCTCACACGGACGGTGCCGCCGCCGGCACCTGGAGGGGGGAAACGGACGCGTCGGGTCTACACGGAGGGGATCTTACTGTGGGTTTGGCCCGGATGTTGCTCTAAAGTGTTCGTATGGGCTGACCTAACACGACCGGGTGGATAGTTCCACTGTTCAAAACCTGTCCGTGCAAAGTCAAAGGGCTAGATCCCATGGTCAAACCCTACAGGGTTAGGCGGGACGGGGGCCCTGGGGGGTAGCAATGCCACCCGAGCGTCGCACCGGGCCCTCATACATGCCGTACAGTGTGCTGGCATGTCCGAAGAGGCGGCACGCGTCTCCGGGGTGTGCCCCCTCACACGGACGGCGCCGCCGCCGGCACCTGGAGGGGGGAAACGGACGCGTCGGGTCTACACGGAGGGGATCTTACTGTGGGTTTGGCCCGGATGTTGCTCTAAAGTGTTCGTATGGGCTGACCTAACACGACCGGGTGGATAGTTCCACTGGTCAAAACCCGTCCGTGCAAAGTCAAAGGGCTAGATCCCGTGGTCAAACGCTACAGGGTTAGGCGGGACGGGGGCCCTGGGGGGGGGTAGCAATGCCACCCGAGCGTCGCACCGGGCCCTCATACATGCCGTACAGTGTGCTGGCATGTCCGAAGAGGCGGCACGCGTCTCCGGGGTGTGCCCCCTCACACGGACGGCGCCGCCGCCGGCACCTGGAGGGGGGAAACGGACGCGTCGGGTCTACACGGAGGGGATCTTACTGTGGGTTTGGCCCGGATGTTGCTCTAAAGTGTTCGTATGGGCTGACCTAACACAACCGGGTGGATAGTTCCACTGGTCAAAACCCGTCCGTGCAAAGTCAAAGGGCTAGATTCCGTGGTCAAACCCTACAGGGTTAGGCGGGACGGGGGCCCTGGGGGGTAGCAATGCCACCCGAGCGTCGCACCGGGCCCTCATACATGTCGTACAATGTGTTGGCATGTCCGAAGAGGCGGCACGTGTCTCCGGGGTGTGCCCCCTCACACGGACGGCACCGCCGCCGGCACCTGGAGGGGGGAAACGGACGCGTCGGGTGTACACGGAGGGGATCTTACTGTGGGTTTGGCCCGGATGTTGCTCTAAAGTGTTTGTATGGGCTGACCTAACACGACCGGGTGGATAGTTCCACTGGTCAAAACCCGTCCGTGCAAAGTCAAAGGGCTAGATCTCGTAATCAAACCCTACAGGGTTAGGCGGGACGGGGGCCCTGGGGGGGGGGGTAGCAATGCCACCCAAGCGTCGCACTGGGCCCTCATACATGCCGTACAGTGTGCTGGCATGTCCGAAGAGGCGGCACGCGTCTCCGGGGTGTGCCCCCTCACACGGACGGCGCCGCCGCCGGCACCTGGAGGGGGGAAACGGACGCGTCGGGTCTACACGGAGGGGATCTTACTGTGGGTTTGGCCTGGATGTTGCTCTAAAGTGTTCGTATGGGCTGACCTAACACGACCGGGTGGATAGTTCCACTGGTCAAAACCCGTCCGTGCAAAGTCAAAGGGCTAGATCCCGTGGTCAAACCCTACAGGGTTAGGCGGGACGGGGGCCCTGGGGGTAAACCCGGCCATGGACAGCCCGGCCCGACGACCCGGCCCGAGCCCGGCCCGAAAAACCCGGGCCGGGCCGGGCCGGGCTTGACATTCGGGCCGGGCTCGGGCCTTGTTTTGCAGCCCGAAAGATAGTTCGGGCGGGGCTCGGGCTTCACTTTTCATGTATTTTAGGCCAGGCTTTCGGGCTTCGGGCCGGGCTTGCACGTGCGTACATTGAAAAATAGCATTCGGGTCGGGCTTTCGGGCTTCGGGCTTCATTTCGGGCCGGGCTCGGGCTTGAAAACAAGGAGTATTTCGGACTTCGGGCCGGGCTCGGGCTTGAGAAATGAAGGTCGGGCTTTTACAAGCCCGGACCGAAACCAGGCCCGGCCCGACATTTGCCCGGGTTTACCTGGGGGTACCAATGCCACCCGAGCGTCGCACCGGGCCCTCATACATGCCGTACAGTGTGCTGGCATGTCCGAAGAGGCGGCACGCGTCTCCGGGGTGTGCCCCCTCACACGGACGACGCCGCCGCCGGCACCTGGAGGGGGGAAACGGACGCGTCGGGTCTACACGGAGGGGATCTTACTGTGGGTTTGGCCCGGATGTTGCTCTAAAGTGTTCGTATGGGCTGACCTAACACGACCGGGTGGATAGTTCCACTGGTCAAAACCTATCCGTGCAAAGTCAAAGGGCTAGATCCCGTGGTCAAACCCTACAGGGTTAGGCGGGACGGGGGCCCTGGGGGGTAGCAATGCCACCCGAGCGTCGCACCGGGCCCTCATACATGCCGGTAGGTGTGCTGGCATGTCCGAAGAGGCGGCACGCGTCTCCGGGGTGTGCCCCCTCACACGGACGACGCCGCCGCCGGCACCTGGAGGGGGGAAACGGACGCGTCGGGTCTACACGGAGGGGATCTTACTGTGGGTTTCGCCTGGATGTGGCTCTAAAGTGTTCGTATGGGCTGACCTAACACGACCGGGTAGATAGTTCCACTGGTCAAAACCCGTCCGTGCAAAGTCAAAGGGCTAGATCCCGTGGTCAAACGCTACAGGGTTAGGCGGGACGGGGGCCCTGGGGGGTAGCAATGCCACCCGAGCGTCACACCGGGCCCTCATACATGCCGGTACAGTGTGCTGGCATGTCCGAAGAGGCGGCACGCGTCTCCGGGGTGTGCCCCCTCACACGGACAGCGCCGCCGCCGGCACCTGGAGGGGGGAAACGGACGCGTCGGGTCTACACGGAGGGGCTCTTACTGTGGGTTTGGCCCGGATGTTGCTCTAAAGTGTTCGTATGGGCTGACCTAACACGACCGGGTGGATAGTTCCACTGGTCAAAACCCGTCCGTGCAAAGTCAAAGGGCTAGATCCCGTGGTCAAACGCTACAGGGTTAGGCGGGACGGGGGCCGTGGGGGGTAGCAATGCCACCCGAGCGTCGCACCGGGCCCTCATACATGCGGGTGGTGTGCTGGCATGTCCGAAGAGGCGGCACGCGTCTCCGGGGTGTGCCCCCTCACACGGACGGCGCCGCCGCCGGCACCTGGAGGGGGGAAACGGACGCGTCGGGTCTACACGGAGGGGATCTTACTGTGGGTTTGGCCCGGATGTTGCTCTAAAGTGTTCGTATGGGCTGACCTAACACGACCGGGTGGACAGCTCCACTGGTCAAAACCCGTCCGTGCAAAGTCAAAGGGCTAGATCCCGTGGTCAAACGCTACAGGGTTAGGCGGGACGGGGGCCGTGGGGGGGTAGCAATGCCACCCGAGCGTCGCACCGGGCCCTCATACATGCGGGTAAGTGTGCTGGCATGTCCGAAGAGGCGGCACGCGTCTCCGGGGTGTGCCCCCTCACACGGACGGCGCCGACGCCGGCACCTGGAGGGGGGAAACGGACGCGTCGGGTCTACACGGAGGGGATCTTACTGTGGGTTTGGCCCGGATGTTGCTCTAAAGTGTTCGTATGGGCTGACCTAACACGACCGGGTGGATAGTTCCACTGGGCAAAACCCGTCCGTGCAAAGTCAAAGGGCTAGATCCCGTGGTCAAACGCTACAGGGTTAGGCGGGACGGGGGCCCTGGGGGGTAGCAATGCCACCCGAGCGTCGCACCGGGCCCTCATACATGCGGTACAGTGTGCTGGCATGTCCGAAGAGGCGGCACGCGTCTCCGGGGTGTGCCCCCTCACACGGACGGCGCCGCCGCCGGCACCTGGAGGGGGGAAACGGACGCGTCGGGTCTACAGGGAGGGGATCTTACTGTGGGTTTGGCCCGGATGTTGCTCTAAAGTGTTCGTATGGGCTGACCTAACACGACCGGGTGGATAGTTCCACTGGTCAAAACCCGTCCGTGCAAAGTCAAAGGGCTAGATCCCGTGGTCAAACGCTACAGGGTTAGGCGGGACGGGGGCCCTGGGGGGGTAGCAATGCCACCCGAGCGTCGCACCGGGCCCTCATACATGCCGGTAGGTGTGCTGGCATGTCCGAAGAGGCGGCACGCGTCTCCGGGGTGTGCCCCCTCACACGGACGGCGCCGCCGCCGGCACCTGGAGGGGGGAAACGGACGCGTCGGGTCTACACGGAGGGGATCTTACTGTGGGTTTGGCCCGGATGTTGCTCTAAAGTGTTCGTATGGGCTGACCTAACACGACCGGGTGGATAGTTCCACTGGTCAAAACCCGTCCGTGCAAAGTCAAAGGGCTAGATCCCGTGGTCAAACGCTACAGGGTTAGGCGGGACGGGGGCCCTGGGGGGGGGTAGCAATGCCACCCGAGCGTCGCATCGGGCCCTCATACATGCCGGTATGGTGTGCTGGCATGTCCGAAGAGGCGGCACGCGTCTCCGGGGTGTGCCCCCTCACACGGACGGCGCCGCCGCCGGCACCTGGAGGGGGGAAACGGACGCGTCGGGTCTACACGGAGGGATCTTACTGTGGGTTTGGCCCGGATGTTGCTCTAAAGTGTTCGTATGGGCTGACCTAACACGACCGGGTGGATAGTTCCACTGGTCAAAACCCGTCCGTGCAAAGTCAAAGGGCTAGATCCCGTGGTCAAACGCTACAGGGTTAGGCGGGACGGGGGCCCTGGGGGGTAGCAATGCCACCCGAGCGACGCACCGGGCCCTCATACATGCCGTACAGTGTGCTGGCATGTCCGAAGAAGGCGGCACGCGTCTCCGGGGTGTGCCCCCACACACGGACGGCGCCGTCGCCGGCACCTGGAGGGGGGAAACGGACGCGTCGGGTCTACACGGTGGGGATCTTACTGTGGGTTTGGCCCGGATGTTGCTCTAAAGTGTTCGTATGGGCTGACCTAACACGACCGGGTGGATAGTTCCACTGGTCAAAACCCGTCCGTGCAAAGTCAAAGGGCTAGATCCCGTGGTCAAACGCTACAGGGTTAGGCGGGACGGGGGCCCTGGGGGGTATCAATGCCACCCGAGCATCGCACCGGGCCCTCATACATGCTGTACAGTGTGCTGGCATGTCCGAAGAGGCGGCACGCGTCCGTTTCCCCCCTCCAGGTGCCGGCGGCGGCGCCGTCCATGTGAGGGGGCACACCCCAGAGACGCGTGCCGCCTTTTCGGACATGCCAGCACACCACCCCGTATGTATGAGGGCCCGGTGCGACGCTCGGGTGGCATTGATACCCCCCCAGGGCCCCCGTCCCGCCTAACCCTGTAGCGTTTGACCACGGGATGTTGCCCTTTGACTTTGCACGGACGGGTTTTGACTAGTGGAACTATCCACCCGGTCGTGTTAGGTCAGCCCATACGAACACTTTAGAGCAACATCCGGGCCAAACCCACAGTAAGATCCCCTCCGTGTAGACCCGACGCATCCGTTTCCCCCCTCCAGGTGCCGGCGGTGGCGCCGTCCGTGTGAGGGGGCACACCCCGGAGACGCGTGCCGCCTCTTCGGACATGCCAGCACACCACCCCGCATGTATGACGGCTCGGTGCGACTCTCGGGTGGCATTGCTACCCCCTCGCCCCTCGTCCCGCCTAACCCTGTAGCATTTGACCACGGGATCTAGCCCTTTGACTTTGCACGGACGGGCTTTGAGCAGTGGACCTATCCACACGGTTGTGTTAGGTCAGCCCATAAGAACACTTTAGAGCAACATCCGGGCCAGACCGATGGCAAGATCCCCTCCATGTAGACCCGACGCGTCCGTTTCCCCCTCCAGGTGCCGGCGGCGCCGCCATCCGTGAGGGGGGCACACCCCGGAGACGAGTGCCGCCTCTAATTTGGACATGGCACCACACCACCCCGCATGTATGAGGGCCCGGTGCGACGCTCCGGTGGTATTGCTATCCCCCAGGGGCCCCGTCCCGCCTCTTCAGACATGGCACCACACCGCCCCGCATGTATGAGGGCCCGGTTAGACGGGAGGGTGTACCTGGGGGGTAGCAATGCCGCTAGGTGTTGCTTTGGGTCCTCCTACGGTTGTGGAAGCGTGGTGGCTAGCGCAGGCACCCGGCACGCAGCTCCGGTGTGTGCCCCCCATCTCCGGCGTCGCTGTGGGGCACTGCGCGGCGATAGCAACGTCCGTGAGGGGGGCAATCGATATACCATCTGGGTATGTTTTTTTGGTTAGATAAGGCACATTTATGTTGTGAAAAAAACAGGAAAAAGTATATAATATAAATAAAAAAAATAAAAAAATAAAAAATAGAGATATGCCACCCCACGGCATACCTGCGCACACGGCCATGGATCGATGACGTGCCTAAGGGCGCGGATCCATGACGTGGCAACATCCATGGGCCAGACCTATGCCGACGGCCAAGCCGTCGGCATAGATTTGCCACCCCACGGACAGGCGAGTGACGCGGATTGATGACGTGGCGGGCGACGCGGATCAATGACGTGGCGGCGGCGCCGTCCATGTGAGGGGGCACACCCCAGAGACGCGTGCCGCCTTTTCGGACATGCCAGCACACCACCCCGTATGTATGAGGGCCCGGTGCGACGCTCGGGTGGCATTGATACCCCCCAGGGCCCCCGTCCCGCCTAACCCTGTAGCGTTTGACCACGGGATGTTGCCCTTTGACTTTGCACGGACGGGTTTTGACTAGTGGAACTATCCACCCGGTCGTGTTAGGTCAGCCCATACGAACACTTTAGAGCAACATCCGGGCCAAACCCACAGTAAGATCCCCTCCGTGTAGACCCGACGCATCCGTTTCCCCCCTCCAGGTGCCGGCGGTGGCGCCGTCCGTGTGAGGGGGCACACCCCGGAGACGCGTGCCGCCTCTTCGGACATGCCAGCACACCACCCCGCATGTATGACGGCTCGGTGCGACTCTCGGGTGGCATTGCTACCCCCCTCGCCCCTCGTCCCGCCTAACCCTGTAGCGTTTGACCACGGGATCTAGCCCTTTGACTTTGCACGGACGGGCTTTGAGCAGTGGACCTATCCACACGGTTGTGTTAGGTCAGCCCATAAGAACACTTTAGAGCAACATCCGGGCCAGACCGATGGCAAGATCCCCTCCATGTAGACCCGACGCGTCCGTTTCCCCCCTCCAGGTGCCGGCGGCGCCGCCATCCGTGAGGGGGGCACACCCCGGAGACGAGTGCCGCCTCTAATTTGGACATGGCACCACACCACCCCGCATGTATGAGGGCCCGGTGCGACGCTCCGGTGGTATTGCTATCCCCCAGGGGCCCCGTCCCGCCTCTTCAGACATGGCACCTCACCGCCCCGCATGTATGAGGGCCCGGTTAGACGGGAGGGTGTACCTGGGGGGTAGCAATGCCGCTAGGTGTTGCTTTGGGTCCTCCTACGGTTGTGGAAGCGTGGTGGCTAGCGCAGGCACCCGGCACGCAGCTCCGGTGTGTGCCCCCCATCTCCGGCGTCGCTGTGGGGCACTGCGCGGCGATAGCAACGTCCGTGAGGGGGGCAATCGATATACCATCTGGGTATGTTTTTTTGGTTAGATAAGGCACATTTATGTTGTGAAAAAAACAGGAAAAAGTATATAATATAAATAAAAAAAATAAAAAAATAAAAAATAGAGATATGGCACCCCACGGCATACCTGCGCACACGGCCATGGATCGATGACGTGCCTAAGGGCGCGGATCCATGACGTGGCAACATCCATGGGCCTGACCTATGCCGACGGCCAAGCCGTCGGCATAGATTTGCCACCCCACGGACAGGCGAGTGACGCGGATTGATGACGTGGCGGGCGACGCGGATCAATGACGTGGCGTCTATGCCGACGGCCGCCGTTAGCCCGTCGGTGTAGACTGACGCCGTCAGAAGGCCGTCTCCGTCCGGGTAGCCGGGCCCACGTGCTAAGCCGACGGCCTTCTCTATGCCGACGGCCACCGTAGGCATATTTCTAGCGACGCCGACGGGTGATCTTTGCCGACGGGGGCCGTCGGCATAGATTGATATACGCCGACGGCTTTTCTATGCCGACGGCCTGGGCTGGGCCTTCGGGATAGGCCAATCTATGCCGACGGGGGCCGTCGGCATCGCCAGTTATTCAGGTAGTGAATAGTTATATTTTATGTGAGCTAACGCCGCATTGAGTGAGATAATGTTCTTAAGCCTACAAAATTTAGCAGTTTATATATAAAGACCCTTGAAACTCGCAATAGTAGTTGTCTAGTAAAATTTCCATATATGGTGTTGTGTCCCTGTTCTCAACGGGCCTGTTGGAACACCTAGGCGTTTCTGGCTCTTTAAACGGTTCCTAGTTCCTAGATGGCTACCCTCAGTTTCTTCGTAGGTGTTGCCGTGTTGGAGTCCTTGACTACGGATTTAAAAAAGGAGTCCTTGTCTAATATCCGATTTGTTCTGCCTATCCACGTTCTTCTTCTCTCTTAAATATGCAAACTCTTTTCAAGGCCGCAGACCAACTCCCGTGATCCGTCGCCGTCTCTTAGCACCGTTGCCATGGCTAACCGCTGGAACGTGGTAGGGAAGAGCGTGCCCGAGATCACATCGTCGACATCAACCACGGACAGCAGCGTCACCGCGACTCTCAGCTTCGAGGTGACAGCTGAGTACCCCGATCTGGAAGCCATGGGCATCGGCGAGTACGCTAGATCGGGCGTCTTCACGTTTGGTGGCTACGATTGGGGCATCGAGTTCTACCCGCACGGATGGGGCGACGGCAAGGCCACGGCCTACCTATGCTTTCTCAGCCTAGCCGGGCATGCGCACAGCAAGTACACGCTGAGCGTGCTAGGGGACGAGGGAGAGGAACCGTTAGCCAGCTTCGACGGAGTCTTCTCTCCGATGGGATCCTGCTGCCCGGGCAAAGAGCTGAAGCCGCTGACGGAGCTCGTGGACGGCGGCTTCATGTTACAGTACGTCCTCACCATCTTCAAGAACGTGTCCCCGCCGATGGAGCTGCCCGGCGACCTCGAGCGCATGCTCAGGAAGCAAAGAGGCACCGACATCACGTTCCGAGTGCGCGGCCGAGAGTTCTCCGCGCACAGCTTTCTCCTGGCCGAGCGGTCACCCGTCTTCGAAGCTCAGCTCTTCGGCCCGATGGCGGAGAAGGACATGGCGCGCATCGAGGTTGTTGACATGGAGCCGACCATCTTCCAGATGCTCCTTCACTACATTTATACGGACATACTGCCGTCATGCAACGACCAAGGCGGCCGCACCACTGCGGGGATGCAACAATTGCTTGTCGCGGCGGACAGGTACGGGCTGGACAGGCTGAAGCTCATGTGCGAGGAAGAGCTGTGCGGGAGGATCGAAGAAGAGACCATCATGTCCACGTACGCGTTGGCAAATCGGCACCACTGTAATCGGCTCAAGCATGCGTGCCTCCTGTTTCTTATGCAGTCGCCGGATGTCCTAGGCACCGTCCTTGAGAATAGCGGGTTCAACGAGCTCTGCATGACAAATTACCTACCATCGCCTCTGAAGGGGGATCATGTACCGGGGACAAATAAGAGGCGTAGCCATCCAGAGGAAGAAACTGATCCAGGCAAGAAATTAAAGAGGACCCGCTATTTCTTTTGGTGGTGATATATATTTTTACATAAGCAAATAAGCAATGCTTGTGTTTTTTACTTTTTCTTTTGAGTTGCAATATACTTATATTTTACGTGAGCTAATGCCGCATTGACCATTGAGTGAGATCATGTTTTTAGCCCTTTGGTGGTTTACCTCGCAAAAAAAGGCCCTTTGGTCGTTTATATATAAAGAACCTTGAAACTAAAAACTGTGTCTAGTAAAACTTGCATATAAGCTGTTGTGTTCCTCGATTGCTCCTATTTCCTTTAGTCTTTCTGGGTTTTTTTTTGCACAACTATCAAAGCCTGGATGGGTAAACAATTTTTGTCTTGTAGTCGCTTTGCACCGGAGCCCATTTTACGATGAAGGGTAGATTTTATTCACCCAAAACGAAGCATCAATGGAATACAAAAACAACGAACACACACTTCGGCTCTGCACCGAAGTCCTTTGTCCCGCAGAGGATATCGATCGGTCGTGTTGCGAGGTGTCTAGGTAGAAGCACTTCTTATGCAACCCTCTCTTACAAGTGGCCTCGCCGAGGGATGATACCATGGTCTAGCATCCACAGCAAGTAGGAGAGCATGGGAACATCACAAGCGGTACCACATGATCTTCAAGGCGGCCGAGACACATTGGGAAAGCAGACACCAAATTTCAAAAATGTAAGAGAGGAAATGACACGAGCTTTCAAGTCCGTAGTCCATTTCGTTATGTTCGCCCTCGGAGCTGTCCATCTTTTTTTTAGAAATTTGTACCCTTTAATAAGCAATAATGTTCATGGGGATACAAATGATATCGGGAAAACTAGCAAGCCCACAGGTGGCGCCCGAAAGGAAGAGAAGAAGTTGCTTTCGCGAGTACGCGGGCTTACTCAATATGCTTGTGCTTCTCATGGACGAAGTTGAGTGCACAGAACGAACCTCTGCAATGATTGATTTCACATAGAATTGTGGCGTAGCGACAAGGGACACCACTCCCAATATTTGCAAAAACTTCGCGAAGTATAATGCCACACACACAGATGAGATGTTGAGATCAGACGCTAGAGCCAAAGCCTTGTTACAAGTATGAGCTTCAAAGGACGCCGAATCAACCAGACCATCGAAAACCAAAGCAAGCACATAGATATTAGTCATCTGTTGCGCCTCGATTGATGCTCCCACACTACCTCAGGGCTACAATCTTGGGGTGCACCTATACAACACTCACAGCTCGCCGCGTCAAAGGGTCGCCTCTTTGCACAAGGCACACCACAACTGGGTCTGCCCATTTGCGACGCAGCGAGCAAAACGAGAGACGTGACTGCATCGATCGACACTGTAGAGGACTGCACTGTAGTTAACAACCTTCTAAAAGGACACCGGTACTGCATGACTGTATCGATCGACATTGTAGTCTGTAGAGGACTGCACTGTAGATAACAACCTTCTAAAAGGACACCGGTACTGCATGACTGTATCGATCGACACTGTAGAGGACTCCACCGTAGTTAACAACCTTCTAAAAGGACACCGGTACTGCAGCGGACCGGCTTGCAGAGATCTGTACTTTATTGAACTAGACTGTATTGTTCCAACCCACATTGTAGACAATATTTCCATCAAAAAATTGGCAAAACTTTTGTGAAATTCATATTAGAATATTAAAACATGAACAATAATTTGAAAATTTTCAATTTCTTGTAAACACAATTTTTAAAGTGAACAATTTTGAACACTTTTGGAAACTTGTGAACTGTTTTTGAAATTCCGTACATTTCTAAACAGTTATAAACATTTGTCGAGAACTCAATTTTTTCACAAATTAATATACAAATTTGAAAAATGGGCAATTTAAAAAAAACATGATTTTTTTGTGAAAGTTTCCAACATTTTTTGAAACACAAACAATTTTTGAATTTATGATCAAATTCAAAAAACAGGATCAGTTTTTAAAAATGTGAATATTTTGAAACAGTGAATGATTATTGAATTCATTAACAAGATTTGAAAACAGGAATTATTTTTCATGAATTTTAAAAACCGTTAATGTTAAAAAATTATCATGAACTTTAAAATGTACGCGTAGTTGAAATTTTTTCATGAACTAAAGTCTTCACGAATATTAAAATGTATCTTATTTTCTTAAATGCGAATTTGAAACATTCATTATTTTAATATTTTTATGAATAAAAATTGGAAAAACTTAAAGAATGAATTAAATTCAAAGATGATGGAAAATATTTTTTATGATAGAAAGTAATAAGAAGAAACCAAGAAAATCAACACAAAAAGACAGAAACAAAGAAAAATTAAGACCCGAGACAGAACATTCTCTAGCACACCTTCGTATAACTATTTGGAAAGTGCTAAGAAAACTGTCTGGAAAACCAAAAAGCAGTGCGTAACATTGGCCGGCCAACTACTGATCGTACGGGCTGCAAACTATTTGTCGCAGCAGACGTAACATAGAAAATAGGAAAAAGTCTAAATTAAACCTTAAATTTCTAGGCGAAAGCTAAATGAAACCTTGAACTCTAAATCCCTGAAATCAGCACACCAAACTCTCGGATCTCGGTCTATTTTGAACCTTGAAATGATTTAGCTGGTATTCGCTGAATTGGGCTGGCCCATTAGCTGAGTTGCTCGTGCTGCTCTAGTTTTTCGCTTTTATTTTGTTTCTTTACCGGTAACTGATTTCCTTTTTTACACAAGTCTAATTATTCTCGGTAGCCAACGTACATTTTAGCACAGACATGGAATATTTTTTATACACTTTCAACATTTTTTAAATACATTATGTACATTTTTTAATATATACATGTTTTCAATTCTTTTTTGAATACACGGTAATATTTTTCCAAATACATGTTTTACATTTTCTTAACGACAATAAACATTTTATAAACTACATGAACATTTTTTACTCTGTTACACATTTTTCAAATTGTATACACTTCTTTCAAACACATGTCACATATAGTCTTTTAAGGGTCTGACACATTTTTCTACATCATGCAAAATCTTTTTTACATTGTATACACTTTTTTTAAATCCCACAAACACATTTTTCGAATCGCACGAATATTATTTTACATTGCACAATTATTTTTGAAATGCCACATACATTTATCTAAACTCGCGATAGTTTTTAGATGTCATAAACATTTTCTTTGCACATTTGTTCAGGTTTCAAAATTTGTTCCCAGTTTTACAATTCGCAAATAATGTTCGCACCTTCAAATTTTCTTCATGTTTCTAAGTGTTTATATTTCAGAAAGTGTTCGCTTTTTCAAAAAATAGTTCTTTCTGAAACTATTCAGAAATTCAACAAGTGCTCACACTTTATAAAATGTTCGGGCATTTCCAAATTTGTTTATGTTTTGAATATTGTCCTAAAAATGTTTTAAAAGTTCTAACGCTTCGGCCGCCGCTTAAATACAACATGCCTTTTACTACATCGCTCATAGTTGTCTGCTCTAGTGGCTAGCGGGGTGAGCTCAACTCAGCCTGGTCCCAAGTTTGACTCTGCGAGAGTCTTTTTGTTACTTCGCGCTTTGAGGAATAGAAAGACTTTTTACGTCACGCCTTAAGAAAAGGAAAAAAAAACTTGCTGCGTGCCTGATGGGCCGGCCCAGTAAAGTCCAGAGCTAACAATTCCGGGATTTAACATGCCACGTCAACAATCCCTATTTGGAAACTCACTCAAGGTCGAAAATAAACCGGGATCAGAGAGTTCGGTGTGCTGATTTCCGGGATTCAAAGTTTAAGGTTCCATTTAGCTTTTGTCTATGAGTTCAAGGTTTATTTTAAACTTTTTCCTAGAAAATACAAAGCGAACCGGTATCCCTTTGGTAGTGGCCGATTGTATGTGCTTTTCGTCTCTATTTCTTAAGATTTGGAGACCAGGATTTTCAAGGGCCTGTTTGAACACCTAGACGTATAGTTCTGGCTCTCTACGGTCCCTACATGGCTACGCTCAGTGTCTTCGTATAGGTGTTGGAGTCATTGACTACGGACTGAACAAAAAAGGAGTCCTTGACTAGATCCGCTTTGTTCTTCCTCTTAAATATGCGAACTCTGTTAAGGGGGCCGCAGACCAACTCCCGTGACCCGTCTCCCTTTCTTGGCACCGTTGCGATGGCTAACCACTGGGACATGGCAGGGGAGAGCGTGCCCGAGATCACGTCGTCGACGTCCACCACGAACAGCATCGTCACCACGACTCTCAGCTTCCAGGTGACAGCCGAGTACCCAAATCTCGAAACCATGGGCGTCGATGAGTGTGCTAGATCGCGCGTCTTCCGTTTCGGTGGCTACCATTGGTGCATCGAGTTCTACCCGTATGGGTGGTGGGCCGCCAACGTGGCCGGCAAGGCCATGGCCTACTTGTGCTATCTCAGCAAAGCCGGGTCTGTGTACACCAAGTACACAGCTTCGACTCGTCGGAGGGAGTCTTTTCTCCGGCAGGAAACATCTTTTTTTTTTAGAAAAGCGGTATTACCCCGGCCTCTGCATCCGAAAGATGCATACGGCCTATAATAAAAACCAAAGTAGCCACAATATCTGAAGGTACAAAAAAAGAACAAGCTGCTCCAGCGAGCCAAATCAAAAAAAGCCACAACCGCCTGGCAAATAAAATAGGAGCACTACATGCCTATCCTATTACATGACCGCCATCGAAACCGGTTGAAAATACCCCGAGCTACCATCTCCCATCGGGTAGACGCAGTAGCCAAACGTCCCCTGGCCTCCGTCGGAGTGAGTAACGACCACATACGGATCAATGCTGTGGCCCTGAAGATAACCTGCAAAAAGTGAAAGTTCGTTTTTCTGTTAAAAACCAAATTATTTCTGTAGTTCCATACTGCCCATAACAAGGCACACGCTCCCACACGAATGTGTCTTGCTACATCCAAGTTAACCCCATCAAGCCACGTTCCAAATAACATATTGATAGAGGTAGGTGGAGTAATATTAAAAGCAACATGAATCGAACGCCAAAGAATCTTAGCCAGCGGACAATCTAAAAAGAGGTGCCTTATAGTTTCGTTACAATCACAAAAGCTACACCTAGCAGAACCCACCCAATTGCGTTTTGCCAGGTTATCTTTTGTCAAAATCACTTGTTTATGCACAAACGACATAAACACTTTGATACGCAAATGTACCTTAACTTTCCAGACGTACTTCGAGCAAGGAATGACACTAGTGTTTATGACATCCAGATACATGGATTTAACCGAGAACCTGCCGTCCTTAGTCAATTTCCAAAACAATCTATCTGGCTGTTGGGACAGCTGGACATCCATCAACCTTCTTACAAGATGAAGCCATGCCTCCCACCGATGGCCTACTAGCGTCCTCCGGAAGCTAATATTAAGAGGCGTGGACTGTAAGACATTTGCAACATAGGCTTCTCTATGTTGAACAATGTTATACAGAGTAGGATATTGAAGTGCCAGAGGCGTCTCCCCAAGCCACGTATCCTCCCAGAACCTCGTATTAGCCCCATCACCGACTAAGATTTTCGTCCTGTTAAAGAATAGGGGCTTGACTCTCATCAACCCTTTCCAAAACGGGGAATCATTCGGGCGCACTGTCACCTGAGCCAAAGTTTTAGCCTAAAGATACTTATTCCGCAGAATCTGAGCCCATGTATCCTCTGTCTCAGACGAGAGTTTAAATAGCCACTTGCTAAGGAGACATCTATTCTTGATCTCTAGATTTTCAATGCCTAGACCGCCTTGGTCCTTCGGCCTACAGATGATATCCCATTTTGCAAGCCTATACTTTCGTTTCAACTCATCATTCTGCCAAAAGAAACGAGATCGATAAAAGTCTAACCTCTTCCTGACCCCCACCGGAACCTCAAAAAAGGATAAAAGAAACATGGGCATACTGGTTAAGACCGAATTAATCAGAATTAATCGTCCTCCATAAGACATGAGCTTCCCTTTCCAGCAGCTCAGTTTCTTTTCGAAACGATCCTCGATGCATTTCCACTCTGTCGGGGATATACCCCGCGGTGTAAACCGGCCGGAAGTTAACCCGGCCGGACTTGGCGGTTTGTTTGAGACCCCGCTGAGACTTGGCGGTTCACGACTCATTGGTAATCCGGCAGGCGGGTGCGAGGAGCGACAAGACCTGGTGGCCCAGCGGGCGGTTCATGAAGGCCGGTTCATACTATGGTGGGCCGGTTTAAGAGTAAAGGCATAAGGAATATTTGTCTTACAAGGAGTTAAGACTTGGACTTGTATCCGGTTTGTATTAGAGATAGACTAGTCCTGGTCCTATTAGGACTCCACATGTAACCCGCCCCTTCAACATATATAAGGAGGGGCAGGGCTCCCCAAAGAGGGACAAGCTACAAGCAGAGAAACAATCTTAGGGCTAGAGACAAAGAGGAGAGCCGGTTTACGGCGACTCCCTCGTGATGATAATGAGACCTAGCCTCAAACAGCATGTAGGGTTTTTACCGGATGATGTTTCCCGGGGCCCGAAGCTGTCTAAATCCCTGTCTTGTGTTGCGTCTCTCGATTCCGCTCAACCCCTCTCAAGCTACCACATAGATGCGTTGGCCTCGCGACTAAGTCCTCACACTAAGGACATCTGACGTGGCAATTCCACGACAGTTGGCGCCCACCGTGAGGCCTGCGCACGGTGGTGATGAGTTCTTGGAGGGATCTCCCCAGGAATCGAGGAGTTCGCAATTTTTTGAATGAAGAAAGGATCTACGTCAAAGATGAACAGTCGGAAGAGCATATACAAGATTATGATCGAGAGAGAGCTAGGGTTGCGTCCGCTCCTCCGCCGCCGTCCAGAAAAATCACGGAGATTGAGATTAAAACTTTCCTATGCAATTTTTCCTTCCCGGATTACGTGGCGTATACGTCGAGGCCGACGTAAAGCAAACTTGCACTGTGGTCCGAGTCATCGTAGTTCTTGTTTTCCTCCAATCGACCAAGTTGGGCGCGCGTACATACAAGGGATCAGACCAACTGCCACGTGAAAGCTTGCAAAACGATGGAAAGGGCCCACAGTGTAATGGAAATATACATCAAAGAAGACTGTCACGTGGTCAAAGGAAAAACACCAGGGATTAGCGAGCGACCAAGATTCGGAAAATATGGCCACGACCCGGAAACGGAGCCGGCCACGATCCAAATTCCTCCTGCGCTAGCGACCTTGTTTCGGGCGCCCGCCTCTGCTACCTTGCATCCGCCCTGGCGGCTTCCGAGCCGTCGCCGTCCTCTACACCGCGGCCTACCTCCTCCGCCCGGCTCCAGGCCGCCGCCGCTGGCCCGCTTCGACCACTCCTGTGAAGCGCCACGACCTCCTGAGCTGCCCACGGACGGCGCCTCTCTGAACCGCCTGCCGCCGTTGTGGTTTGCCGCGTCGCCAGCGCGCCCACCTCCGTCTGTGAGCCGGCCCACCTTGACGAAGTCACCGGCCATGCCTCCGTTCGCCGCGGCCTTGCCCCAAGCACCCGCTGTCTTCGCTGCTGTGACCCGCTGCTGCTGCGCCGGCCGCTGTAGAGTCACCCTCGCCGCTCCACCTCCGGTTCAGACATCCCAAGCCGCTTGCCTCCGCCTACACAAGAATCTGCTGCCGGTTTACCTCTGCCTCGCTTCAGCCTTCGAGTGGCCACGTGTGGCTGTGTTGAGCCAATGCTCCACTCCCGCCATAGCGCTCCTCGATAGCCTACAACTGGAGCTACGCGTCAAGCCACCGCTCCGGCCATCAGCAGGCCCCCATCCTTCACGCCCGACCGCCTCCATTCGAGTCGCCGAGCCAACGCCTCCGGGGCTGGCCTCGCCTCCACTGTCACTTGCCGCCAAACCGCCCAGCCTCGCGCCTAAACCGCCGTCTGTCTCGTGCATGCCGGACGAGCGCCTGTCGTCCAAACCGCGCCTGGAGTTGCCCCGGCCAGGCGGCCTTGTCATCTACCCCGTCACCGCTGGCTCTGCCGTACTGCGGCACCCCTGCCTTCATCTCTGTTGCCTGCTTGTTTTGCTCACCGCGACTTCAACTCAGAGCCACCACTTCCGCCAAGCTGCTCGTTTCCTCCTCGCTTCTGCGGGCCTCACGCCTTCCAAGCTGGCCGCTCACCTCTGCCTCCAGCACTGAGGCTGCAACCTGCCCGTCGCCGTTGGTTCACCTCGCGACGAGGCGCCACATTCAGCTGCTGCTTAAAGTTCAGTCTGCAAGGACCTAGCAAAAGCAACGAAGGAGAGAGCAAGCCCACTTCACGGGAAGATTGGTTATCCAGCCGGCTAAATCGCACGTGAAGCATTCAGACTATATATATATAAAAAAACTACAGTAGCAGTATTGCATTCAAAAGTACTGTTACAAGTACTGCATCTCCAAAAAGCATATGGAGCACTACCACTACTACGTGCAGAGATTACGCGTACCAATCATCTGTCATCCGAACAAATCAGGTGACCTCCATTTAAATTTATCTTGTTAGTATATATTGTTTTTGTCAAAAGAACAGTTACTTTGGTCTTTGTATTTTATATGCAGGACAATTGGTCACTATGGCCGGATCATGGATATATAAATCGCACAACTAATGTCATGCGCTAGCATATGACCGTGCCATAATGATCAAAGAATATGTGCGCAAGACGCCGCCCTGGCGGCCCGGACTACTTCAACTCACCGGGACCGTCCCCGTGGCCGACTCGCCCGTAAATGCCGGTTTACAACGCCGCGGCCAATTCTCCCGTCCATGCCGGTTTACAATGCCGCGGCCGACTCATCTGTCGGAGCCGCCACTGATGATGCGGTCGTCCCTGCTGTCCGTCTCTCGTGGCCTGGTCTACGTTGACATACCGGGCCGCACCTGTTTGCATGAGCTGTTTATTGGGTGCACAAGTCGCCGCCACTATAGTTTGGTTAACTTCAAATCACTAGTTGGAAGGAACCATTGGCCGAGTTGCTGACACGGCTCATACGGGATCAATTACAACCCGCCGCAGTCACCTCAACCCTCTGTGGATTCACATCGTGCTATCAACACAAATGATATACAACTTATGCCGGTTTACATCACGGTCACATATGGAGAGTCTCAAGCCAACTCCTCGAGTCACCTTTTGAGACTCTGGGGCTACAATGACATGACTCAGCAAATCTTGCCAGATTCAGCAAATTTAAGAACCCCGGGACGATGGAGGGAAAGATAACCCGGTCCCGGAGGCTACTATTATTTGAAGGCCGTCAGAAAATTTCTGGCTTAGAAAGTATATGACAGTTACAAAATCCCGGCTCAATGAAGAGGTTCCGGATCATCAGAAAGGATTCCGGTTTACAACCCGGTTCAAGGGAAGTCAGTTTCACTGAAGCTCTCAAATCCGGTTTAGCAATGTCCGGTTCAAAAAGGAATTAATTTCTCGCAAGTTCGAGTTGAAAGGCCGTCAAAAAATTTCCGGCTGAAAATGAAGATTCCGGTTTGCAATCCTGTTTAAGGGACGTCTGTTCTCCCACAAAGCTTTGAAGCTCTCACTATCCGGTTCAAGATCCCGGTTCAAAAGAATTTATTTCTTGCAAAAAGGTTAAAAATTACCGAAGAGGACGTGCTGCCATGATGCGCGGTTCAAACATGGGTATCCTGCCTTATTGGCCTAACATATTATTGATCACATGGGGGCTTCTGCTTCATAAAGCGGGGTCTCTGTCTTTCTTATCATGCGAGGTTACACGGAGTGGTTTTGTTTAAAGCGGCCTCCGGTTTACCCCTTGACATTTGTTTTTTATATATCACTGGGGGCCTTGGTCGTGTCCGAACCAACGAACACCCTTTGATAGGCGACAGCCACCAGATCATTTGGGGACATGGTCAAGTCTGAACCAGTCACGCCTCTTGGTCAGCCTAAGGCCACAAAATCACTTGGGGGCATGGTCGAACCCGAACCATTGCCACGCCTCTTGATCTGGCATATATGCCACGAATCACTTGGGGACCTGGCTGACTTGAATCATTGTCAATCCTATTGGGGGCCTTGATCCTATCCGACCATGGTAATACCATCTGATCAGCTCAGTATAGCATATTTTTGCAAACGGATTTTTATCATTGCCTTTGCTTCCATATTTTTTCATAACTGTTATTCGATTTTTGTTGCATTTTTTAAACCGACAACGTTTTAATTCGGTTCAACTGTCAATTACAAATTGACGGAACATGGTCAAATCTTAATCCGGAGGCCATCTGCCCGGTTTGATTTTCTGTTACCATCCTGTTATGGAGTAAACAGGTATTTATTAACCCGGCTTGACTTTCAATTACAAGTTGTCAATACAGGATCAAGTTATAATCCGGAGACTATCAGCCCGGTCTGGTTTGACTACGAGTCGCCAGTATTATATATGGTTAAACCGGTGTTTATCACAACCCGGTACGGTTTATCATCAACCGGCACAGTATGAAAGGAGTTATCATTACTCAAGATTGGGGTTATCACTCTTACTACAAAAAATTGGTAAAACCAGCAATGTGATTCAATATCACAGGTATGATGTATTTCATATTTAATTATTCTTAAAGTGCAACCTTGGTTATAAACCCAGGTTATATGTTGGACATTATGACCCGTCCGGCGGTAAACCGCCAGGACATTTTAAAATTGTTATATGCAGAAACAGGTTGAATAAAGCATGATTATAAATCACTGACATTTATTAAACCGGCCTGGATTTCGACTATGTGTCGCCAGTATGATGATAAATTATCCGGTGTTTGTTAAACCGGCCTGGCTTTAAGACGATAAGTCGCCAGTATATGATGAAAAATTATTCGGTGTTTATTAAACCGGCCTGGCTTTGGACTATACGTCGCCAGTATATATTTGGATTGCGCCATTGGAATCATGCGCTTATAAATGATTGGGTTATATTATTCAAATAGCCAAATTTGGCTGAATTTTCATTATGATATTGGATGAATTTTTCATGCCGGATTATATTATCTTGAATAGCCAACATGGCTGGATTTTTATGGTTATTAGTAACCGGTATTATTGAGTTTCCAAAGTCGCTTTAGCGCAACAGTTATTATTTTATCAAAGGATATGATTTATTCTACAATGGAAGGAAAAGTCCCAAGTCGCTGCAGGCTCACGACCCGACACTTGGGGGCTACATTATTCAAATTGAGATTACATGCAAGTCTCATGTCGCTGCAAGCATGCACCATGACACTTGGGGGCTAATGCAAAGTAATTTTCTGCTCATATTATTGAAGACCCGACTCATCACATTATAATGAGTCGGCCCTTGGGGGCTACCAATTGCTCCTGTCAACAGTTGAAGGTATAAAGCTTTTTATTCATTATATTGAAGAGTCTACTACTCAGTTAGTAAAGCACAAGGCTCTTAACCTTGTGGACGTGGATTCAAGTCCCATGATGAGGGTTACATCATATGATGTTATTTTCATTAAAGTATATATTAAAGTCCCAGCTCAATATTATCTTACTGAGCCGGCCCTTGGGGGCTACACATCATTGCTCAAATCTACATGATTATACTTACAAAGTCCTTGCTCATTATTGCATAATGACCCGACCCTTGGGGGCTACACTGGTTAAAGTTTTTATGAGTATAAGACAATTACAAAGTCCCAGGTTGCTGCAAGCATGACAACCCGGCACTTGGGGGCTACATAATATGGAGTATTCAGTTTTTACTAGTCACTGGGATGAACAACATGGATTTCTTCTTAAGTGGCAGTATTTATATTGAGGCAAGTCTTAAGCCATCACTTTGTTCTGCTCAAGACTTGGGGGTTACAGGTATTATATTATTATCGAAGAACTATTTTCAAATTCTCTGTTTTGAGCAAACTGGATTAACCCGGCGTCACCAATTATTATGACCCTGTGTCTGTAACCCGGCGTCATCAACAATCATGAACCGGTGTTGGCAACAATCATGACCTGGAATTATCAGTTTTTATAACCAGACAATGGTGGTAATCATAAACCGGCAAGTTTTACATCTTCAAGCCGGCTGGATATCAGTTGAATATTTCAGAGACTAATATTTTTGTCAAGTCAAAGCATTGAAGGCCGATTCAAATGGATTCTTTATTTACAAATATCTTCTGCAAGCAAATTGATTATGGAGATGATTATTAACTTGGAAGGAAGAAATGACAAGGATTTAAGGATGATCAAGTGCCGGCTTACAAGTATATTTAAACCGGAGCACAACCCAACAAATTTGTTCTTGTTGCAGATCAGTTTAACATGGATGAATCCAAATTAAGCTGGGGGCTAATGTCGGGGATATACCCCGCGGTGTAAACCCGGCCGGACTTGGCGGTTTGTTTGAGACCCCGCTGAGACTTGGTGGTTCACGACTCATTGGTAATCCGGCAGGCGGGTGCGAGGAGCGACAAGACCTGGTGGCCCAGCGGGCGGTTCATGAAGGCCGGTTCATACTATGGTGGGCCGGTTTAAGAGTAAAGGCATAAGGAATATTTGTCTTACAAGGAGTTAAGACTTGGACTTGTATCCGGTTTGTATTAGAGATAGACTAGTCCTAGTCCTATTAGGACTCCACATGTAACCCGCCCCTTCAACATATATAAGGAGGGGCAGGGCTCCCCAAAGAGGGACAAGCTACAAGCAGAGAAACAATCTTAGGGCTAGAGACAAAGAGGAGAGCCGGTTTACGGCGACTCCCTCGTGATGATAATGAGACCTAGCCTCAAACAACATGTAGGGTTTTTACCGGATGATGTTTCCCGGGGCCCGAAGCTGTCTAAATCCCTGTCTTGTGTTGCGTCTCTCGATTCCGCTCAACCCCTCTCAAGCTACCACATAGATGCGTTGGCCTCGCGACTAAGTCCTCACACTAAGGACATCTGACGTGGCAATTCCACGACACACTCCTTGTTCGTCAGCTTACGATGGTGAATGGGTATACCTAGGTAAGTAAACGGTAGCGAACCCAACTCACATCCGAACAATTGCTTATACGCCTCCTGGTCCTCATTAGCTCTCCCAAAGCAAAACAGTTCGCTCTTATGGAAGTTAATCTTGAGTCCAGACAATTGTTCAAATAAGCACAACACAAGCTTCATGTTCCTTGCTTTCACCAAGTCATGCTCCATAAAGATGATAGTATCATCGGCATACTGCAGAATGGAAATACCACCATCAACTAGGTGCGGAACCAAGCCCGAAACCTGCTCGGCATCCTTAGCCCGACCTATTAAAATGGATAACATATCAACCACTATGTTAAATAGAATCGGTGACATGGGATCTCCTTGCCTTAGGCCTTTATGTGTCTGGAAATAGTGACCTATATCATCATTCACTTTAATCCCTACACTCCCTTTTTGCGTAAAGGACTCAATCTGGTCTCGCCAAGCCTTGTCAAATCCTTTCATACGCAACGCCTGTTGAAGGAACGGCCATTTAACTTTATCGTATGCTTTTTCAAAATCCACTTCAAAAACCACACCATCTAGTTTTTTGGAGTGAATCTCATGGAGCGTTTCATGCAAGAAGACCACTCCTTCAAGGATATTTCTGTCTGGCATGAAAGCGGTCTGGGACGGTTGCACAACTGAATGCGCAATCTGCGTGAGTCTATTTGTCCCAACCTTGGTGAAAATTTTGAAACTGACATTAAGCAAACAGATAGATCTGAACTGCTCAATGCGAATAGCCTCCGTCTTCTTAGGAAGAAGGGTTATTGTTCCAAAATTGAGCTTGAACAAATGAAGCTGACCCTTGAACAAATCATGAAACATCGGCAACAGGTCACCCTTAATAAAAAGCCAGCACTTTTTATAGAACTCTGCCGGAAACCCATCTGGTCCTGGCGCTTTATTGTTCTTCATTTGTGAAATAGCCTCAAACACCTCTTTCTCCGTGAAAGGAGCAGTCAAAATCTCATTCTCTTCCGTCTCGAGTTGGGAAACATCCTCAACTCTTGACTCATCCAGGGACATGAAACTCTCTACCGGAGAGCCAAACAACTGCTTATAATAGTCGGTAATGTAAAGTTTCATGTTTTCCTGACCAACTATCGTCCCTTCATCTTGTTCTAATTGAAAAATTCTCTTCTTACGATGCTTTCCATTAGCAATCATATGAAAGAATTGAGTGTTGTCCTCTCCTTGGACAACCTTACGAACCTTAGCTCTCAAAGCCCATTTCAATTCCTCCTCGCGGAGAGGTGCTTTCAACCTCAACTCGGCCTCCACTTTAGCCTCCAGCTCGAAAGTATCTAAAATAAAGGTTTCAGCTTTTAACTCAAGGGAGTGAATGAGCATAAGGAGTCTTTCCTTCTCAGCCTTATATATCCCATTCGTGTGCTTAGCCCATCCACGAAGGAACCTTCGAAGATGACGAATCTTGCACTGCCACCGCTCAATGGGTGACCTTCCCCCCGAGTCTTTAGCCCACTCTCTAGCTAACAACTCGATAAACCCTTCTCTTTCAAACCAGGCAAGTTCGAAGGAAAAGATATTCTTATTACCCATATGAGTTTGAGCTCCAGAGTCGACTAGTAATGGTGTGTGATCCGAGATACCTCGTGTCAATGCCTGCACCGTTACCAGAGGAAACTTCTGTTCCCAATCGACGCTCGCCAAAACATGATCGAGCTTCTCAAAAGTCGGAACCGGTAGCGAGTTTGCCCAAGTGAACTTCCTACCCGAAAGCTCTATCTCTCTGAGATCCAAGCTTTCTATGATAGTATTGAACAAAGAGCAAAGAGCTGAAACCGCTGCCGGAACTCGTGGACGGCGGCTTCACTTTACAGTACATCCTCACCATCTGCAAGAACGTGTCCCCGCCAATGGAGCTGCCCGGCCACCTCGAGCGCATGCTCGGGAAGCAAAGAGGCGCGGACATCACGTTTCGAGTGCGCGGCCGAGACTTCTCCGCGCACAGCTTTCTCCTGGCCGAGCGGTCGCCCGTCTTCGAAGCTCAGCTCTTCGGCCCGATGGCGGAGAATGACGGGCAATAAGCCACGGCTCGGACGGGTCAGGCGCGGTGCGCGTGTGGTGGCCGCGTCGAGTCCAGCCGTGGCGGGCTCGGGCGTGCGTATGTGCGCGTGTCCGAGGGGGTGCGTGCGTGTGTGTGTGTGCGTGCGTGTGTGGGTTGTTAGCGAGTCACCAGGGAGACCACGTCTAGCGCTAGGAGTGGCCGTGGCGATCGCGTTGGAGCGCGTCGCGAGCCGGAGCGTGAGGGAGTGGGAGGTGGGTGCGTCGGTGCACGACCCAGCGTGTCTGAGCGCGTGGGTATAAGATCCCCTCCATGCCTGTGTACTCGTTGCCCAGTTTGAGTTCGAGCTCAAGAAGAAATACAGAGAAGCCGTACGCGCGGCGGAGGTGTTTGTGCGCCTAAAAATTTTCTGTGTTCTTCCTCTACCCCTCCGACCTTGTCTCCAGTGATTGTCGGTGAGTAGTGGTTCCATTCCTGCAACAACATTTGGCATCAGAGCTAGGTGAGAGAGGGAGGTCGCAGCCATGGTGCTCGTCCCGTACGCTGGAGGATCAGGGAGCTCGGTGTCGCAGCCGGTACCCGTGCTCACAGGGGTGAACTACACCACCTGGACCATCAAGGTGGAGGCCGACCTGGACGCCGCCGGGCTCTGGGAGGCGGTGGTGCCGCCGGTGGACGCGGCCGCGGCGGTGATCGCCAAGAAGGATAAGCCGGCAGGGGCTTATCTGCTGTGGGCGCTCGTCGACGACCTGCTGCTGCAGGTGGCTGCGAAGAAGACGGCGGCAGAAATCTGGGCGAGTCTCAAGACTCGGTTCGTCGGCGCGGACCGGGTCAGGGCGGCGCGGCTGGCTACACTACGTGGTGAATTCGAGCTCCTTCGCATGACGGATGGCGAGACGCTGGACAACTACGCCGGGAGGATCGGGGCCATGGCGGCTCGCTACGCCGGGCTTGGAGAGACACTTGACGACGCTGCAATGGTCAAGAAGGTGTTGGACATGGCGCCGGACCGCCTGTACGCGGCGGTAGCTGGCATTGAGCAATTCTGCACCGTGGAGACCATGCCGTTCGAGGAGGTGCTCGGCCGGCTCAAAGCGTTCGAGGAACGTCTGTGGAGGCGCGGGCAAGTCGACGGCGAGCGGGCGGATGGCCAGCTCATGCTCACGGAGGAGCAATGGCGTGCCAAGGAGCGCCAGCGCGGCGACACACGGGACGAGGACGATCGGAGGAGCCAGGCGTCGGGCAGCGGAGGAGGACGGCGAGGTCGCTGCTACAACTGCGGCCAAAGGGGGCACTTCAAGCGCGACTGCACTCGTCCGAAGAAGGCGGCAGCGACTGCGGAGCAAGCACTGTTGGCGGACGCCGGCGTGGAGAACGACGGCCTGCTGTAGGCCGTGGCTTAGGAGGTGAAATGACGGGCAATAAGCCATGGCTCGGACGGGTCAGGCGCGGTGCGCGTGTGTGCGTGCGGTGGCCGCGTCGAGTCCAGCCGTGGCGGGCTCGAGCGTGCGTATGTGCGCGTGTCCGAGGGGGTGCGTGCGTGTGTGTGTGCGTGCGTGTGTGGGTTGTTAGCGAGTCACCAGGGAGACCGCGTCTAGCGCTAGGAGTGGCCGTGGCGATCGCGTTGGAGCGTGACGCGTGCGCGAGCCGGAGCGTGAGGGAGTGGGAGGTGGGTGCGTCGGTGCGCGACCTAGCGTATCTGAGCGCATGGGTATAAGATCCCCTCCATGCATGTGTACTCGTTGCCCAGTTTGAGCTCGAGCTCAAGAAGAAATACAGAGAAGCCGTACGCGCGGCGGAGGTGTTTGTGCGCCTAAAATTTTTCTGTGTTCTTCCTCTACCCCTCCGACCTTGTCTCCGGTGATCGCCGGCGAGTAGTGGTTCCATTCCTGCAACAACAGAGAAGGACATGGCGCGCATCGAGGTTGCCGACATGGAGCCGGCCATCTTCCACATGATGCTTCACTACATCTATACGGACATACTGCCGTCGTGCAACGACCAAGGCGGCCGCACCACTGCGTTGATGCAGCAATTGCTTGCCGCGGCGGACAGGTACGGGCTGGACAGGCTGAAGCTCATGTGCGAGGAAGAGCTGTGCCGGAGGATCGACGCAGAGACCATCATGTCCATGCACGCGCTGGCACATCGGTACCATTGTGATCGGCTCAAGCATGCATGCCTCCAGTTTCTTACGTGGTCGCCGGAAGTCCTCGCCGACGTCTTTGAGAGCAGTGGGTTTAACGAGCTCTGCATGACAAATTACCGACCATTGCCTCTGGAGGGGGAAGTCTCGTGGACAAAACGTAGCCATGCAGAGGAAGAAACTCATCCAGGCCAGAAATTAAAGAGGACCCGCAATTTCTTAGGAAGTTGATATATATACCATATTAAGGTTGAGACACTTATTTTGGGACAGAGGAAGTACTATATTTGCGTATGCGATATATGCGTGTTTTTGAAAATGCTTATGTTTACGTGAGCTATTGCCGCATTGACTGACAAGGTAATATTTTTAAGACCACAATTATTATTTTTTGAAAGATCCAGCATCGCTGGCATTTCATTGATAATAACAGGAAGCAACGGAAAACAACAAGATGGTCAAGGTCCTAGGACCAGATCCGAAGATCAAAGAAAAAGAAAAAAAAACAACAGCCCTAATAGCTGCAGCACAACACTCCACACATCCCATACTAGGCAGCGTAGCTCCGACTCCGACGGTGTACTACTAAGGGAACTAGGCAGGGGTGGCATCACAAGGGATCACCGAACGAGCCATCTGTCATGTGTCATCGTCTATCACCGGCCCCTCACCGCGGCTTCGACTTCATAGCAACAGGCAGTCGAGGCACATCCACAGACACGCCGGAGAAGAAGAGCTGATTACCACGATCAAGGCCACGCCTCCGACATTGAACACCACCGTCATCGTTGCCACAGAAGCCACCCTGCACGTCCAGTTGTAGGAAGCACCAAAGGGATCAATGTCTTCAAGACGGTGCCCTAAAGAGGGGAACAACGTTGAGGACGACGCCACCGCCCGACCCTGCAGCAGGATCTGGGTTTTCACCCGAAGGACCTGATTCGGGAGATCTAGCTATGTGAATCCCGACGATGCCTCCAAGGAGGATAGCAATGCCCACAGACGCCGTCGCCGCTGGCCGGCCAGCACCGACCAGGCTATCACCCGGGACAGCCACTCCCACGTAGCAGGCCGAGCTCAACCTGTGCCTCCACTGAATCATGCGTCCACACAGCGGGCGCGCCACCGCTGCGCAGGGCCACCGCCAAGCCTCCGCGACGGCGGGCCTGCAGAGACCAGATCGGTCCTGCACCCCGCATCCGTACCGCGGCCGGAGCCCCTCTGCTCCAACACCGCCCGCGGTCACCAAGCGCCCACCGCGCCCAGATCCGCGCTGGTCGGAGCCCTCCCGCCCAGCATGCCTCCTACGCGCCAGATCCGGGCGTCCCGGAGCCCCACGCGCACCACCCGCGACCGGCACGCCGCAGATCCGTGCAGGGGCGACGACAGAGCACCATCCACTCGCGGCGCCCTGGATCTGACCGCCATGCCATGCTGCAGCACCGCTCGCCGCGCTCCCCTGCAGACGAGCGCCTTCGCGAGCCCGCCTGCGCCCGTCGCCTCCGTCGGCGCCAGCTCACCGCGCCTAGATCGGCACCTCCAGGAGCCACGCGCGCCCGATGGCGCCAGCTTGCCGCGCCCAGCCGCGCCTCCACAAGCCTCCCGCGCCCGTCGCGGTGCGCCTCCGCGAGCTCGCACGCCTCCGTCAGCTTGCCACGCCGGCCCCAACACCCTTGCAGAAACAAGCGCCCCGCACCGCCCGAGCTGCACAAGAGGGTGAAAACCGAGAGGCCCGCCGCCGCCGACGCCGCGCGAGCTTTGCCCGGCGGCGCTTGCCGACGGCGGCGCGGGAGGAAGGCAGCGGGGGAGGTGGAGTTCGGGGGCGGCTAGGGTAAGCGCCCGAGTCGCCCGCGGGTGGGCGACGCGGGGTCCGTGCAACCACCAACTAGACTATTTCGACCACATTTTTTTATATGTATAATAAAAACCATTGAAAATCAAAAAAGGTTTCTATAGTAAAATCTGTATATATCCTCGAAGGCTCCTATGCCTTTCTTATTTACTCCCCCGTCCCATAATGGAGAACATTTTTTGACACTACTATTTTCTTTGCACAAGTATCAAAGCCTCGGTGCGTAGGAATTCTTGGCATGGGGACGGGTGCTTTGCACCAGAGTCCTTTGCACCAGGGAGAAGATCGATAGGCCGTCCTGCGAAGTGTCTAGTTTTTTTTTGGCAAACTTTTGATCTATTCATTTCTAATTATGGCAGTACAACGAACACAAATAATAATAATAATTACATCCTGATTCGTAGACCATCTACCGACTGCTACAAGAAAAGCAAGCCGAATGTGGGTCGCCGTCATCGCTCCTCCTTTGCCGTAGCCGGGCACAACTTATTGTATTAGACAATTGGGGAATCGTCGTGCTAAGTCCCCAAAAGACCAAAGCACCAGATCAACAACCACATGTAATGTAGCAGACCTCAATGTTACAAACCGGTTGTAAAAAAAACTTGGCTGGTACTATAGCGGATGAAAGAGTGACAACATCGTTGCTCCAGTCAATTGCAGCCTATTTACGGAACTCTTTGAAATATATTTTTCTAGCAGAAGCTGTTTCCAAGTCTTCGTTGTAATTCTTAGTCAGAGGAGTTACTTTATGTTTTCTTCGATTTTAGATGCAAATCAATGTATCTGTAATTGTTACGAGCACGAATAAAATTATAGGTGTTTTATTAAAGCAGGAGGAATCCAACGGTGCCGGCCGGGTCAATAGGATGGGCACGTGGCCGGTCGACCGGTGCCTAGTGCTGTCCATTGAGTATGGACCCTCGGCAACGTTTCTGCTCCGGTGCTCCCCCCGGGCTGAACGTAGGGGGAGAAACACAAGAACGGCCAGGATTAACCTAAAACGGTTCGAAACGACGGGCACGGTTGTCTTTTTTGCCAATGTGTTTTTTGCGATGCCGTCGAGGAGCCCTGCGGGGCCCGTACACGGCCCGATTCGTTCATATACGTATTCGTATACAGCCGGGCGATTCGTTTTCGCGTGCAACCGCCCGCGCGTGGGGCAACATGTGTCATGGTAAGTTGGCAGAACTGCCCCATCATATAAATGTGGAGGGGAACCACCTCCGGCCACATCACCCACCATATCCCCCCGCCGCATCGTCTCCCTCTCCTCTCCCACCTCGTCGTCTCCCTCTCCCCCTCCCCCTCCCCAACCGCATCCACTCCATCACCTCCATCGCCATGGCGGACACAGGAGGCGAGCGCCCCGATTGGGTAGCAGATCTGGTGGAGCAGGCACGGCAGGTCGCGGCGGGCACATTTGTCAGGGGACGTGCCGCGTCCAGCGCGGTGCAACAGATGCTGTGGATCTGGAGAAGATCTAGGCGGGCTGGAGCGACGCAGTCCAGCCAGATGCGCCCGCTCTGGCGAGCTCCGGTGAGGCGCAGAATGTGGAGAAGGTGGAGGCGGGCTCTGGCAAGGCGCACAAGGTGGAGAAGGTGGAGGCCGGCTCCGGCAAGGAGCAGGTGAAGGAGAAGGTATCTGCTTATCCCTTTTAGTTGGTAGTTCTTAGATTCTAGGGTTTTTGTCCAGAAGTTTCTTAGGTTAGATTAGTTAGAAGGAGGGTTTTCTCTGCATTAGGTTTTTCTGTATTTGATTCGTGCAAGAATGGTGGACCACATATGATTATTAGATTAGGTTAGAAGTAGCCAGATTGAGGGATGTGTATTTTTCAGATGCTTATTAGATTAGTAGTGGAATTTTTGCTTATTAGATTTAAATTAGTATGAGGTTGAACACCTTATTTAAGGGGGAATTTAAGGACAGATAGACCATATATGATTATTAGATCTGTAGTTCAATGCTGCAGACATATATGATTATTTGATTTGGTCTGTGGTTCAATGCTACTGGATGGAAACATATTGGATTTGGAATGCATTAATTTTGATGTGCTAATGAATTGATTTAGATAATACAAGATTCATCTGTAGTATAATTTGTTCATGTTTAGGTAAGTAATGAAATTTTAGATGTTTGTTGGAGATGTATGCATTTATAGTTGAAGTTGTACCTAAGTAACTACTGCATTATATTAATATGTGTAGCAGCTTTGCTGCATTATCCCAAAAAATGCTTAGGTTCATTTTAATTATTCTTTTATGTAGGTTTCCTGTAATTACAAAGTTTTCCAGAATATGTAGTTATATTAGCTATGTTGTTCAGTTTGTGTGCATAAAAATGGAAAATGCAAGTATGATCATAGTTTGGATAAGCTGATCAATGTGTCATGTGTGCATATTAAATTTGTAGTTGGCTTCTGTAATCAGTAGCAATGGATGTAATTTTATATTTAGGGGGCTAAGAAATAACTCACTGTACAATTGCAGAAGGGTGGCCTGAAAAACATTAACATGGCCTTGAAATATTGTTCTTGTACAAAATTTTATAAACCAAATGTTGTAGGCAGGCCTATTGTCCAGCCTTACAAAATTAACCTGGCCACAGATTTTCCTCTTGTGAAAATACTTATGATGAATTACAAAAATATGCAGCTGGGATGTCACCATTGTATAATTATGAAGTAAACATTCCAAAGCAGGATCCTAACAACAAAATATACTATATTTTTCCATTAAGTAGTGTGGGGGAAATTCCCTCAAAAGAAAAGTGTTGGCTTAATCCAGGGAATGTCAAGAATCCAGCTAGGATTTTCATTAGCATATATGAAGGACAACATTTATTTTTTGCTTGATTGCTTAGATTCTGTATTTATAAGGAAATCATTTATTTGTATGTCCATATCAATGAACTTGTATGTTTATAACCCTATCGTTTAGTATCTATATAGCTTCATATATAGTCTATGAATTAGTTGTTGAAATGTACATACCATGTGTAACCTGTGCACTTTTTCAATATAGTTTGGAGCTTTCCATCATTATGCAAAAACAACTTGTTTGTAATGACATTATTTGAACTGCAATTCAATTCCTTGTAATTGATTGCTTGCTTGACAATATAGCAAAAGGAGGATCTTGTGGGCAACAAGAGGAAGTGGGACTCATCTGGGTACTACCCATATGACAGTGATAAAGATGAGCCGTACGAGGTAAGGCCTAGTTGAAATGTTATTTGTGATTGAGTTAGTGTTAGATGTTTATAGTATTTGAATGCATAACGTATTAATGTCAGTCATTAATGTGTGCAGTATGAATCTGGAGATGATGTGGTCGAGGGGAATGTCAAGTCCTTCGAAGAGAAGGTGGTGGAGAAGATCAGGGCCGAGGGATCTGGAATGTACCACAACGAGAAGACGGACAAGTTCCGCTGCCCCTACTGCATCAGGCCCAAGCCAAGGTCTGGGTTAATGGAGCATCTTATGGAACATTGTCAGGCTACATCGGTCAGTGGTGATGACTACAAGATCAGGGCTAAGCATTCTGCCCTCCATAAGGTCCTGAGAAGCCCTAACATGTAGTTGCCCTAGACCCTGGTTGTCATGAGATGGAGGAAGCCTCAGTTCTTTTGGTGAACTTTATGTGGTAGTCTGATGGTGGAAATTTGAAGTGGTAATGTAGTATGAACTTTATCTAAGTGTAGTACTGTGATGTGTGGTCTGAACTAATCTAATGGCTATGGTTTGAACTTGGATGTGTCTGCATCAGCAAGTGTGATGTGTGGATGCTGCTATCTATGGTAGTAGCAAGTGTGATGTGTGGATGCTGCTATCTATGGTAGTAATATATATTGCTATCTATATTTGTGTCCCTTAAATTTGCCGTTATGGTTCCTTAGATGTATGGTTCCTTTAGATGTATGATTTGTTTGAATCTACCTGCTGCAATGATCATACATGCTGCATAAGTGTTGCTTCACTGATCAGATGTGCTGCAAACACTTCCCATGCTGTGGCCATGTGGAAATATGCTGTGGCAATGGTGCAATACATTTCCATGTTGTGGCCATGTGCAACATGCTCTGCCCATAAGCAAAGCGTACCAAATGTACAACTTTGTGTTAAGTTAATTAATGTTGTGTAGTGAAGTAAGTGGAAATTGTTCATACAAACATATGACATCGTTCCATCATTTGAGTAAGCAAAAATAGCAAATACTCCACCATAAGATCAAATATTCCAATAACTGAGCACATATTCCATCATTTCATCAAATAATAATTAAAAAGTAGTTAAAGATGGTGTGTGTGTGTGCAAAAAACAACATTTAAATAAAGATGTAATGATTATTTGTAATATGAAGAAGTTTATTCATGAAATGCAAGTTGATTTTTTGTAATATGAAAGATCTCCTTTTCTACAATTTATAGTGGCTCCGTGAAGCCGCATGTTTCGAACCGGCATTGGGCAGGGCATAAAAAATTCAAAAAAAAAATCAAAATAATGTGAAACATTGGAAACCTATCTATGTTTGAGTAGGAGAACATGTGTGCAAATTTTGAGGTGATTTATAGGAGGTCCAAAAAATGGCCTCATTTCGGACGGGCCGTTTGGTCTCACCTAATCCAGTTCTTGTAGCAAGGTCATTTTTCCCACCACCTTCAAATGACCTCATTTTTTGTTGGCATGATCTCCTTGATATGAATAGAAAGAAAAAGAAAGATTTCTTTTTTTATAATTTTGTACAATTTATAGTGGCTCCGTGAAGCCGTTTGTTTTGAACTGGCATTGGGCAGGGCATAAAGAATTCAAAAAAATCGAAAACTTACGAAACCTTGGAAACCTAGCTTTTTTGTGCAAGAGATCATGTGTGCAAAAATTGAGATGATTTGGAGGTGTTTGAAAAAATCACTGCATTCCAGAGGGGCCATTTGGTCTTAACTTAAGCCAGTTTTTGAACAAAGGTGATTTTTTCCACCACCTCCAAATCACCCAAATCTTCTTTTACATGGTGACTCACATGTGCCAAATATGGCTATGAAAGAATATTTGGAAAAAATATATTTTGCAATGCCTCCTTGAGGTATAGACCGATGTTTTGATCAGTCAGTCTAGAGGGCATTATAAATTCAGAAAATTTCAAAATGATTATAAAACCTTGGAAACCTAGCTTTATATGTGCAAGATATCATGTGTGCAAAAATTGAGGTGATCTGGAGGTGGTCGAAAAAATCACCACATTCCGGAGGGGCCATTTGGTCTAACTTAAGCCAGTTTTTGAACAAAGGTGATTTTTTCCACCACCTCTAAATCACCCAAATTTTATTTTACATGGTGACCCACATGTTCCAAAGATGGCTATGAAAGAAAAATTTCTAAAAAAATATTTTGCAATGCCCCCTTGAGGTATAGACCGATGTTTTGATCAGTCAGTCTAGAGGGCATTATAAATTCAGAAAAATTCAAAAAAATATAAAAACTTAGAAACCTAGCTTTATTTGTCCAAGAGATCATGTGTGCAAAAATTTAGGTGATTTCGAGGTGGCCGAAAAAATCATCGCATTCCAGAGGGGCCATTTGGTCTACCAGTTTTTGAAGAAAAGTGATTTTTTCCACCACCTCCAAATCACCCAAATTTTCTTTTACATGGTGACCCACATGTGCCAAAGATGGATATGAAAGAAAATTTGGAAAAAAATATATTTTGCAATGCCCTCTTGAGGTATAGACCGATGTTTTGATCAGTCAGTCTAGAGGGCATTATAAATTCAGAAAAATTCAAAAATATATAAAACCTTGTAAACCTAGCTTTGTTTGTGCAAGAGATCATGTGTGCAAAAATTGAGGTCATTTCGAGGTGGTCGAAAAAATCACCGCATTGCAGAGGGGCCATTTGGTCTAACTTAAGCCAATTTTTAAACAAAGGTGATTTTTTCCACCACCTCCAAATCACCCAAATTTTCTTTTACATGGTGACCCACATGTGCCAAATATGTATAGGAAAGAAAATTTGGAAAAAAATATATTTTGCAATGCCCCCTTGAGGTATAGACCGATGTTTTGATCAGTCAGTCTAGAGGGCAACATAAATTCAGAAAAATTCGAAAAATACAAAACCTTGGAAACCTAGCTTTGTTTGTGCAAGAGATCATGTGTGCAAAAATTGAGGTGATTTTGAGGAGGTCAAAAAAATCACTGCATTCCAGAGGGGCCATTTGGTCTAACTTAAGCCAGTTTTTGAACAAAGGTGAATTTTTCCACCACCTCCAAATCATCCAAATTTTCAAATGTGCAAAATTAGACATGTGACATATGCAAAAAAATAAATAGAAAATTAAAAAATGACTTTGTGCATCCTCAAATGGTGCCAATGTTGGTCATAACATTTTTCAAATTTAGTCAAATTTCTATTTCATTTAAAATAGAAATATTGAATGTTTCAAACGTGTGTGCAAAATTAGACATGTGACATATGCAAAAAATTAAATACAAATTTAAAAAATGACTTTGGGCATCCTCACATGGTGGCAATGTTGGTTCCAACCATTTTACAAATTTTGTCAAATTTATATTTAATTTAAAATTTGAAAATTTAATGATTCAGAGTTGTGTGCAAAATTTGACATGTGACATATGCAAAAAATTAAATAAAATTAAAAAAAGACTTTGGGCATCCTCACATGGTGCCAATGTTTGGTCCAAACATTTTTCAAATTTTGTGACATGATTTTTCAAATTTCAAATTAATTTAAAATAGATAATTTGAATGGTTCAAACTTGTGTGCACAATTTGACATGTCACATATGCAAAAAATTAAATAAAATTTTTAAAATTGCCCACCTACCCACAACATAATTTTTTTTGAGGGGTACCCACAACATAAATGAAACCCCACGACCTTCATATGACTAGTAACCCATTGGGCCAGGATGCAGGCCCACGGTGAATGTATATAAGTTGCCGGTAGGCCCAACGAGGCTGAGAGGGACTTGTTAGGCAATGAGCTGCCTGCTTTAGATAGGAACTTGAGATGGATAGCTCAGCCGGGTTTATAAACTGGTGCGAGCTCCTCTCAGTTGGTGAGGTGGGACTAAACTCCCACCACCCCGAGACTGTGGCCGGCGCTGCTTTGATTTGGGCCTAATTTGGGGGGGGGGGCATACCAGGCCGGCCTCACACGCGGTTATTAGCTGGAGAGGGGGAAAATTCCCCGTTTCTTCTCACAGATACAAACCCTAGGTCTTGCTTCCGTTCCCCATTCACACTGTGCGCTCACATCTTACATCTGGTGAGGGAGTCCCGGACTAGGGGGTGTCCGGATAGCCGAACTACCATCATCGGCCGGACTCCAAGACTATGAAGATACAAGATTGAAGACTTCGTCCCGTGTCCGTATGGGACTTTCCTTGGCGTGGAAGGCAAGCTTGGCGATATGGATATGTAGATCTCCTACCATTGTAACCGACTCTGTGTAACCCTAGCCCTCTCCGGTGTCTATATAAACCGGATGGCCTTAGTCCATAGGACGAACAACAATCATACCATAGGCTAGATTCTAGGGTTTAGCCTCCTTGATCTCGTGGTAGATCTACTCTTGTAACCCACATCATCAATATTAATCAAGCAGGACGTAGGGTTTTACCTCCATCAAGAGGGCCCGAACCTGGGTAAAAACATCGTGTCCCTCGTGTCATGTTACCATCCGCCTAGACGCACAGTTCGGGACCCCCTACCCGAGATTCGCCGGTTTTGACACCGACGTTGGTGCTTTCATTGAGAGTTCCTCTGTGTCGTCACCGATAGGCTCGATGGCTTCTTCAATCATCATCAACGACGTAGTCCAGGGTGAGACCTTCCTCCCCGGACAAATCTTCGTATTCGGCGGCTTTGCACTGCGGGCCAATTCGCTTGGCCAACTGGAGCAGATCGAAGGCTACGCCCCTGGCCGCCAGGTCAGGTTTGGAAGTTTGAACTTCACGGCTGACATCCGCGGGGACTTGGTCCTCGATGGATTCAAGCCACAGCCGAGCGTGCCGCACTGTCGCGGCGAGCACGATTTAGCTCTGCGGCCGGACAGTACCTTGGAGGCCGCACTCAAAACCGCTCCGATCTCCAATTCGGAGCCAGCTCCGCAGATCGAGGAGGGATGCCTAGACACCACCTCGGGGGCTGCAACCTCTACGGCGATAGAGCCGAACACTGATTTTGTCCCTCATAAAGCTCGTGACTCCAAGGTGCCGGACTCCTCGCTGGACTCCGAACCTCCCGCGCCCGCCCCGATCGAATGCGATTGGGCACCGATCATGGAGTTCACCACAGCGGACGTCTTTCCACACTCACCTTTCGGCGACATCTTGAGTTCGCTAAAATATCTCTCGTTATCAGGAGAGACCTGGCCGGACTGCGGTCAGGACGGTTGGGATGCGGACGACGAAGAAATTCAAAGCCCACCCACCACCCACTTGGTAGCCACTGTCGACGATTTAACTGACATGCTATACTATGACTCTGAGGACATCGACGGTCTGGACGACGATGCCGGAGACGACCAAGAACCAACGCATAACGCGCGTAGGAAAGCCACCCCAGCCCATGACGTATACATGGTGGACACACCAAAAGGAAGCGACAATGAGGAAAAACGGGACGTGGCGAAGGACAACTCCCCCAACAAACAAACAAAGCGGCGACGCAAGCGCCGCCCGAAGACCGGCATCGACAAAAACGGCACCCATACGGACCCGGCCTTACAGCAGGAAGAAGCAGTGGATGACGCACATTTCAACAAGCAGCCAGCCGGACATGAATTGGACAAGCAACCCATCCTCGGCGAAGATGATCTCACATCACCAGAGCATATGAATCTTCATAAAAGGCTCGTCGCCACTGCAAGAAGTTTGAAGAAGCAAAAGCGGAAGCTCAAAACAGCGGAAGGCGCACTCAGAATGAGATGGAGCAAAGTACTCAACACCGCAGATAAATATGGTGCTAGTCACCAGACAAAAAGCTACCCGAAGCGCAAGCTGTTGCCCGAATTTGACGAGGAGGCCTTAGAGCCCCCACAGTCAAAAAAGAAAGAAGCCGCCTGGCCGGATAGACGACCAGATGACAGGCCAAGAGCAACACGGGGCGCCGCACACAAGCCGGCACACAATCAGCATAAAGATCCTCAGAAAAAGGATAACCCAGCCAGGTTTATCTATGGGCCAAAAAAGAAGACTCCGGGAAGTAACACAACCAGCCGAGCATTTGAAGACAACGGCACACCCAAATACAGGGGCGGCGCACACCCACTATGTTTTACCGACGAGGTACTGGATAATGGATTTCCAGCGGAATTTAAACCCATAAACATAGAGGCATACGACGGAACAACAGACCCCGGAGTCTGGATTGAGGATTATATCCTACACATACACATCGCAAGAGGAGACGATCTCCATGCCATAAAATACCTTCCCCTCAAGCTCAAAGGGCCGGCCCGGCATTGGTTTAAAAGCCTCCAAGAAAATACGATTGGGAGTTGGGAAGAGCTTGAGGATGCGTTTCGAGCAAATTTTCAGGGGACTTATGTACGGCCTCTGGATGCAGATGATTTAAGTCATATAACTCAACAGCCCGGAGAATCAGCACGCAAATTCTGGAACAGGTTCCTCACTAAAAAGAACCAAATAGTCGACTGTCTGGACGCTAAAGCCTTAGCAGCCTTCAAACACAACGTCCGAGACGAATGGCTCGCCAGACACCTCGGCCAGGAAAAACCAAGAACAATGGCCGCACTAACAAGTCTCATGACCCACTTTTGCGCGGGGGAAGACAGCTGGTTGGCTAGATGCAGCACCAGCGACCCGAGTACATCCGAAATCAGGGATGGAAATGGGAAATCACGACGCAAAAAAGATCAGCGCCGGAACAAGGAGAATGGCCCGAATAGTACGGCGGTCAACGCCGGATTCAAAAGCTCTCGGCCGAACAACAAAACACTACCCTTAAAGGATAACAGTGACGAGCTATCCAACCTCAACAAGATTTTGGATAGACTGTGTCAAATACACGGTACCTCCGGGAAGCCTGCAAACCATACCCACAGAGATTGTTGGGTCTTCAAGCAGTCCGGCCGACTTAACGCCGAACACAAAGGGCTCGACACACCAAGTGAAAGTGACGAAACCCAAAAGCAGCGCTCCGGAAACCAAAAGACTTTCCCATTAGAAGTCAAAACAGTGAACTCACTTAACGTGATAACACGCAGCGCGACCCCTGCTATACCAGGACACCGTCCGCAGACTGGGGATAGAACCCGCCAAAATTCGCTATAGCAAGCACTTCCTTCAAAGGAGTGACGCCAGGCCTTTTAGCCAATTTTACAGGCTCTATACCACTAGGGGTCGTGTTCGGTTCATCCGACAACCTCCGTCGTGAAAAGCTCACCCTCCATCGCCCCATTTAGCACTAGCCCTTAAGCACTACTGGGGCGTGCAACTTTCGCCCGCTTTAATGCAGTACCACATTACGCGTCTCTTACGCTTAAAAAAATGCCCGGTCCACATGGCATATTCTTAAAACTCCAGGTGTCTCTCGACCATGGAGAAAGTGCGGCTGCCTAGACGGCCACACATTATTCCGACCTTGCAGGTCAAAGCCCGTAAAAACAGGTCATTTAGACCTCGGACATGGTTAGACGAGTTCGGCGTAACTTAACAAGGGGCTTCCCAGCCGCATACCCCCCTTTTTTTAGGGGGCCGCGCGCATAAATGATGAAAGCTAATAAAGCTCAACTTTCTTCATCTTCCAAATTATACTCTATTTTGATACACTTTTTTGCACGATATTTCTTAGAAACTAAGTCCTTCTCTTTTACAGATGAAGCACGTGCTACACCCGTCTAGGATACAGCACAACGGAGACACAGGCGCATACGTGCAGTAGGGACCCATTGCAAGGATTCTTTTCAGATTAAGACCCTACGTAAACCTTTCTCACTGTCTCTTGTTGATAAACATCCCCCGGTTTCTTACCAGAGCCGAGGAGGAGGCTGGCGTTTTGGCATTGGCCGCGTCAGAAGTTCCCGCCTGTACCTGGACACTAGGGGCTTAGGGCTTTATTCTGCCCGATATCATAAAGACCGAACACCTCAGGGAGTGTTCGGCGTCTCGAGTTAGGCCTTATATGCATCAGCTCCGAATCATGTCTTTGGTCAAATGTTGGGTTTGCCCGGCTCCTGTATTTTGCTGCCTTACGTTCCGTATCATCGGCTAACGCGGCACCAGGAGAACTACTGCGATTGTGCCCCGATTCGGCCGGGAGAGCACCTCAGTAGAGAAAGCCAAAAACTGATTGTCATGATATAGCAAGAGACAGGTCAACCACTCGATCGACCATTGGAATGTTTAGAATTCCTTCGCTATGACGAAGGACCGCTTCCCGGTCAGGCACATACGCGCCCCAAGTTCCGAGAAGCACGGTGCCATCAGGGGCTATATAGTAGCCCCACATTCGAGCTCCTATGGCTAAGTGAAAGTGATAAAGCATTATAGTCCGGTTGCCTAGTTTGCTATGCTATCACCTCCTTCAAAGGACCATGACGTTGGATTAAGTGGGAAAAAGCATTTTTCTTTTTGCAAACACCCCCGCACCATGTGCATGGGGGCTGAAGCCAAAGACTGCCATCTTTCAGATTATACATACATATTCGGCCGCACAGGAGATAGTTCAATACTTGAACACACAAGTATAAAAAGTCATTGCATTATAAACATGATCTTAGAAATCATACATGTCATTCAAACATAACATCTTTCGAGCACTGCGACTCTATTATACGAGCACCCTGCAGGACTTCCTCAAAGTAATGCTCGGTGGGGAATCGGCTTTTGTCCGAACCCCGGAATGCAACAGCGGTGGCATCCATCTCTGCCCAGTATGTTTTACCACGGGCGAGAGCCATCCGCGCACCTTCTATGCATGCCGACCGCTTCATCGCCTTAATATGCGGCACTGCCCCAAGGAATTGCTGCAACAAGCCAAAATAACTCTTCGGCTTGGGCCTTTTCGGCCACAGATGAGTTACCACATCCGTCATGGCCAGTCCGGACAATCTATTCAGCTCAGCCCACTCAACCAGCCGATCACTCAACAGAAGTGGACGCTCCGGACTATGGAATTGAGACCAGAAAAGCTCTTCCATTTCGTGATCCTCCTGGCTTCGAAAGTGCACGACTACATCAGCCGCACTCGCCGCCAAGTCCAGATAAGGATCCTCCGCACCGTACAATCGGCCCAGCTGAGCATACTTTGGATCCGTGAACTTCCTACGTAGCATAAAGGGCTTTCCAGCCACAATGTCTTCGACCTGACGCAGTTCCTCCTTCATAGCCCGCATCGCACTACGGGCATCCTTGGCATCGGCATCGGCCTTCTTCAGGTCCTCTTGCTCCGCCCGACGTTCTCCTTCAAGAACTTCCAGGCGGTCGGTAGCAACTCTTAATTTCATGGCCATTCCAGCCATCTCCTCCCTGCTTCGGCAGTGAGCAGCCTTCTCGGCTTCTAGCCCTTCCGCTGCCTTCAAGGCAGCCGCCTCGCTTTTTCTGGCTTGCTCCTTGGCCCGAGCAAGTTCTGCTCGAAGGTCCTCCATAGCAGTAGCACCATCTGCATCTAAGCATACAATTTGTAAGGAATGGGCGTCAACTCCCTTACTAACCAACCGCGGGGCAACAACATACCTTGTGACTCATCCAGTCGTCTATTGACCAGCGAGATGTCCGCATCTACAGCGTCGAGTTGCTTCTTCAGCTCGGCAAATTCATCAGTCCGGTTGGCCACCGAACGTTCCGCCACCTGCATGGGAAAGGCGATAGTTAATAACCGAGATTATGATCCTAGGCACGCTGTCATTTTTGACAGCATACCAAGTCTCGGGGGCTACTATCTATACAGGGCGCACTTCATGTGCAAAACTGTCAACAGGTATGTCATTTTTTGCGTACCTCAAATCCCGTTAGTAAACTTCCGACGGCCTCATACAACCCGGTTTCGGCGGACGAGATCCTCTCAATCACATCACCCATTAATGTGCGGTGATCTTCTGAGATGGACGCCCTCTTAAGCAAATCCTGCAGCTCCACCAGCCGTACTCCAATGGGCGCCGAATTCTCCGGTCCCGCCGGATTTGGGGAGACCCTCCACGATGACACCTCAGGGTCGTCCGCCCCGCATGATGGGGCGGCAGATGAAGGCGTTTCGCTTTCCATCATCTCCGGACGAAGGTCTCCCAAGATGAGCTGTGCTGAGATGGGCTGGGATCCGAACTACAAGGTAAAAACTTCGTTACCTTTAGACATTAAGCAGGGGTGTCTGATAATTATAAAATCCCCCTTTTTCACTTACGGCTCGTTAGAGGGCTGATTCCTCCGAGGAGATAGTACGGCCGGGGCGCTTTCTAGTGCAGGACCTTCCGATACAAATTTCTTTCCCCGCTTTGAGGCCTTGGCCTCCGGGTCTTCGGAAGCGTTCCTCTTCTCCCCCTGGAAGGAGGGACTCTCGATTCCTCCCTTACTAAACGCCTCCTTGGCAGAGGTGACAGTTTCCCCGTGCCCCCCTTCGCCCTCATTTGAAGGTGCAACCTCCAACATTTTGATTAACACGGGATCCTGCTTGGTCTCAGGGAGGGGGGCCGGACACCGTATCAGTTTTGCTTGCGCTATCCACTCCTGTCCAGGGATAGCTGGTTAAAAGGCAAGCTCACGATAAATAAATGGATGGTGTGTCCGGACACAGGGCTACTTACTTGAGTATCCGGGCGATTGCAGCTTAGGCCAGCGTCCTCGGTCAATTCCGGATGCGTCTCTTGCGATCCGAAGAACAGTTTATACATCTCCATGGGAGTCAAACCCATGAAGTGTTGAAGAGCTTGCGGCCCCTCCGGATTAAATTCCCACAGGTGGAGGGGGCGATGTTTGCAGGGCAATAGGCGCCGGATCAACATGACCTGCACCACTGTGACCAGATTGATCTCCCTTTCTTGGAGGCCTTGAATCCGGTCCTGCAACAGGGGGACGTCTTTGGTCGGCCCCCAGTCACGCCGCTTGTTGACCCATGACGTCAGCTGCTGTGGAGGGCCCGAGCGAAAGACGGGCGGCGGCTTCTGCCTACTGCCCCAGGGAGCGGTGATATAAAACCACTCCTGTTGCCACAAGCCGAGCTCCTCTTGGAAAGAGCCCTTGGGCCATGGAGCCTCGGCCCTCTTTCTTATAACCGCCCCGCCGCACTCTGCCTGACGCCCCTCGATCATCTTCGGCTCCATGTTGAAGGTTTTGAGCCATAAGCCGAAGTGAGGGGTAGTGCGGAGGAAGGCTTCACAGACGACAATGAATGATGAGATATGGAGGATGGACTCCGGAGCCAGGTCGTGGAATTCCAGCCCATAGTAAAACATGATCCCCCTCATGAAGGGATCCGTCGGGAAGCCTAAACCCCGACGGAAGTGAGACACGAACACGACGATCTCGCCAGGCTCGGGAGTTGGGATAATTTGCCCTCGGGCAGGCAGCCTATGCGAAATCTCGTAGGTTAAATACCTGGCATCTCTCAGCTTTAGCACATCCTCCTCCGTCACGCATCCACCGGCCTCATAGATCAGGACCGGACATTGTCGAGGATCGAAGGTACCTGAATTCGGAGCCCTGGGTGTTGGAACTCAGGGAGAAGGTGCGGATTCGATAGAGGATTGAATAAAAAGAATGGGCCTTGGTCTCATTATAAAGAGGAAGAATACCAAGAGCCGTCCCCGTGACCGTTTGGAACCCGCCTTCGATGGAGGGGGCATGGCAACGGGCGCGGTTGGGTTACCCACGTCCGTATTGATGGGAATCCCGGAATAAGGGGAACACGATCTCTGCTTCGACAAGACGTGCCAAGGAAACCGCCTCGCTAAACACGCTGAGGTGGAACAATAAAAACAATTCGAGTAAAGGCTTGGAAGTGGTATGACGTCATGCCGCAGAATACGTCAGCAGATTGATTTTATGTAATATTATTCTTCTACGGTGGTATGTGGAAATTATTTTACAGAGCCGGACACTATCCTGGTGTTCACAATCTTCTACAAATTATTCGGAGGAGGAACCCGCCTTGCAATGCCGAAGACAATATGTGCGCCGGACTCGTCGTCATTGAAGCCTGGTTCAGGGGCTACTAAGGGAGTCCCGGACTAGGGGGTGTCCGGATAGCCGAACTACCATCATCGGCCGGACTCCAAGACTATGAAGATACAAGATTGAAGACTTCGTCCCGTGTCCGGATGGGACTTTCCTTGGCGTGGAAGGCAAGCTTGGCGATATGGATATGTAGATCTCCTACCATTGTAACCGACTCTGTGTAACCCTAGCCCTCTCCGGTGTCTATATAAACCGTATGGCCTTAGTCCATAGGACGAACAACAATCATACCACAGGCTAGCTTCTAGGGTTTAGCCTCCTTGATCTCGTGGTAGATCTACTATTGTAACCCACATCATCAATATTAATCAAGCATGACGTAGGGTTTTACCTCCATCAAGAGGGCCCGAACCTGGGTAAAAACATCGTGTCCCTCGTCTCCTGTTACCATCCGCCTAGACGCACAGTTCTGGACCCCCTACCCGAGATCCGCCGGTTTTGACACCGACATCTGGCATCGCCAGCGATGAGGGCAAGAAGGGAAGGAGGTCGCGGTCGGCAAGTGATTGCCGCCGCGCTCAAGGAAAGTGGGAGGAGGCCGTTGGGAAGTTCTGTCAGAGCAATGTGTAGAAGAGGGCGAATGTCGAGGAGATCTGCAGCTGGTTTCCCAGCTTGTAGATGTTCATCGACCACGGTAGGGGTCTCATCGAAGTGCTTACGGGCAATGAGAAGAAATCATTGTTTGGTCCTACTCGAGGAGTTGTTCCTGTGCAGGTTTTCCTCTGGGCTATGAACGAAGTGGAGAACTCCCCGGATCCGCAACAGCGTGCTAGGTGGTACATGTACCACTCCTGCCGCCTCTCCCCTCCTATTCCTGTGGCAGATCTTGTCAGAGTGGTGCTCGTGGTGCCTGCTATGGTTGATCATTCCAATGTTCACTCTGACAGTGATGTGGAGCAAAGCAAGGATGAGAGCGATAGTGAAGATGAGGAGCAGAGCGAGGATGAGAGTGATAGCGAAGATGAGGAGGAGAGCAAGGATGAGAGCGGGGAAGAGGAGGTTATTGTGCTGCTGGACGACAGTGATGGAGAGGAGGAGCGGGATGATGCTGTGAATGAGCAGCCGACGGACGTGCAGATTGTGGGGCCAGGGATCCCGTAGCTTGAAGATAGGACCATGCCGATTGAAGCGGAGACCTATATCTGCATGGGCATTCGTCACTCAGAGCGCATCAACAAGTTAAAGGACAAGAAAACAGAGTGATGGCATGTCAGTGTCTTCAGTTAGTATATCTGTGTGAGTCAGTTTGGCCCCCTTTGATAGCATATTATGTTCTAAGTTCTTTGAGAATACTTCAATATTTGAGATTACCTTAGTTTTATTTACAATCAGCTGTTTGGTTTCCCCTAACAAATGTGATTTTAATACTGTAGTATTGGGAAAACTATAGTTATTTCTCTGCATGAAAACTGTAGCCTCTTTTTAAAAAAACTGAGTTCATGAGTGCTTAAATGCAATGGCTATGTAGCACAATTTACAACATACCAAACAGTTCTATGTATTGTGAATACTCCCAAATACTCTGTTTTAGTCAAACCATGTTATCTCATACTTATAGGCAAAATTGTTGCAATTGTTAATGTAATGCATATGTTATCCTTTTATTTTCAAAAATAATCCCATTTCTACTTTCTCTATAATCAAACTAATGAGCCATTGGATTGTTGATTGGTCTATTTTGTAGACAAAGGATCCAAAAAAATGGTGCTGGAGGTGGGAGCAAGACTGCTAGAGCGAGTAGCAAGTGAAGTGTACACAGGGAAGCTGGCGTGGAGAATCAACGTGGCAAGACTGGAAGGATAAAAAAAGAAGACTCTACTTCCTGCTGAAGATGTGGCCTTTACTTTGTGGCGATGTTTTAGTAGTTTTTGCTATTATTTTGCTGTCCTCGTGAACTTTGTAAGCCCATGATGATGGGTTAGGCAGACTGCATGCCATGCTGGCTTTTGGTTATATAGGTTTTTGCTAACTTGAAGTCAAAATAGAGCGTTATTATTGAGATATGGATCAGCCAGTTCTTCAACTCTAAGGTTGTGTTAATTTGGTTCTAGATTCAAATACATAGCCTAACCCTGCACGGTTATCATAATCTCATATTTGAGTTTGGAAACAATCCTAGTTAGTCTAAATTACTGGTTGGCCCATTAATTAGTTGGACTAGCAGTATGAAAAAACAAAGTTAGGAGGCTCAGGGTGTGTACAGCTCTAGCTTGTCCTTGCGAAAAGATGAGCCAATGCAATGGAAATGTGTGCATTGCCATGATGTTTGCGTATTCCATTTCTTATTTATATTTCAAATGTTTTAAAATCAAATGTATTTTTCCTCTTTCGTTTATTACGACAGTTGTACAATTCAAATTATGCAAGATAATACGGTCTCTTTCATTTCACTTGTTAATTATAATATTTCTTTTTAGTTTTATCTTTGAAATAATTTTAAATCACATATATTTTATCTCTTTTATTTGTTCTGACAATTATAATATTCATAAATGTGTGAAAAAAATGTTGTGTTATATTCTTTTATGAGGTGATTTGAAGAACAACAAATAATTGACATGTGACAAATGTAAAAAAATGAAATATGACAAAAAAAAACCCGCCTTCTAGCTGCATAGTCCACAATTCAACGGCTTGCATACGACTAGGAACCCAATCATTTATTGGGCCAGGATGCAGGCCCGCTGGATTGTAATATAGACTGCTAATAGGCCTCACAGGATAGGGCCGAATAGGGTTAGGCAATGTGCTGCCTACTTTAGGAAGGAACTTGGGAGGGGAGGCCCAGCCCTGTATATAAAATAGGTGCGAGCTCCTCTCGCTTGGCGAGGTGGGACTAAACTCCCTGCACCCCTCGGATGTGCCCGACGCGACGCTCGCTTGGGCCTAATTCGGGTGGGCCGTCCCAGGCCAGCCTCACCCGCGCGCAGAATATTACCATATTTAAACCGAGCTGCTACTTTGCAATAAAGTTTTGATTTACCACTAAAAAAGGTATGATATTTAAAATATTTTAAAAGCAATTCTATTTTATGTTTTGTGATAGATCTTAAAATCACTAAAGTACGAAAAATTAATGTGTTATATTTCACTTATTCAATCAAATATTTATTTTCTTTTTATATTTGCAATAATTTAAAATCAAATCTATTTGTCCTCTTTCAGTTCTTAAAATAAAATGCTAGATAATATGTTTCCTCTTCATTATAATATATCTTTTCTGTTTTATATTTAAAATAAGTATATCAAATATATTTTTTCTCTATTATTTCTTCTTACTGTTTTAAAATTAAAAATTGCATGAATGTATGTTGTATTTTATTTCACTTCTTAAATATAATATTTTAATATGTTTTCTATTTGAAAAATATTTGTCTATGAAGTATATGTTTTGTCTTTTATTTCTTATTATAGTTTTAAAATTCAAAACTCCATGAATGTATGTTCTCTTCTATTTCACTTGATAATTATAAATTTCCTTGTATTTCAAAATTCCATTTGTTTGAGTCTAGGAAAACAACGTCCTTCGGGCTCCCCCTCCAGCAGACCAGAATGATATTGGTTGCACATGTGCTATGTGGTGGCCTGCATCAAATGACACCAAAGTTTGGCACCATGTGTGGATGCCCAATGTAGGCCCCCATGCAACATCTGAGCCATTCCGGACACTGAATGAACGTTGCGGCACGTCCGGGCAGCATTTCAGTGTTTTTTCGCCGGCAAAATCCTAGTAAATGCATCGAGTGTCGGAAATCGGTGAGAATTGGCATGGATGATGCCCATGGTGATCCCATTGTGTGGAAAAAACTTGGTGCCATTTGGTTGAGTTTAGAGAAACAACGTCCTTGGGCTCCCCCTCCGGCAGACCCGAATGTTGCTGGTTGCACATGTGCTATGTGGTGCCCTGCATCAAATGACACCAAAGTTTGGCACCATGTGAGGATGCCCAATATAGGCCCCCAACCAACATCTGAGCCATTCCGGAGACCAAACAAACGTTGCATCACGTACGGGCAGCATTTCAGGGTTTTTTCGCCGGCAAAATCCTAGTAAATGCATCGACTGTTGGACGTCGGGGAGAACTGGCATGCATGATGTCCATGGTGATCCCATTGTGTGGAAAAACGTTGGTGCCATTTGGTTAAGTATAGAGAAACAACGTCTTTCCGTCTCCCCCTCTGGCAGACCCGAATGCTGCTGGTTGCACATGTGGTATGTGATGGCCTGCATGAAATTACACGAAAGTTTGGCACCATGTGAGGATGCCCAATGTAGGCCCCCATGAAACATCTGAGCCATTTCGGACACCGAACGAATGTTGCTTCATGTCTGGATGGTGTTTCGGGGATTTTTCGCCGGCAAAATCGTAGTAAATGCATCGATTGCCGGAAATCGACGAGAATTCGCATGCATGTTATCCATGGTGATCCCATTATGTGAAAAATTATTGGGACCATTTGGTTGAGTTGAAATATTTATTTGATTTCAAAATTTTCTAATATGAAAAAGAAAATAAAAAATAAAAGATAAAAAGTACATGACACGAGTCCCTCGTCGCTCAAAGAGAGGAGCAGCTGGGATTTGTTACACAATTCCCGGATAGGAATCTCCAAAAAATAAAAAACGTCGAGTGTGGGAAGCCTATCCCTTTATTTTAGTAGCACGTACTGCCTCTCCTCAACCAAGGAAAGCAAACATCATGGGCATACTTTTCCTGGTGGTTACGAGTACCTAGGAGATCCTCCTCCTCCTATATAGTCTCGGCATCGTCGTACATGTCGTCTACGACGGCTCCTACCGCCGAGTCAATGGCAGCTGCGTCCCTAGCATCTGCCCAACTCCGGCAAGATCATCGAGAACCTCCAGATCATCAGCGCGTGTTGGCCGCCGTGGACGAACTGCGTCCATGTTGCAACACTGACAACTTCCATCTTCATCGACCGATCTAGTATGTTGATTGTCGTACCGCATTCATGATGCTTTTCATTGTGCGTGTGTTAGATTCCATAGGGCTAAGATTAATTAGCGCATAATCTTAGCATTACATCTATTTGATTAGATGTTTTTTGTTTGTGGTTGTATTAGATTAGATAGGCCTATGATAGTAGATTTGTTTGTGCGTGTATTAGATTAGGTAGCCCTACGATTGCAAATTATTTACTGCATGTAGTTTGTTGTCTTTCACTTTTAGGTTGGATTGATGAATAAACAAGAATTTTTAATCAGTGTTAGTTTAGCATAGTCACTTTAAGTTATAGCAATGCCCTATGACATGCATGTTGCAACTATGAGACGCCCACTAATATTGTATGTGTTGCACGTTTGTTTGATGCATGTTCCAGTATGCATAATTTTGTACTTTTCTTTTCGATTCACTGTTAATTTGGCAGTGTCACCGATTCTTATATCTATTTGTACAGCAGCATATGAAAATAAATGATTAAATAAATTATGTTACTTTTGATTATGAAAATAATTGGTTAAATAAGTACTTCTTAAACTGTCATTTTATGTGCTGCACGTGTCTCTGCTGAATGTTTCAGTATGAATGAATTATGTTGTATAGTTTTCGATCTATTGTTGGATAGTGTATTCTATTATTATGTTTTATGTAACAATATGTTATGAAAAAATTTGATTAAACAATTTTTGCTACTGTAACCAAGTTTTATTTTTCAACAGGATGGAAGAACTCAATGGAGAAATTGTATGCGCCGTTGAAAAATGGTGCAAACTTCTTTCCGGTCTATCTTCCGGTCAACGCGCCGCACTTGCCGAAACACCACTACGTAGCATGCTTTAGATACCTTCGCTGAAGATGAGTACACTGTTGATCCGGTACATGGTTGAGATTTTTGATCGTAGCAAGGGAAGATTCATTGTACAAGACTTAGTTGGCGAAGTGTCTCTCGGTGCCGTGGATGTTGAATGCATCTTGTCCTTGGAGAACTACGGACTGTCGGCAGAAGGTATTCTCAGTGAGGAAGGTGAGGATGTTAAAGATCGAGTGCCGCCTCAATTCCTGAGCAAGACCACAGCTAATATAGTCATCGATGATCTGATTGTGGACATCACAAAAAATAAATTTGCCGACGATGTTTTCCTTTGGAAAGTTGTCCTCGTGTTGCTTGGAATATTTCTTGCTCCCATGTCGAGCAAGACTGTCCCAAAGCAATATTACGCGTTGGTGGATGATGTGAAGTGTATATCCAAGATTAATTGGAATGCGTTCACCCTCCGGGTTCTGGTGGATTGCCTTCACAACATGAGGAAAGGCAAACACCTCCACCAATGGCTGAGAGGCAACTTATCTCTCCTGCAGGTACACCTTTCACACTTGTACCATTGCAAAAATAAATATGCTTGAAAATTTACCTACTGTATAGTACTAACTGTAAATTTTCATATTCATGCAGTACTTATACTGGGAGAAGGTTCAGCCTCTGGAAGGTGAATGCGCGTTCAATCCTAGCTTGTCCATGGAACCTCTCATGAGGAATTGGACTGAAGCTGCAGCCTCTAGGAGAGACAAGTTTGATTATGACCACGACCGTGGCCGTGGTAACGTCAAGCTAATTAATTGCTTTGGGTACTTCTTAAATCTTTATATAACATAATTAATTGTATTAATATTTTTATTGATCACATGTACTTGTATTTCACATGCAGATTGAAGACAACATAACCAAGGAGTATAGGGCGCAGGAGCGCAAAGTACCCAAACCAGAAAAGCCAAAAATGGAGCCCGCTGTTGGTGCGTCAAAGAAGTCCAAGTTAGACTCAAACGCGGACGAGATGATGAAGCTCATCATGAAGCGGTGTATGGATTACATACACAGCCGAATGAAGCAAATAATAGATCAAGTAGCCGAGGTGACACACCCCTAATTCTATGTTTACAACATTTTTTAAGTTGCAAAATGATACGTCTCCAACGTATCTAATTTTCCAAACACTTTTGCCCTTGTTTTGGACTCTAACTTGCATGATTTGAATGAAACTAACCCGGACTGACGATGTTTTCAGCAGAATTGCCATGATGTTGTTTTATGTGTAGAAAACAAAAAATCTCTGAATATCCTAAAAATCCACGGAGGCACTTTTTGGAAAATATAAAAAATACTGGCGAAAGAATCAAGACCAGGGGGCCCACACCCTGTCCACGAGGGTGGGGGAGCGCCCCCCCTATCTTGTGGGCCCCCTGAGGCTCCGCCGACCTCAACTCCAACTCCATATATTCTGTCTCGCGGAGAAAAAAATCTGAGAGAAAGTTTCATCACGTTTTAGATACGGAGCCGCCACCAAGACCTAATCTCTCTCGGGAGGGCTGATCTGGAGTCCGTTCGAGGCTCCAGAGAGGGGGATTCGTTGCCGTCGTCATCATCAACCATCCTCCATCACCAATTTCATGATGCTCACCGCCGTGCGTGAGTAATTCCATCATAGGCTTGCTGGACGGTGATGGGTTGGATGAGATTTACCATGTAATCAAGTTAGTTTTGTTAGGGTTTGATCCCTAGTATCCACTATGTTCTGAGATTGATGTTGCTATGACTTTGCTATGCTTAATGCTTGTCAATAGGGTCCGATTGCCATGATTTCAGATCTGAACCTATTATGTTTTCATGAATATATGTGTGTTGTTGATCCTATCTTGCAAGTCTATAGTCACCTATTATGTGTTATGATCCGACAACCCCGAAGTGACAATAATCGGGATACTTCTTAGTGATGACCGTAGTTTGAGGAGTTCATGTATTCACTATGTTCTAATGGTTTTTTCCGGTTCTCTATTAAAAGGGGGCCTTAATATCCCTTAGTTTCTGCTAGGACCCCGCTGCCACGGGAGGGTAGGACAAAAGATGTCATGCAAGTTCTTTTCCATAAGCACGTATGACTATTTACGGAATACATGCCTACATTACATTGATGAACTGGAGCTAGTTCTATGTCACCCTATGTTATAGCTATTACATGAGGAATCGCATCCGACATAATTATCCGTCACTGATCCATTGCCTATGAGCTTTTCACATCTTGTGCTTTTCTTATTTATTTTTCTGTTGCTATTGTTACAATCACTACAAAACCCAAAAACATTACTTTCTCTACCGTTACCTTTATTATTATACTACTTTGCTACTAAATTCTTTACTGCAGATACGAAGTTATCCAGGTGTGGTTGAATTGACAACTCAACTACTAATACTCAAGAATATTCTTTGGCTCCCCTTGTGTTGAATCAATAAATTTGGGTTGAATACTTTACCCTCGAAAGCTGTTGCGATCACCTACACTTGTGGGTTATCAAGACTAATTTCTGGCGCCATTGCCGGGGAGCATAGCTCTATTCTCTGAGTCACTTGGGAGTTATATCTGTTGATCACTATGAAGAACTTGAAAGACGACAGAACCAAGATTTTGCCCTCAACTACGAGGGGAGGTAAGGAATTGCCATCTAGCTTTGCACTAGATTTATGATCAAACTACTTGTGTGCGTGATACTACTTTGCCATTAGGTGAATTTCTTGATGAACAACTTGCTAGGGCTAGAGAGAATGAAATTATTGAAGATGCTATTATTGATGATAGTGATGATGAAAATTCTCCCAGTGATTATGAATTGCCTGTTGTTCCTGAGGGTTATGTTATGGAAGAGGAAGCTGCTAGAGCTATCTTTGACTGTAAAGATAGATATGATCTTAAGAAATTATTAGCTAAATGGAAGCAGCAGTCTCTTAATGTTAGAATGAAACCTGACCCTGCTTTTGCTACTTCACCTATCTGTGTTACTGATAAGGATTATCAATTCTCTGTCGATCATGAAATTATTACTTTAGTTGAATCTGATCCTTTTTATGGCCTTGAATCTGAAACTGTTGTGGCACATCTTACCAAGTTGAATGATATAGCCACCCTGTTTACTCATGATGATAAATCTCGCTATTATTATATCCTTAAGATATTTCTGTTCTCATTAAAGGGCGATGCTAAGACTTGGTATAATTCTCTTGCTCATGGTTGTGTGCGTAGTCCCCAGGATATGATTTATTACTTCTCTGCTAAATATTTCTCTGCTCATAAGAAACAAGCTGCCTTGTGGGAAATATATAATTTTGTGCAAATCGAAGAAGAGAGTCTCCCACAAGCTTGGGGGAGGCTTCTCCAATTACTTAATGCTTTGCCTGATCATCCTCTCAAGAAAAATGAAATACTTGATATCTTTTATAATGGACTAACCGAAGCTTCCAAGGACTACTTGGATAGTTGTGTTGGTTGTGTTTTCAGGAAAAGAACAGTCGACGAAGCTGAATTACTATTTAATAATATGTTGACTAATGAAAATAATTGGACTCTTCCTGAGCCAATTCCTGAGGCAATTCCTGAACCAATTGAGCCAACTCTTGAGCCTATTCCTAAACCCACTCCGAAGAAGAGACGTGTTTTATTTCTCAGTCCTGAAGATATGCAAGAGGCAAAGAAATCAATGAAAGAAAAAGGTATTAAAGCTGAAGATGTTAAGAATTTACCACCTATTGAAGAAATACATGGTCTTAATATACCGCCTGTCGAAGAACCACATTGTCTTGATAACCCGACACGGGTAGTAAAGGTAATGTCACATCCCTAGTTCTAGTCTGCTCTGGGTTAGCTAGTGTTGTGTTGCATCATGTTTAAATTTCTCTTAAGGTTGAAATGGGGATTGTCCAAACCCTAGCATCAAAGGAAATCACTAGGTTCAACTAAAATAATTTCAGTGAATCCAAATGGCTTTCAAAAATGTTCATCATTTCTGGATAATGCTAGAAACCATAACCAGAGGTATTGCACATTTTTCAATGACATATTTGGTCACTGAATTAAATCATATGTACTTTGCATTTGGGCATTTAAATGCTAGTAAATATTTTAAATGCTCAAATAACTCTGGAAATAAGTGTGGGCTGTTGGAATTAATCTAAAAAGAGCCTATGATTATTTTCAGGATTTTTGAAGGTGTCTAACTATTTCTAATAAATCCACAAACTTACAGAAAAATAGAAAAACAGAAACTAAATTAAGTAAGAGAGAGAGACTTACCTGGCAGCCCAGCTAGCCCACCTGGCAGCCCACTGGCCGGCCCAGCACTATGCTGGCCCGTGCCAGCCACCTGCTTCCTCTCGCCAGGCAGGCAGAGAGGAGCGCGCTGGCGCCATGCCACCAGGCTGTCTGCCTGCGTCGCCTGGCCACCGCGACGCCTCGCGTCTTCTCCTCGGCGCCACCCCGCAGCCCCCTCTGGCCCCTCTCACTCTCCCCGTGCTCCTCCCCCTCCTCTGCTCTCTCTCCCTCTCACCACCGAACGCCACCGCCGCCGCCGTTCGTTATAGCCGCAACCGCAGCCAACCCCACGCCTCACCGATGCGGCCACGAGCTCCGCCTCGTCCCTCTCTTCCTCCTCACTGAGCTGCCCGACGCCGGAAGCCCCTGGACGCCGCAAGCACCGCCGTCCCCCTCGTCGGCCACCGGAGATCGTCGCCATCGATTTGCTGCCTCCGGTGCCTCCCCGAGCTCGCTGACCCTCCCGTTTGACCCACTGTGAGCTCCTCTACCGCTCCCCTCTCTCCCCGTGCTCTGTTGCGCCATGTACCCGCCGTTTCCATTGGAGTCGAAAGCTCCTCGCCGCCGGCCATGTCACCACCGTGGCCACAGCCGTGCAAGCTTGCACCCGAGCTCACCACTGCACTCAGTACATTCTCACGAGTCGAACGCGGCCACCCCCACGTCCTGCTGTGCAACCTAGCATGTTTCCCACCGAGGCCCGAACTCTGGCCGCCACGGACGTGCTCGCCGCCATTGTTCCCGACCACCCCATCCCCAAACACCGCCACCGTTGGATGCGCCACATCGCCACCTACTCGTAGCACCCACCCGCGCATCAAACCGTGGCCAGAGCAGCGTTTCCGACGCTCTTTGTCGTCTCGGCCTCGCCGGCGACTCGATGCCGGTAGGTTTGACCCCGCTGACCAAGTTGACCCCGGGTGGGCCCAGTTTGACGCCCTGGGTCACTGACGTGTGGGCCCCAGGCCACTAACTAAACTAGGTTAGTGTTAGTTTAACGCTAATTAGATTTAATTAGTTTAACTAACTGCTGACAGACGGGACCCACTGGTCAGGTTTGACCTGGACCGGGTCAGTTGACCTGCTGAGGTCAGCATGACGCAATGCTGACGCAATAAGCATTTTCTGGATTTAATTTAATTCAGGAAATTCCAGAAAATATCCAAAACTACTAAAATTCATAGAAATTCAACCGTAACTCCAAATTAAATAATTTATATATGAAAAATAATCATAAAAATCCAATCTATTCATCTGTACCGTTTTCATGCATGTTAGAACAAATTATGTCTACTGTTTAGGACAATTCAACTAAATGGCATTTAAATATCCACATATGGAGTTTGAGTTTGAATCTTGGATTCAAACCAACTTCATTTAATATGGTTTTAGTTGCATTAGCACAAACCACAGCATATTGCCATGTCACATTCATGCATCATATTGTTGCATTGCATTGATTGTGTTTCTTCTCTGTTTGCCGGTGTTGTTCCCCCTCGGTAGACGTTGTACCGACGTTGTGATTGTTGACACTGATGAAGAGCTATACTATCTTCGGAAGTGCTAGGCAAGCAAAACCTCCTTGTTCATTCCGATACAATCCCACTCTCTCGCTCCTACTCTCTTTTACTGCATAAGTACAACAACGACATATCTGTTACTTACTGCGGTAGTTGAACCCCTTTCCTCTGCATGACCTGTCATTGCCACAGTAAATAGATGAAACCCACTAGCATGAGTAGGAGTTGTTTGAGCCCTGATGTGCCTACTCATTCATGCTTGTTTGTCATGCCTGCTATTGCTTAGAGTTGTGTCAAGGTCTGATTCATCAGGGATGAATTGTAATGTGGTGAACATGTCCTACTCTTGAGAGCTAAGTGTGTAAACACGATTTGGTAAAGGTAGCGGTGAGAGGCCATGTAGGAGTACATGGTGGGTTGTCTCATTGCAGCTGTCCTCAGGAACTGAGTTCTGTGCTTGTGATCCATGAATAGCTACTACCACACATTTGGATCCTTAATTGACTCTCTCGACTTATTAATCAACATGATCTCTGTCCAGGAGTTGCAACTAGTTTCTGGTGTTTGTAGGTAGTGTTAGTAGTCTACCAAGTGGCACCCGGTACAGGTGGGCTTGGGACAGACTAGGCACAGTGGCACGGTGTACCAAGTGGCACCCGGATGGTGGGCTTGGGAACCCTGCTCACATCATTTGGGGCCGTGAGCGACACCCCGGCCGGATCTCCTTGCGGATGGAACCCGAATAGGCGATAAACATGGATGGGAGACTTGTATGGTTAGTCAGGTCGTGGCCGACACCCTCGCTGGGCTTCCGCTTGAAGGTTGCCGAGTACATGTCGTGTAAACGGCGGTAAGTGGTGAGAGCGTGTGTGAAGAAGTACACCCCTGCAGGGTTAATATGATCTATTCGAATAGCCGTGTCCGCGGTAAAGGACTTCTGGGTTGCCTATACAGTTCATAGACAAGTGAAAGTGGATACTCTAAAATACGCAAGATAAGCGTGAGTGCTATGGATGGCGTTCTCATAGGGAGAGGGAGCGAATCCATAGTGGTGTATTGATATGGTGAATATGTGGACTCGTGTGCGCCACCTCAAAAGAGTTACTTGTAGTCATAGTTTAGGATAGCCACCGAGTCAAAGCTGGCTTGCTGCAGTTAAACCCCACCACCCCCTTTGTTGATAATGATGCATATGTAGTTAGATCTGATGTAAGTCTTGCTGGGTACATTTGTACTCACATTGCTTAATTTATGTTTTTGCAGAGAGACTTCAGTCTCGCTAGTAGTTCCGCGTGGACTTCGACGTTTAGCTTGTTACCTCAGCTACGATCTTGTGCCCTCGGAAGGATCTGGTAGATAGTCAGGCTTCTCAGCCTTTTTCATTTGTAGATGTCTGTACTCAGACATGTTAAGCTTCCATTGTGCTTTGACTTGTTTGCTCTGAATGTTCGGTCATGAGACTCATGTTTGTAATATCTCGCTCCTCGGAGCCTATTGAATATAAATACTTGAGTTGTAGAGTCATGTTGTGATGCCACATTGTATTTGCACATATCGAGCATATTGTGTGTATGTTATTGAAATGCTTGGTATGTGTGGGATCTGACTATCTAGTTGTTTATCCTTAGTAGCCTCTCTTACCGGGAAATGTCTCCTAGTGTTTCCACTGAGCCATGGTAGCTTGCTACTGCTCCGGAACAATTAGGCTGGCCGGCATGTGTCCTTCTTTGTTCCTGTGTCTGTCCCTTCGGGGAAATGTCACGCGGTGTCTACCGGAGTCTTGTTAGCCTGCTACAGCCCGGTTTATCGGAGTCCTGCTAGCCCAGTGCTACAGCCTGGATTCACTCGCTGATGACTGACACGTTCGTTGTTGGGTCATGTATGCATGTCCCTGTAAGATAGTGCCACTTTGGGTTCACGACTAGCCATGTCAGTCCGGGTTCTTTGTCATAGGGATGCTAGCGGCACTATCATATACGTGAGCCAAAAGGCACAAACGGTCCCGGGCCAGGTAAGGTGGCACCTGTGGGAATACCGTGCGTGAGGCGGCAAAGTGATATGATGTGTTACATGCTAGATCGGTGTGACTTAGGATCGGGGTCCTGACAGCTTTGGTATCAGAGCCTGACTGCCTGTAGGATTACCAAGCCAAACTGGTCGAAGTTGAGTCTAGAAATGCTTTAGTTATATATAAGGGAATTGATTGTGGGATGGAACGTAAGGCTCTTTTTACTCCTTATACCTTATGCCCTTCTGATCTGAGTCATCTTATCTTTCCTACAGGGTTAAGGAATTAGGATTTCTCTTCTTTCTATCAGGATCACGTGTTACTAATCAGTAGACTCATAAGATTGTTGGATTTAAGCCTCAGTTCAGTTTCTACCTCTGTATGTTAACTGTTGATCTCAAAACCTTGATATTGTGCTTCTGAGTGGTTATGCCACCATTTTGTAGAATGTCTCAAATCATTTGGAGCATTTACAACCGTTATGCTGTTCGAGTCATCCCAGGTTTCTATATAGTCTGATGCATTTGCAAATCCCCCTTTCCCTTCCCGATGTTTCTTTGGGCCAGATTAACCACACTAACCAGTGGGTTGAGGTACTTCATTGCCTCGATATATAAGTTGGAGCTATTATTATGACCCTAGGTGTCTTAGTTACCCACCTTGTAATCTAGCCATGATTTGTGTCCCAGTGTGATGATTCTGGCCTTTATTCCCGAAAGCATCATGTGATGCCATTTAGTTAGTAGGCATTCTACTTCTGGGTTTTGAACCCGAGATTCACCCTATTTACTTCATGTTGATAGTGTTGCTAGTTCCTTTAGGTTATTAGTAACCTTTGCATTAGTCCTCGAGGTCCGTGGTATTTCCTTCTCCCAAATACTATGAACCACTTATGGCAGAAGTTTGTTGGATCAAAAGATCATAACAGGAGTGCTCTCAATGAGCTCTTCATTTTATATTGTGACTCTGCCAGTTCTACCTTCTTCGCATGGGTTATCCGGAAGAAACATGTCGAACTTGGTTCGATATACTAATCTATGCATCCACAACTCAAAAAATCATTTGTTCTTTTGAGTTGTCCTATTTCAGTTGTCTTCCGACCTTCGTCTATCAATTGATAGTCAAGAGTATGCATGCATTCGTTAATCGATGCCTACTACTCTTGTGGTCCGTCAAGCCATTCTAGTTCAGAATGACCAGGAGAAACAAACTCCAGTACCTCATCCATTTCTAGGATTGGGTCAAAGCAGTTGTATTCCGCAGATCAAATGCAATCAAGCTTTTGGTCTGTTCCACCTTGGAGTGTTACCCTCTTTACGTCGGGATTGTCATGAGAATTGCACCATCTCTTGTAAATTCTTGACGTAGTGATACTTCTCGCCATCATTGTTCATTCCTCGGTTCCCGTGTTATTGTAACCAGAATGCCGACAAGTGTACCGTGATGTGCGAAATCAATACTCCTAGCAACTCCGTTGCTTGGTAGTTAATGGACAATAATTTCATTCTTAGCGTGTTGGTTTTTGAATCGTCATTCTAAGATAGATTGTGCTACCTAGTCCTTATTTCCGGTGCACTCTTCGATCAATGAGGTAGGATTGTGCCAATCCCTCGCTCTTTTGATCATATCATCTTGCCCTGAAAAGCAAGATTGTTCTCGAGATTAATAGCATATCAGTGGTTCGTGATTGTTCGATTATCTTCTCGGAAGTATCACCAGGTTGTCACCTGACTGCTATGTTGAGCTCGTGACCAAGTTGGTTTTCGAAACCACCCTTTCTCCAAGAATCAGTGTTGGATACCCTTGAGCTAGTTGGTTAAGCTAAACGACAACTTGGAGAGTTGGAAGATAAAAGCTTACCTAACCTAGTTCGTTTCAAAGGGATATCCTGGTGTTGGTGTGTTTTGAAGAAAGATGATATCTTCATTGGTTGATCCTCATGGTCAGTTATTGGACCTATCATCTTATCCAATCTTTGACTTGAGTGTGGGCTATTCTCAGATCAAATCAGAACCAATGATATTCGTAATGTTGTCTTACTCGTGGTTGATTCCTCGAGCATACACCATTACATCCTTTGGTCTGACGAATACTATCACATTGTTCACATAATGGTGGAAGTCCCGTGATATGGAAATTCCGATGAGTTGCTGTTGAGCCCATCAGCAACATTTTGTCTTCTCCATGATTTGTGTTGAACATCTAGTTAGCATTGGAAACTTGTGTAAGCATTTTCTTCATGACCCGTTCGTGAAGCATATGTTTGGATGAAAGAAGTGACTTCCTCTTATTCATGTGCATTCGATGCAAGTTGCCGCCGTGAATTTGAGAAAGTTAGTTTTTCTTCCTTTGGAATCGTCCCAAGTCAGTCATGCATGTGCAAAGTATACTATGGTTTGGTAGATTAATTACCTCCACTCCATAGGAATTCCGCAGCACACCAAGCCACTGATTGACTTGTTCTAGGTAAAGAAGTCTAATTTAAGTGCACAAGACTTCGATATCCTCGATGATGGTTCCCCACCTGAACTCGGTAGTGTTTTATTGTAAGACTACCATGTGATAATGTTTATTCTGGGACAACGTGTTCACATGTGTGTAGCAGAACCAACTCATGTTTTGGAGCTTGCTATCGTAGTTCATTTCTTGAGAATCTCGCAACGTCATCTCGTCGATTTGTGTTGCAAACTTTCATTTTTCCTTCTAGACTCGATGAGTCTGGATTATTCTGACACCAACCAGATCTGAATCTCAGGCAGATGTGATGGTTGGAACATTTCCCAAGAACTATAATACTGGTCTCACCGTAACTGGTAGTGGATGTCATGGCCAACACACCCAACCGAAAGACCTATTATTGTAGTATCTTGTTTGAGGAAGTTGGCCACCTCCCCATAAGGATTTCATAGGATCTGCTCCCTAGTTGTTCCTTATGGATTTTTGTGTTCCCGAAGTCCGACCTTTTACTTGATGTTCTAGATATCAAACCATATCTATGAATGGGATACACTAGCACATCAAGGAGAACATTAGAAGCGGAGTGCTAAATGTCTCTCGGTCGATTATCCAGATCTTGCGACCTTGGCATTACTAAGGTGAAATCTTAGGAGGTGTTATCTTCCTATGCATCTGCATCGTCCATCACTATTCATCATGGTAGTACGTTGCGTTGCCAGGATCCTTGACACGGATATTAGTAAAACCTCGATGGATATGGAAATGCTCAAGTTCTTGAGAGCATGCACAAGCGCTAGGTGTTATCATCGGCACTAACTGGATTGCTCTCAGTTTCCTCGGTTATGCTATAACTTTTCAAATAGTGGACTCACTCTCCACTGTTGAGCTTCTCCCCAGTTACTAAAATCATCCCTTGTGTTGTTTTCAACAAGGTAATCCACATCATCCATTCTAGTCAGGGTATTCCTTTGCACCCCGCAAATCGATTGTTGGTGAATTTCCTTAGGCTGGTATAAAGAGTTTCGATGATTTTTGAATCAAAGGTAATTCTTTTTGCCACCTAAGGGGATATATCTATGAGTCACCATCCCTAAGGTGTCTCGTTGTGGTATCATGACAACTCAACTCCTCGCTACGTTGACAACTGTTCACCACCCTCTTAAGTGTGGAATTGTTGTCTACCTAGTGAACCTTCGACATCTGTTCCACTCCATTCATTTGGATGAATGTTTCGTGTCTCAGCTCGAGAGAGGTTGTTATGTCTCATTCTGTGAGTTAATCCTGCGTTGTTCAATCTTCGAGAAGATCGATCCCTCTAGAGTCTCCTTCTCCTCTCGTTGTCATGTTGGCTGGAGTTCTCAGAGCAAGATGACAAGACAAAGATGGTGATTGAATCAACGTTCATTTGAAGTGCAACCTGGATCGTGAAGATTGCGTTAGTTGAGTTTCCCCTTCATCGTACCCTACGCCTGAATCTCGGGACGAGATTCTTGTTTAGTGGGGGTGTGTTGTCACATCCCTAGTTCTAGTCTGCTCTGGGTTAGCTAGCGTTGTGTTGCATCATGTTTAAATTTCTCTTAAGGTTGAAATGGGGATTGTCCAAACCCTAGCATCAAAGGAAATCACTAGGTTCAACTAAAATAATTTCAGTGAATCCAAATGGCTTTCAAAAATGTTCATCATTTCTGGATAATGCTAGAAACCATAACCAGAGGTGTTGCACATTTTTCAATGACATATTTGGTCACTGAATTAAATCATATGTACTTTGCATTTGGGCATTTAAATGCTAGTAAATATTTTAAATGCTTAAATAACTCTGGAAATAAGTGTGGGCTGTTGGAATTAATCTAAACAGAACCTATGATTATTTTCAGGATTTTTGAAGGTGTCTAACTATTTTTAATAAATCCACAAACTTACAGAAAAATAGAAAAACATAAACTAAATTAAGTAAGAGAGAGACTTACCTGGCAGCCCAGCCAGCCCACCTGGCAGCCCACTGGCCGGCCCAGCACTATGCTGGCCCGTGCCAGCCACCTGCTTCCTCTCGCCAGGCAGGCAGAGAGGAGCGCGCTGGCGCGCGCGCGGGCGCCACGCCACCAGGCTGTCTGCCTGCGTCGCCTGGCCACCGCGACGCCTCACGTCTTCTCCTCGGCGCCACCCCGCAGCCCCCTCTGGCCCCTCTTACTCTCCCCGTGCTCCTCCCCCTCCTCTACTCTCTCTCCCTCTCACCACCGAACGCCACTGCTGCCGCCGTTCTCCATAGCCGCAGCCGCAACCAACCCCACGCCTCACCGACGCGGCCACGAGCTCCGCCTCGTCCCTCTCTTCCTCCTCATCGAGCCGCACGATGCCGGAAGCCCCTGGACGCCGCAAGCACCGCCGTTCCCGTCATGGGCCACCGGAGATCGTCGCCGTCGATTTGCTGCCTCTGGTGCCTCCCCGAACTCGCTGACCCTCCCGTTTGATCCACTGTGAGCTCCTCTGCCGCTCCCCTCTCTCCCCGTGCTCTGTTGCGCCGTGTACCCGCCGTTTCCATTGGAGTCGATAGCTCCTCGCCGCCGGCCATGTCGCCACCGTGGCCACAGCCATGCAAGCTTGCACCCGAGCTCACCACTGCATTCAGTACATTCTCACGAGTCGAACGCGGCCACCCCCACGTCCTGCTGTGCAACCTAGCATGTTTCCCGCCGAGGCCCGAACTCCGGCCACCGCGGGCGTGCTCGCCGCCGTTGTTCCCGACCACCCCATCCCCAAACACCGCCACCGTTGGATGCGCCACATCGCCACCTACTCATAGCACCCACCCGCGCATCAAACCGTGGCCGGAGCAGCGTTTCCAACGCTCTCTGTCGTCTCGGCCTCGCCGGTGACTCGATGCCGGCAGGTTTGACCCCGCTGACCAAGTTGACCCCGGGTGGGCCTAGTTTGACCCCCTGGGTCACTGACGTGTGGGCCCCAGGCCACTAACTAAACTAGGTTAGTGTTAGTTTAACGCTAATTAGATTTAATTAGTTTAAGTAACTGCTGATAGACGGGACCCACTGGTCAGGTTTGACTTGGACCGTGTCAGTTGACCTGCTGAGGTCAGCATGACGCAATGCTGACGCAATAAGCATTTTCTGGATTTAATTTAATTCAGGAAATCCCAGAAGATATCCAAAACTTCTAAAATTCATAGAAATTCAACCGTAACTCCAAATTAAATAATTTATATATGAAAAATGATCAGAAAAATCCAATCTATCCATCTGTACCTTATTCATGCATGTTAGAACAACTTATGTCTACTGTTTAGGACAATTCAACTAAATGGCATTTAAATATCCACATATGGAGTTTGAGTTTGAATCTTGGATTCAAACCAACTTCATTTAATCTGGTTTTAGTTGCATTAGCACAAACCACAGCATATTGCCATGTCACATTCATGCATCATATTGTTGCATTGCATTGATTGTGTTTCTTCTCTGTTTGCTGGTGTTGTTCCCCCTCGGTAGACGTTGTACCGACGTTGTGATCATTGGCACTGATGAAGAGCTATACTATCTTCGGAAGTGCCAGGCAAGCAAAACCTCCTTGTTCATTCCGATACAATCCCACTCTCTCGCTCCTGCTCTTTTTTACTGCATTGGGACAACAACGACATATCTGTTACTTGCTGCGGTAGTTGAACCCCTTTCCTCTGCATGACCTGTCATTGCCACAGTAAATAGATGAAACCCACTAGCATGAGTAGGAGTTGTTTGAGCCCTGATGTGCCTACTCATTCATGCTTGTTTGTATTGCCTGCTATTGCTTAGAGTTATGTTAGGTCTGATTCATCGGGGATGAATTGGAATGTGGTGAACATGTCCTACTGTTGAGAGCTAAGTGTGTAAACACGATTTGGTAAAGGTAGCGGTGAGAGGCCATGTAGGAGTACATGGTGGGTTGTCTCATTGCAGCCGTCCTCAGGAACTGAGTTCTGTGTTTGTGATCCATGAACAGCTACTACCACACATTGGGATCCTTAATTGACTCTCTCGACTTATTAATCAACATGATCTCTGTCCAGGAGTTGCAACTAGTTTCTGGTGTTAGTAGGTAGTGTTAGTAGTCTACCAAGTGGCACCCGGTACAGGTGGGCTTGGGACAGACTAGGCATAGTGGCACGGTGTACCAAGTGGTACCCGGATGGTGGGCTTGGGAACCCTGCTCACATCGTTTGGGGCCGTGAGCGACACCCCGGCCGGATCTCCTTGCGGATGGAACCCGAATAGGCGATAAACCTGGACGGGAGACTTGTGTGGTTAGTCAGGTCGTGGCCGACACCCTCGCTGGGCTTCCGCTTGAAGGTTGCCGAGTACATGTCGTGTAAACGGCGGTAAGTGGTGAGAGCGTGTGTGAAGAAGTACACCCCTGCAGGGTTAATATGATCTATTCGAATAGCCGTGTCCGCGGTAAAGGACTTCTGGGTTGCCTATACAGTTCATAGACAAGTGAAAGTGGATACTCTAAAATACGCAAGATAAGCATGAGTGCTATGGATGGCGTTCTCGTAGGGAGACGGGAGCAGATCCATAGTGGTGTATTGATATGGTGAATATGTGGACTCGTGTGCGCCACCTCAAAAGAGTTACTTGCAGTCGTAGTTTAGGATAGCCACCGAGTCAAAGCTGGCTTGCTGCAGTTAAACCCCACCACCCCCTTTGTTGATAATGATGCATATGTAGTTAGATCTGATGTAAGTCTTGCTGGGTTCATTTGTACTCACGTTGCTTAATTTATGTTTTTGCAGAGAGACTTCAGTCTCGCTAGTAGTTCCGCGTGGACTTCGACGTTTAGCTTGTTACCTCAGCTACGATCTTGTGCCCTCGGAAGGATCTGGTAGATAGTCAGGCTTCTCAGCCTTTTTCATTTGTAGATGTCTGTACTCAGACATGTTAAGCTTCCGCTTGTGCTTTGACTTGTTTGCTCTGAATGTTGGGTCATGAAACTCATGCTTGTAATATCTCGCTCCTCGGAGCCTATTGAATATAAATACTTGAGTTGTAGAGTCATGTTGTGATGCCACGTTGTATTTGCACATATCGAGCATATTGTGTGTATGTTATTGAAATGCTTGGTATGTGTGGGATCTGACTATCTAGTTGTTTATCCTTAGTAGCCTCTCTTACAGGGAAATGTCTCCTAGTGTTTCCACTGAGCCATGGTAGCTTGCTACTGCTCCGGAACACTTAGGCTGGCCGGCATGTGTCCTTCTTCGTTCCTGTGTCTGTCCCTTCGGGGAAATGTCATGCGGTGTCTACCGGAGTCTTGTTAGCCTGCTACAGCCCGGTTTACCGGAGTCCTGCTAGCCTAGTGCTACAGCCTGGATTCACTCGTTGATGACCGACACGTTCGTTGTTGGGTCATGTATGCCTGTCCCTGTAAGTTAGTGCCACTTTGGGTTCACGACTAGCCATGTCAGCCCGGGTTCTTTGTCATAGGGATGCTAGCGACACTATCATATACGTGAGCCAAAAGGCGCAAACGGTCCCGGGCCAGGTAAGGTGGCACCCGTGGGAATACCGTGCGTGAGACCGCAAAGTGATATGATGTGTTACATGCTAGATCGGTGTGACTTAGGATCGGGGTCCTAATAGGTAAATTCTCTCTATAGATATGATAAAGTTGAAATCCCCTCTACTAAATTTCATAGCCCATGCTTAGATGAATTTGATGACTTTATGGCTAGGCAATAAAGTTTTAATGCTTATGTTGGTAGAGAGTTAAAGAATAATGCTTTCGAGATAGGACGCGTGAGCGATAATATGGCTAGAGTTAAAGGTGAACTTAAACTCATTAGCAAATATGCTTCTATGGTTGCTACTCAAGCTGAGCAAGTACTTAAAGCTCAAAATGATTTGCTTGATGAATTAAATAACAAAAATGACTTTGCTGTTAGAGTGGCTACTAGAAGTGGTAGAATGACTCAGGAACCTTTGTATCCTGAAGGCCACCCTAAGAGAATCGAGCAAGATTGTCAGAGAAATAATTTAGAGGCACCTAGTTTTTCTAAAAAGAAGAAAAAGAAAAATGATAGGACTTTGCATGCTTCTAGTGAACGTACTGTAGACACACCTGAGAATCCCAATGATATTTCTATTTCAGATGCTGAAACACAATCAGGTGATGAACATGAACCTAGCGATAATGTTAATGATAATGTTCATGTTGATGCTCAACCTAGCAAAAACAATGAAGAAGAGATTGAACCTGCTGTTGATCTTGATAACCCACAATCAAAGAATCAATGTTATGATAAGAGAGATTTTGTTGCTAGGAAGGACGGTAGAGAAAGAGAACCATGGGTTCAGAAACCCATGTCCTTTCCTCCTAAACCATCCAAGACAAAGGATGATGAGGATTTTGAGCGCTTTGCTGACATGATTAGACCTATCTTCTTACATATGCGCTTAACTGATATGCTTAAAGTAAACCCTTATGCTAAATATATGAAGAATATCATTACAAATAAAAGAAAGATACCGGAAGCTGAAATTTCCACCATACTTGCTAATTACACTTTTAAGGGTGGAATACCAAAGAAACTTGGAGATCCGGGGGTACCAACTATACCATGCTCCATTAAAAGAAATTACGTTAGAACTGCTTTATGTGACCGAGAGAACAATGAGAGGAGGCAAACAAGATGACGTTGTCGTACAAATACTACAGGGGGAGTGAACCAAAGTAAAAGCATGGTTCGGCTAGCACAAAAATCCACACGCATGCCTCCACTTTGCTTAAAGACAAACCTCAGTGATATCAACGGACCTGCATCTCTATGTCTACGTACCACCGAAAACATTGCCAAAACAAAAGCGCGTCCATGCTTCTGACATACAGATAATTGTGCGCTATCATACATATTCCCTCCCGAACCCAATGTACATAAAAACAGTGGCTTCCTAGGTCAACGACTACTTGAAAAAAATTGCAATAACAGAGTCACGAACCATGGCTCCATTCTAGATGCAAAAGTGCCTCTCATTAGGAACCATCATGCCTCCGTCAATTTTCCTCCCCCGACGTATCGACCATGCCTCTCCTGCTACAACGACCGTGCGTCTAATAACATCATCACCGTTCCTTTCCTAAAGACACACCCAACCATACCAGATTAAACATGTGATTAAAAAAATTAAAACACAAAAGCACGAGTATGCTTTTCAGCATGTATAACCATGCCTCACAAAAAGTATATAAGGCAGGATAGGCACGTAAAAGACTCCACTGGGAGGCAGCACAACTGGACAACTATAATGGGAGGCAGCTGGACGAGTCAAACATCTTGTGTCCCTATAACACCTCGGAATGCACACACACCATCTACAACCAGCATTCATTCCATTTCGCAGAATAAAAAATAAAACAAGAAGCACTCATTACTACTCTTGTTCTCCCCCGTCTCCTCCATATTTCAATAAGCTCCGACTCCCTCAGCCACATTGATACATCTCCAACGTATCTATAATTTTTGATTGTTCCATGCTATTATATTACCCCCCTTGGATGTTTATGGGCTTTATTTTATATATTTATATCATTTTTGGGACTAACCTACTAACCGGAGGCCCAGCCCATATTGTTGTTTCTTTTTTTGCCTATTTCAGTATTTCGAAGAAAAGGAATATCAAATGGAGTCCAAACGGAATGAAACCTTCGGGAGCGTGATTTTTGGAACAAATCTGATCCGGAGAGCTTGTAGTGCAAGTCAAGAAGCTCCCGAGGGCCCCACGAGATAGGGGCCGCGCCCCTTGTAGGGCGCGCCCCCTGTCTCATGGGCCCCTCGGGCGGCCACCGACGTACTTCTTCCTCCTATATATACCTACGGACCCCGAAAACATCCAGGAGCACCATGAAACACAATTTCCACTGCCGTAACCTTTTGTATCTGCGAGATCTCATCTTGCAGCCTTCCCCGGCACTCTGCCGGAGGGGGAATCGACCATGGAGGGCTTCTACATCAACATCCTTGCCCCTCCAATGAGTTGTGAGTAGTTTACCACAGACCTACGGGTCCATAGTTATTAGCTAGATGGCTTCTTCTCTCTTTTTGGATCTCAATACAATGTTCTCCCCCTCTCTTATGGAGATGTATTCGATGTAATCTCTTTTTGAAGTGTGTTTGTCGAGATCCGGTGAATTGTGGGTTTATGATCAAGTTTATATATGAATAATATTTGAATCTTCTCTGAATTCTTTTATGTATGGTTGAGTTATCTTTGCAAGTCCCTTCAAATAATCAGTTTGATTTGGCCTACTAGATTGATCTTTCTTGTCATGGGAGAAGTGCTTAGCTTTGGGTTCAATCTTGCGGTGTTATTACCCAGTGACAGAAAGGGTTGCAAGACACGTATTGTATTGTTGCCATCAAGGATAACAAGATGGGGTTTATATCATATTGCATGTGTTTATCCCTCTACATCATGTCATCTTGCGTAATGCGTTACTCTGTTCTTATGAACTTAATACTCTATATGCAGGCAGGAGTCGATCGATGTGTGGAGTAATAGTAGTAGATGTAGGCAGGAGTCGGTCTACTTGTTATGGACGTGATGCCTATATACATGATCATGCCTAGATAATCTCATAACTATGTGCTTTTCTATCAATTGCTCGACAGTAATTTGTTCACCCACCGTAATACTTATGCTATCTTGAGAGAAGCCTCTAGTGAAACCTATGGCCCCCGGGTCTATCTCTTATCATATTTGCTTTCAACCTATCTTTGTTTGCATCTTTACTTTTTGCATCTATCTTATAAAATACCAAAAATATATTTATCTTATCATACTATCTTTATTAGATCTCACTTTTGCAAGTGGCCGTGAAGGGATTGACAACCCCTTTTTTGCGTTGGTTACGAGTTCTCAGTTTGTTTGTGTAGGTGCGTGGGACTTTTGAGGAGCCTCCTACTGGATTGATACCTTGGTTTTCAAAACTGAGGGAAATACTTACGCTACACTTTGCTGCATCACCCTCTCCTCTTTGAGGAAAACCAATGCAAGCTCAAGACGTAGCAAGAAGGATTTCTGGCGCCGTTGCCGGGGAGGTCTTCGCTCAAGTCAAGAAATACCAAGTACCCATCACAAACCCATCTCCCTCGCATTTACATTATTTGCCTCTCGTTTTCCTCTCCCCCACTTCACCCTTGCCATCTTATTCACCCTCTCTTTACCAACCTCCTTCTCTCTTTTCGCTTGCCTTTTTCCGTTGCCCGTGTGTTTGCATGTTTGCTTTGTCATTATGGCTAGTTCCTTGTCCGCTCCTATGTCTCCCGAGTTTGAAGTTCTTCACTTCAAGCAAAGGCAAGGAGAAAACTTAAAAGATGCTTGGTATAGGATGATGGAATCTTATCGCAAGTGCACCCTAGAGGTGAACTTTAGAATTCTTCTTCGCAATTTTTATGTTGGGTTAAACATGATGCATAGACAACTCTTGGATTGCATTGCCAAGGGAAATTTTATTGAAATTGATCCAAGTATTGCACATGAAATTATAGAGGGAATACTGGGAACACTACCTCAAAAGGGAGGATCTCATCCTACCCAAGAAGAAACGCAAGTGTTTGGAAAGATTTGCGAAGTAACAAAATTTTTACAAAAATCTCTTGAGCCTCTTAAAAGTGTTAGCGGAAATCTTCACCGCATGAATATGTTGATCACTCTTTGCAATAAGCGGTTGGATTCTTTAGATCTAAAAATTTCAGAGTATGAAGGGAAGCGGAAAGAACCTCCTGCATTCGAGCATGACTCCGCTAAAAAACTGAAAATAAAAGATGGCACTAGTTAAATCTATCTTTGCTTTTATTCCTAGCTAGGGGCATTAAACGATAGTGCTAGTTGGGAGGCAACCCAATTTTTCTTTATGTTTTTTGTTTTTGCTCCTGTTTAGGAATGAATCTTTCATCTCTCTGTTTAGATGTGTTTTTATCTTTTAATTAGTGTTTGTGCCAAGTAGAACCTATAGGATAACCTACGATGATAGTTGATTTGATTCTGCTGAAAACAGAAACTTTGCACGCACGAATATAATTTTGTTAAATCACAAGAACGTGCTTTGCGTTGATTATTTTTGCTGATGCTCAATAGAAATTTTTTCCAGGACTTCCTATTTTGGTAGGATTTGTAGAGTTCCAGAAGTTTGCGTTAGTTACCGATTGCTACAGACTGTTCTGTTTTTGACAGATTCTGTTTTTCGTGTGTTGTTTGCTTATTTCAATGCATCTATGGCTAGTAATTCAGTCTATGAACCATAAAGAAGTCGGAATATAGTAGGTTTAACACCAAAATAAATAAATAATGAGCTCATTGCAGTACCTTATGTGGTGGTTTTGTTTTCTTTCACTAACGGAGCTTATAAGATTTCCTGTTGAGTTTTGTGTTGTGAAGTTTTCAAGTTTTGGGTAAAGCTTTTATGGACTATCGAATAAAGTGTGGCAAGAGCCTAAGCTTGGGGATGCCCATGGAACCCCAAGATATTCAAGAATAGCCAAAAGCCTAAGCTTGGGGATGCCCCGGGAAGGCATCCCCTCTTTCGTGTTCGTTCATTGGTAACTTTACTTGGAGCTATATTTTTATTCGCCACATGATATGTGTTTTGCTTGGAGCGTCGTGTATTATATTAGTCTTTGCTTTTTAGTTTACCACAATCATCCTTACTGTACACACCTTTTGGGATAAGCCTATTTGATTAGAATTTGCTAGAATACTCTATGTGCTTCACTTATATCTTTTGAGCTTGATAGTTTTTACTCTAGTGCTTCACTTATATCTTTTAGAGCACGGTGGTGTCTTAATTTTGAAGAAATTGCTAGTCTCTCATGTTTCACTTATATTATTTTGAGAGTCTTTTATAACAGCATGGTATTTGCTATTTTCATAAAGTTGGTCCTAGAATGATAAGCATCCAAGTTGGGTATAATAAAAACTATCATAGGAAGTGAATTGGTGTTGGAAATATGCCCTAGAGGAAATAATAAAAGTATTATTATTATATTTCCTTGTTCATGATAATTGTCTTTTATTCATGCTATAACTGTATTATCCGGAAATCGTAATACACGTGTGAATACATAGACCACAATATGTCCCTAGTGAGCCTCTAGTTGACTAGCTCGTTGTGATCAACAGATAGTCATGGTTTCCTGGCTATGGACATTGGATGTCGTTGATAACGGGATCACATCATTAGGAGAATGATGTGATGGACAAGACCCAATCCTAAGACTAGCACAAAAGATCGTGTAGTTCATTTGCTAGAGCTTTGCCAATGTCAAGTATCTCTTCCTTCGACCATGAGAGCGTGTAACTCCTGGATACCGTAGGAGTGCTTTGGGTGTATCAAACATCACAACGTAACTGGGTGACTATAAAGGTGCACTACAGGTATCTCCAAAAGTATCTATTGTTTTATGCGGATCGAGATTGGGATTTGTCACTCCGTGTAAACGGAGAGGTATCTCTGGGCCCACTCGGTAGGACATCATCATATGCGCAATGTGACCAAGGAGTTGATCACGGGATGATGTGTTACGGAACGAGTAAAGTGACTTGCCGGTAACGAGATTGAACAAGGTATTGGATACCGACGATCGAATCTCGGGCAAGTAACATACCGATAGACAAAGGGAATTGAATACGGGATTGATTAAGTCCTTGACATCCTGGTTCATACGATGAGATCATCTTGGAACATGTGGGAGCCATCATGGGTATCCAGATCCCGCTATTGGTTATTGACCGGAGAACGTCTCGGTCATGTCTACATGTCTCCCGAACCCGTAGGGTCTACACACTTAAGGTTCGATGACGCTAGGGTTATAAAGGAAGCTTGTATGTGGTTACCGAATGTTGTTCGGAGTCCCGGATGAGATCCCGGACGTCACGAGGAGTTCCGGAATGGTCCGGAGGTAAAGATTTATATATGGGAAATCCTATTTTGGCCACCGGAAAATGTTCGGGATTTTTCGGTATTGTACCGGGAAGGTTCTAGAAGGTTTCGGAGTGGGGCCCACCTGCATGGGGGGACCCACATAGACGTGGGTAGTGGGGGCAAGGCCCCACACCCCTGGTCAAGGCGCACCAAGATCCCCCCTTAGAAGGAATAAGATCATACCCCGAAGGGATAAGATTAAGATCCCTAAAAAGGGGGGATAACAATCGGTGGGGAAGGAAATAATGAGATTTCTTTCCTCCCACCTTGGCCAACGCCCCAATGGACTTGGAGGGCAAGAAACCAGCCCCTCCACCCCTATATATAGTGGGGAGGCGCATGGGAGCTACACACGAAGTTCTGGCACAGCCCTACCTCTCTTCCTACTCCTCCTCTCCCATGGCGCTTGGCGAAGCCCTGCTGGATTGCCACGCTCCTCCACCACCACCACGCCGTTGTGCTGCTGTTGGATGGAGTCTTCCTCAACCTCTCCCTCTCTCCTTGCTGGATCAAGGCGTGGGAGACGTCACCGGGCTGTACGTGTGTTGAACGCGGAGGTGCCGTCCGTTCGGCACTAGGATCATCGGTGATTTGAATCACGACGAGTACGACTCCATCAACCCCGTTCACTTGAACGCTTCCGCTTAGCGATCTACAAGGGTATGTAGATGCACTCTCTTTCTACTCGTTGCTGGTCTCTCCATAGATAGATCTTGGTGACACATAGGAAAATTTTGAATTTCTGCTACGTTCCCCAACAGTGGCATCATGAGCTAGGTCTATTGCGTAGATTCTTTGCACGAGTAGAACACAAAGTAGTTGTGGGCGTTGATGTTGTTCAATATGCTTACCGTTACTAGTCCAATCTTGTTTCGACGGTATTGTGGGATGAAGCGGCCCGGACCGACCTTACACGTACTCTTACGTGAGACAGGTTCCACCGATTGACATGCACTTGGTGCATAAGGTGGCTAGCGGGTGCCAGTCTCTCCCACTTTAGTCGGAACGGATTCGATGAAAAGGGTCCTTATGAAGGGTAAATAGCAATTGGCATATCACGTTGTGGTCTTGCGTAGGTAAGAAACGTTCTTGCTAGAAACCCATAGCAGCCACGTAAAACATGCAACAACAATTAGAGGACGTCTAACTTGTTTTTGCATGGTATGCTATGTGATGTGATATCCAAGAAGAATGTGATGAATGATATGTGATGTATGAGATTGATCATGTTCTTGTAATAGGATTCACGACTTGCATGTCGATGAGTATGACAACCGGCAGGAGTCATAGGAGTTGTCTTTATTTATTGTATGACCTGCGTGTCATTGAAGAACGCCATGTAAACTACTTTACTTTATTGCTAAACGCGTTAGTCATAGAAGTAGAAGTAGTCGTTGGCGTGACAACTTCATGAAGACACGATGATGGAGATCATGATGATGGAGATCATGGTGTCGTGCCGGTGACGATGATGATCATGGAGCCCCGAAGATGAAGATCAAAAGGAGCAAAATGATATTGGCCATATCATGTCACTATTTGATTGCATGTGATGTTTATCATGTTTATGCATCTTGTTTTCTTAGGACGACGGTAGTAAATAAGATGATCCCTTACAAAATTTCAAGAAGTGTTCTCCCCTAACTGTGCACTGTTGCTACAGTTCGTCGCTTCTAAGCACCACGTGATGATCGGGTGTGATGGATTCTTACGTTCACATACAACGGGTGTAAGACAGTTTTACACAGCGAAAACACTTAGGGTTAACTTGACGAGCCTAGCATGTGCAGACATGGCCTCGGAACACGGAGACCGAAAGGTCGAGCATGAGTCGTATGGTAGATACGATCAACATGAAGATGTTCACCGATGATGACTAGTCCGTCTCACGTGATGATCGGACACGGCCTAGTTGACTCGGATCATGTGATCACTTAGATGACCAGAGGGATGTCTATCTAAGTGGGAGTTCATAAGATGAACTTAATTATCCTGAACATAGTCAAAAGACCTTTTGCAAATTATGTCGTAAGCTCGCGCTTTAGTTCCACTGTTTAGATATGTTCCTAGAGAAAATATAGTTGAAAGTTGATAGTAGCGATTATGCGATCAGTAGAAAGCTTATGTCCTTAATGCACCGCTCAGTGTGCTGAACCCCAACGTCGTTTGTCGATGTTGCGAACATCGGACATACACGTTTTGATAACTACGTGATAGTTCAATTAAATGGTTTAAGTCGAGGCACCAAAGACGTTTTCGAAATGTCGCGGAACATATGAGATGTCTCGAGGGCTAAAATTAGGATTTCAGGCTCGTGCCCACGTCAAGAGGTATAAGACCTCCGACGATTTTCTTAGCCTGCAAACTAAGGGAGAAAAGCTCAATCGTTGAGCTTGTGCTCAGATTGTCTGAGCACAACAATCACTTGAATCGAGTGGGAGTTGATCCTCCAGATGAGATAGTGATGTTTCCCCAAAGTCATTGCCACCAAGCTGCTAGAGCTTCGTGATTAACTATAACATATCAGGGATAGATATGATGATCCTTGAAATATTCATGGTGTTTGACACCGCGAAAGTAGAAATCAAGAAGGAGCATCAATTGTTGATGGTTGGTGAAACCACTAGTTTCAAGAAGGGCAAGGGAACAAAGGGATACTTCATGAAACGGCAATTCAGCTGCTGCTCTAGTGAAGAAACCCAAGGTTGAACCCAAACCCGAGACTAAGTGCTTCTGTAATAAGGGGAACAACCACTGGAGCAGCATTACCCTAGATACTTGGTAGATGAGAAGGCTGGCAAGGTCGATAGAAGTATATTGGATATACATTATGTTAATGTGTACTTTACTAGTACTCCTAGTAGCACCAGGGTATTGGATACCGGTTCGGTTGCTAAGTGTTAGTAACTCGAAATAAAAGCTACGGAATAAACGGAGACTAGCTAAAGGTGAGCTGACGATATATGTTGGAAGTGTTTCCAAGGTTGATATGATCAAGCATCGCACGCTCCCTCTACCACCGAGATTGGTGTTTGCGTTGAGCATAGACATGATTGGATTATGTCTACCGCAATACGGTTATTCATTTAAGGAGAATAATGGTTACTCTATTTTTGAATAATACCTTCAATGGTCTTGCACCTAAAGGAATGGTTTATTGAATCTCGGTCGTAGTGATACACATTTTCATGCCAAAAGATATAAGATAGTAATGATAGTACCACTTACTTGTGGCACTGCCATGTAAGTCATAATGGTATAAAACGCATGAAGAAGCTCCATGTTGATGGATCTTTGGACTCACTCGTTTTTGAAAAGTTTGAGACATGCGAACCATGTCTATTGGTGTATATGCATGAAGAAACTCCATGCAAATGGATCGTTCGGACTCACTTGATTTTGAATCACTTGAGATATGCAAATCATACCACATGGGCAAGATGACTGAAAAGCCTCATTTTTAGTAAGATGGAACAAGATAGCAACTTGTTGGAAGTAACACATTTTGATGTGTGCAGTTGAATGAGTGCTGAGGCATGCAGTGAATATCATTATGTTCTTACTTCACAGATGATTCGAGTAAATGTTGAGTATATTTACTTGATGAAACACAAGTCTGAATTATTGAATGGTTCAAGTAATTTCAGAGTGAAGTAGCAGATCATTGTGACAAGAGGATAAAATGTCTATGATATGATCATAGAGATGAATATCTGAGTTACGAGTTTTGGCACACAATTAAGACATTGTGGAAATTGTTTCGCAATTAATACCGCCTGGAACACCATAATGTGATGGTGTGTCCGAACATCATAGTTGCACCCTATTGGATATGGTGCGTACCATGATGTCTCTTATCGAATTACCACTATCGTTCATGGATTAGGCATTAGAGACAACCACATTCACTTTAAATAGGGCACCACGTAATTCCGATGAGATGACACCGTATGAATTATGGTTTAGAGAAACCTAAGTTGTCGTTTCCTAAAAGTTTGGGGCTGCGACGCTTATATGAAAAAGTTTCAGGTTGATAAGCTCGAACCCAAAGCGGATAAAATGCATCTTCATAGGAAACCCAAAACAGTTGGGTATACCTCCTAATTCAGATCCGAAAGCAATATGGATTGTTTCTAGAATCGGGTCCTTTCTCGAGGAAAAGTTTCTCTCGAAAGAATTGAGTGGGAGGATGGTGGAGACTTGATGAGGTTATTGAACCGTCTCTTCAACTAGTGTGTGACAGGGCACATGGAGTTGTCCCTGTGGCACCTACACCAATTGAAGTGGAAGCTTATGATATTGATCATGAAACTTCGGATCAAGTCACTCCCAAACCTCGTAGGATGACAAGGATGCGTACTACTTCAGAGTGGTACGCAATCCTGTCTTGAAGGTCATGTTGCTAGACAACAATGAACCTACGAGCTATGGAGAAGCGATGGTGGGCCCGGATTCCGATAAATGGCTTGAGGCCATAAAATCCGAGAGAGGATCCATGTATGAAAACAAAGTGTAGACTTTGGCAGAACGGCTCGATGGTCGTAAGGCTAATGAGTACAGATGGATTTCAAAAGGAAGACGGACAATGATGGTAAATGTCACCATTAAGAAAGCTCGACTTGTCGTTAAGATGTTTTCCGATAAGTTCAAGGAGTTGACTACGATGAGATTTTCTCACTCGTAGCGATGCTAAGAGTCTGTTGGAATTATATTAGCGATTACTGCATTATTTATGAAATCTTGCAGATAGGATGTCAAAACATTGTTTCCTCGGCGATTTTAATGAGGAAAGGTTGTATGTGATACAACCGGAAGGTTTTGTCAATCCCGAAAGATGCTAATAAGTATGCAAAGCTCCAGCAATCCTTCTAAGGACTGGAGTGAGCATCTCGGAGTTGGAATGTATGCTTTGATGATGATCAAAAATTTTGGGTTTGTACAAAGTTTATGATAAACTTGTATTTCCAAAGAAGTGAGTGGGAGCACTATAGAATTTCTGATGAGTATATGTTGTTGACATATTGTTGATCAGAAATGACATAGAATTTCTGGAAAGCATATAGGGTTATTTTGAAAGTGTTTTTCAATGGAAAGCCTGGATTAAGCTACTTGAACATTGAGCATCAAGATCTATAAGGATAGATCAAAATGCTTAATAATACTTTCAAATGAGCACATACCTTGACATGATCTTGAAGGTGTTCAAGATGGACCAGTCAAAGAAGGAGTTCTTGCCTGAGTTGTAAGGTACGAAGTTAAGACTTAAAGCTCGACCACGGCAGAATAGAGAGAAAGGACGAAGGTCGTCCCCTATGCTTAAGACGTAGGCTCTTCAGTATGCTATGCTGTGTACCGCACCTGAAGTGTGCCTTGCCATGAGTCAGTCAAGGGGTACAAGAGTGATCCAAGAATGGCTCACAGGACAGCGGTCAAAGTTATCCTTAGTAACTAGTGGACTAAGGAATTTTCTCGATTATGGAGGTGGTAAAAGAGTTCGTCGTAAAGGTTACGACGATGCAAGCTTGACACCTATCCGGATTGCTCTGAGTAGAGAGACCGAATACATATAATGGAGCAATAATTTAGAATAGCTCCAAGTAGAACAGTTGTTTGGAATAGCTCCAAATAGAGCGTGGTAGCTGCATCTAGGAGATGACATAGAGATTTGTAAAGCACACACGGATCTGAAAGGTTCAGACCCGTTGACTAAAACCTCTCTCACAAGCAACATGATCAAACATAAAACTCATTGAGTGTTAATCACATAGTGATGTGAACTAGACTACTGACTCTAGTAAACTCTTGGGTATTAGTCACATGGCGATGTGACCTGTGAGTGTTAATCACATGGCGATGTGAACTAGATTATTGACTCTAGTGCAAGTGGGAAACTGTTGGAAATATGCCCTAGAGGCAATAATAAAAGTATTATTATTATATTTCCTTGTTCATGATAATTGTCTTTTATTCATGCTATAACTGTATTATCCGGAAATCGTAATACACGTGTGAATACATAGACCACAATATGTCCCTAGTGAGCCTCTAGTTGACTAGCTCGTTGTGATCAACAGATAGTCATGGTTTCCTGGCTATGGACAATGGATGTCGTTGATAACGGGATCACATCATTAGGAGAATGATGTGATGGACAAGACCCAATCCTAAGACTAGCACAAAAGATCGTGTAGTTCATTTTCTAGAGCTTTGCCAATGTCAAGTATCTCTTCCTTCGACCATGAGAGCGTGTAACTCCTGGATACCGTAGGAGTGCTTTGGGTGTATCAAACGTCACAACGTAACTGGGTGACTATAAAGGTGCACTACAGGTATCTCCAAAAGTATCTATTGTTTTATGCGGATCGAGACTGGGATTTGTCACTCCGTGTAAACGGAGAGGTATCTCTAGGCCCACTCGGTAGGACATCATCATATGCGCAATGTGACCAAGGAGTTGATCACGGGATGATGTGTTACGGAACGAGTAAAGTGACTTGCCGGTAACGAGATTGAACAAGGTATTGGATACCGACGATCGAATCTCGGGCAAGTAACATACCGATAGACAAAGGGAATTGAATACGGGATTGATTAAGTCCTTGACATCGTGGTTCATCCGATGAGATCATCGTGGAACATGTGGGAGCCATCATGGGTATCCAGATCCCGCTGTTGGTTATTGACCGGAGAACGTCTCGGTCATGTCTACATGTCTCCCGAACCCGTAGGGTCTACACACTTAAGGTTCGATGACGCTAGGGTTATAAAGGAAGTTTGTATGTGGTTACCGAATGTTGTTCGGAGTCCCGGATGAGATCCCGGACGTCACGAGGAGTTCCGGAATGGTCCGGAGGTAAAGATTTATATATGGGAAGTCCTATTTTGGCCACCGGAAAATGTTCGGGATTTTTCGGTATTGTACTGGGAAGGTTCTAGAAGGTTCCGGAGTGGGGCCCACCTGCATGGGGGGACCCACATGGACGTGGGTAGTGGGGGCAAGGCCCCACACCCCTGGTCAAGGCGCACCAAGATCCCCCCTTAGAAGGAATAAGATCATATCCCGAAGGGATAAGATCAAGATCCCTAAAAAGGGGGGATAACAATTGATGGGGAAGGAAATAATGAGATTTCTTTCCTCCCACCTTGGCCAACGCCTCAATGGACTTGGAGGGCAAGAAACCAGCCCCTCCACCCCTATATATAGTGGGGAGGCGCATGGGAGCTATACACGAAGTTCTGGCACAGCCTACCTCTCTTCCTACTCCTCCTCTCCCATGGTGCTTGGCGAAGCCCTGCTGGATTGCCACGCTCCTCCACCACCACCACACCGTTGTGCTGCTGTTGGATGGAGTCTTCCTCAACCTCTCCCTCTCTCCTTGCTGGATCAAGGCGTGGGAGACGTCACCGGGCTGTACGTGTGTTGAACGCGGAGGTGCCGTCCGTTCGGCACTAGGATCATCGGTGATTTGAATCACGACGAGTACGACTCCATCAACCCCGTTCACTTGAACGCTTCCGCTTAGCGATCTACAAGGGTATGTAGATGCACTCTCTTTCTACTCGTTGCTGGTCTCTCCATAGATAGATCTTGGTGACACGTAGGAAAATTTTGAATTTCTGCTACGTTCCCCAACAATTGGATGCTATGATCAACTTGATACTTGATAATTGTTTTGAGATATGGAGGTAGTGATATTAAAGTCATGCTAGTTGGGTGATTATGAATTCAAAGAATGCTTGTTTTGAAGTTAGCAAGTCCCTTAGCACGCATGTACGGTTAAAGTTGTGTAACAAATTTGAAACATGAAGTGTACTTGGCTTGTGCATCCTTATGAGTGGCGGTCGGGGACGAGCGATGGTCTTTTCCTACCAATCTATCCCCCTAGCAGCATGTGCGTAGTACTTGATTTTTGATGACTTCTAAATTTTTACAATAAGTATATGAGTTCTTTTGACTAATGTTGAGTCCATGGATTATACGCACTTTTACCTTTCCACCTTTGCTAGCCTCTTCGGTACCGTGCATTGCCCTTTCTCACCTTGAGAGTTGGTGCAAACTGCGCTGGTGCATCCAAACCCCGTGATACAATACGCTCTATCACACATAAACCTCCTTATATCTTCCTCAAAACAGCCACCATACCTATCTATTATGGCATTTCCATAGCCATTCCGAGATATATTGCCATGCAACTTTCCACCATTCCGTTCTTCATTTTCATGACATACTTTACTTTTGTCATATTGCCATTGCATGATAATGTAGTTGACATCGTATTTGTGGCAAAGCCACCATGCATTATTATTCATACATGTCACTCTTGATTCATTGCACCATCCCGGTACACCGTCGGAGGCATTCATATAGAGTCATATCTTGTTCTAGTTTCGAGTTGTAATTCTTATGTTGTAAGCAATAGAAGTGTGATGATCATCATTATTAGAACATTGCCCAAAGAAAAAAAAAGGGAAAGGACAAAAAGAAAAAAAAGAATGGCCCAAAAGAAAAGAAAAAAGAAAAAGAAAAAAGGGAAAAAAGAAATAAATAAAAAGGGCAATGTTACTATCTCTTTTTCCACACTTGTGCTTCAAAGTAGCACCTTGTTCTTCATGTAGTGAGTCTCATATTTTGTGCTTCAAAGTAGCACCATGTTCTTCATATAGTGAGTCTCATAAGTTGTCTTTTTCATACTAGTGGGAATTTTTCATTATAGAACTTGGCTTGTATATTCCTACGATGGGCTTCCTCAAATGCCCTAGGTCTTCATGAGCAAGCAAGTTTGATGCACACCCACTAGTTTTCCTTTGTTGAGCATTCATTTATAGCTCTAGTGCATCCGTTGCATGGCAATCCCTACTCCTCATGTTGACATCAATTGATGGGCATCTCCATAGCCCATTGATTATCCTCGTCAATTTGAGACTTTCTTCTTTTTTGTCTTCTCCACACAATCCCCACTATCATATTCTATTCCACCCATAGTGGTATATCCATGGCTCACGCTCATGTATTGTGTGAAGGTTGAAAAAGTTTGAGATTATTAAGTATGAAACAATTGCTTGGCTTGTCATCGGGGGTATAGAAGTTGGGAACATCTTTGTGTGACGAAAATGAAGCATAGCCTAACAATATGATTTTGTAGGGATGAACTTTCTTTTGCCATGTTATTCTGAGAATACATGGTTACTTTGATTAGTATGCTTGAAGTGTTACTATTTCTTATGTCAATATGAACTTTTATTTTGTATTCATTTGGATCTGAACATTCATGCCACAATGAAGAAAATTACATTATGAATTATGCTAGATAGCATTCCACATCCAAAATTCTCTTTTTATCATTTACCTACTCAAGGACGAGCACGAATTAAGCTTGGGGATGCTTGATACGTCTCCAACGTATCTATAATTTTTGATTGTTCCATGCTATTATATTACCCTTTTTGGATGTTTATGGGCTTTATTTTACATGTTTATATCATTTTTGGGACTAACCTACTAACCGGAGGCCCAGCCCATATTGCTGTTTTTTTGTCTATTTCAGTATTTCGAAGAAAAGGCGGAGTCCAGACGGAATGAAACCTTCGGGAGCATGATGTTTGGAACAAATCTGATCCGGATAGCTTGGAGTGCAAGTCAAGAAGCTCCCGAGGGCCCCACGAGATAGGGGGCCGCGCCCCCCCTATAGGGCACGCCCCCTGTCTCGTGGGCCCCTCGGGCGGCCACCGACGTACTTCTTCCTCCTATATATACCTACGGACCCTGAAAACATCCAGGAGCACCACGAAACACAATTTCCACCGCCATAACCTTCTGTATCCGCGAGATCTCATCTTGGAGCCTTCGCCGGCACTCTGCCGGAGGCGGAATCGACCACGGAGGGCTTCTACATCAACATCCTTGCCCCTCCGATGAGTTGTGAGTAGTTTACCACAGACCTACGGGGCCATAGTTATTAGTTAGATGGCTTCTTCTCTCTTTTTGGATCTCAATACAATGTTCTACCCCTCTCTTGTGGAGATGTATTCGATGTAATCTCTTTTTGCGGTGTGTTTGTCGAGATCCGATGAATTGTGGGTTCATGATCAAGTTTATCTATGAATAATATTTGAATCTTCTCTGAATTCTTTTATGTATGATTGAGTTATCTTTGCAAGTCTCCTCGAATTATCAGTTTGGTTTGGCCTACTAGATTGATCTTTCTTGCCATGGGAAAAGTGCTTAGCTTTGGGTTCAATCTTGCGGTGTTCTTACCCAATGACAGAAAGGGTTGCAAGACACATATTGTATTGTCGCCATCGAGGATAACAAGATGGGGTTTATATCATGTTGCATGTGTTTATCCCTCTACATCATGTCATCTTCCTTAATGCGTTACTCTGTTCTTATGAACTTAATACTCTAGATGCAGGCATGAGTCGGTCGATGTGTGGAGTAATAGTAGTAGATGCAGGCAGGAGTCAGTCTACTTGTTATGGACGTGATGCCTATATACATGATCATGCCTAGATAATCTCATAACTATGCGCTTTTCTATCAATTGCTCGACAGTAATTTGTTCACCCACCATAATACTTATGCTATCTTGAGAGAAGCCTCTAGTGAAACCTATGGCTCCCGGGTCTATCTCTTATCATATTTGCTTTCAATCTATCTTTATTTGCATCTTTACTTTTTGCATCTATCTTATAAAATACCAAAAATATATTTATCTTATCATACTATCTTTATTAGATCTCACTTTCGCAAGTGGCCGTGAAGGGATTGCCAACCCCTTTATTGCGTTGGTTGCGAGTTCTCAGTTTGTTTGTGTAGGTGCGTGGGACTTTTGAGGAGCCTCCTACTGGATTGGTACCTTTGTTCTCGAAACTGAGGGAAATACTTACGCTACACTTTGCTGCATCACCCTCTCCTCTTCGAGGAAAACCAACGCAAGCTCAACACGTAGCACACATCACAACTCATTTGCCTTCTCCGTCGCCTGCTTCTAGGGTTCGTGCTTCTTCTCCGTCGCCTGCTTCTAAGGTTCGTGCTTCTTCCCAGCACACAATCGATTAATTTCCAAGACATGTTTCTCTCGTACATTGCTGGCCATGGGTGCTTGCCCTAAGCTTCCCATCACAAGCCATATGCCTTATCCGCCCGCCTACTTCTAGGGTTTGTGCTTTTTCCCCACACACAGTCTCATTTCAAAGAAGTCATTGTAGAGTTTTTATTGGGTCTCTCGATTAACTTCTAAGCCGTACTTCTCTCGTAGATTTGCTAGCCGTGTGTGCTTGCCCTAAGCTCCCCTATCCCAATCTCCGTTCGTCAACCCTCGTTCTTCTTCTCTCCCAGGTAAAAAGCATATGTGTAAGCAGCATGCTCCGATCCGTATTTACGTTTTACGTTTTGGTTTTTCATTTGATAGTTATTGAAGCATCAGATCTGGTACAACGACTTCATTCTCTAAAGGAATATAAAAACCATCTGAAAATCTAAACAAGTGTTCTAAACTCTGTCATACTGCTTTTCTGGAAGGAGTAGATGAGAAGATTTCTGGTAAATTTGTAGTTGTTGTCTGCCTTCGTACGGATATTTTTAATATGGCTAACATAGTTGAAGCTAGTCGTTGTCTACCTTCAATGTTGAAGCTTTTTTTAAAATTGTTATGATATTCTTGTTTTCTTAACATAATTGTTCTGGATTATTTAGGTATGATTTACCCTACCTGCCACCAACCAGGCGGCCCTTGCGAACCACACCCTGAAGTTCTCCAGGAGTTTGAGGTTATTCTTGATGAAAATTGCAGGAGCCGCATGGTTAGTCAGCATCACTAACATATTAGTTAGGTACAACACAGTAGAAATCGTCACTGTTACTCATACCCCCTTGCACCTACATTAGGTTCCCCTACTGTCACTTCTTTGCACCTGCCTTGTGCTTTCATTTTCCATTAGTTTGCCTGCCTATGCCCTGATTAATATAGTCTATTAGTTTTGCCTGCCTATGTCTTGATTACTATAGTACATTTCAGTTCTAATTAAAATTAGTCAACATATGCCAAAAATCTGTATCCATTAATTTATAATACAATTATGTTGTTATCTGTAATTCTTATCAAAAATTCATATCCAATTTAAGAAAACTTTTAACATTAATAGTACGCGAGTTCAAAGTTATACTTACAGGTTGTTATTTTTACTATTTTTTCCAGTATGTACCTTGTATTGTCAGAACTTTTCTCGCTGACTACATTGACGAGAGGAAGGAAGAAGCAAGAAAATTGCGTAAAGAGCAGGTAGAGCCAGCCCTTCTTACACATGAAGGAAGGTCTTACAATGCTTTGTTTAAGCATAGGGCGAACTACACAAAGTTCTGCGGTGGTGAGTGGAACACCTTTCCGGATGATTATGAACTTTGGGCTGGAGACCGCATAGAATTTAAACTACCAGACGAGGGTCTCAATCTCGAAATACAAACATATCGCAATGACAAAAGGCTACTTCCATTACCCCACGTTGGTACGTATTTAATATTACAAACTTATCTTCTTTGGCTGTATTTTTATATGCATGCATCGAACTGAATAATATTAACCCGTGTTATATAAGACCTTATCTAACTTTAAAATCTTGTTCTTTTTCTAGCTCTCGACGACCTTTCTTCTGACGATTTCGACCATGTTCACTGATGTGTCTACTCTAAGGATATTGAGCTTACCTACAACCAGACACGATTCTTTCTACAACGCCTTTTCGGAGATACTTTCATCCGTTGCCGTCCATTTGTACACGTCTTGACTCCCACTAACACGAAAGACTGTGTCATGGTTGGTTACATCTGTCCTTGTTTGAATACCAAACGTATTTTGCTCATATATAATATAAACAATATTGATGAAATCTTCCTTATATGTAAAATTATAAAGAACCTGTTTATTCAAACCTAAAACAATAAAACTTTTGTTGTTCTCTTAATATGTTGTTTTATTTGTTTACACACAAACCTTAACATGCCATGTATTACTTTCAATTTGGAATTTCTTAATGTTTGCACACTCACCGTATTCAGCCATTCTTTTATTTATTGTCCAAGTGGCAATTCAACGGTTTTAATTTCTATTTAATTTCAATTTCTTCTAGAAAAATCCGAGGAGCGTTGTCTCGACACTGAAGAGATGGGTGGACATGCCAACCAATGGCATGGTGACCCTTGAAGCTCCTCATGAACCTACCCATGTCATCACTCCTTCCTCGTACTACATATGCAAAAACGACGTCAGGATGGTAATAGAAAAGTCTTCTTCTAAAGACTTCATATCAGCTACATCCTTTGTTGAAAAGAACGTTGTTCTAATCACTTTCAAAGAGCGCCATGACCGTTCTGTGTCCATCATCATTCAACGCATTCTGTAGATTCCGTCGGAACCGGCACCTAAAATGGAAGCAAACCGTGTATCTCCTAGGATGTTCAGCGCTCATTTCAAGATGATGCCTCCCAGGAGCAAAACACTGGTTAAAATAAGTTTTCTAGTTAGGATGGTAGAGTAATGTAACTATTATGGACCATGTGCTTGCTTGAACTATCCGAATGATCTTTTGAAACTTATGTAGCTCTTACGGACCCTCTACTCACTATTTCAACCATCGGAATGATCCTTTGCAACAAATGTTGTTTGGACTACCAGAATGATTCATTGGAAAAAAATGTAGTACTAATCCTTTGAAAAGTTCGCAATTCAAAAAAAGCAAAAAACAGAAAGAATCATTTTAAAAAACCAAACGAAACAAGAATCAGTTTTTGATCCAATACCTATAGCAATGCCATGTTATCAAACTTATTCAAACGATCTACTGAAACATATCTCAATTTAAAACCAAACAGGACTCCATTTTCAAGTGCAAACTATGTTTACTTAACCAAGTTTTCATGAACACATAGTTGTGCACCAAATAATATAACAACAGTGCCTCCCTGACCAAGGAAGATTGTTAATTGAAAAAAACGTTTTCACAACAAAGGCACGACCATGCATCTGCTGAGTGTTCTACCGTTCACACAACTACTTTCACAGCCAAAGATGGAATACACACATATGGATCACGCACACAACATGCAATGAATAAAAAAAATTCAATGAACAAGATAAGTGAAAATCTTAAAAAAAAACAGATAAAACAAACGCCTGTTTCCGAAAATCTACGCCTGGAACCGTCGGGTGACTAGCAACTGCTCTTTGGCGGTTTCCTTTTTTGCACGACAAAAGATCCCTTTCACTTTTCCGACTCCATTTGCATCCTCTTCCTTGAAAGTTTCTCGCCGGCCACAGTTCACCACCGCACACCTCCAGCCATGGACGAAGGGAATCTAACAACATTCACCGAGCACATCACTACCCATGGTACAACCATGCAGGAGGTGGTGTACACCAACGAGCCAAGGACCGTGGAGCGGATCATCAAAAAGTACGGGGAATGGCTAAAGGAGGAGAAGAACAAGTTCGTCGGCCTCGACCTCGAGTACACACGTAAGAGCAGTTACATACGATAAGGGATCGCCGTCGTCCAACTTGCCATGCGCGAGCATGTCCTTGTATACCACTACTGCAGGTCCGAGCGCTCCCAGGCGTTAGTTGATTTCCTGCAACAGAAAGCGGTAACTTTCACCAGCGTCGACACCAAGAACGACAAGACCATGCTTGCCCGTGCATGGATGAAAATTCCATACGAGTACCACGTCGACATCGAGAGGCTATTCTGCATCAAGGGTGGTGGAGAAAGGGACTCCATGGCTGACCTTGCAGCGGCCATCATCGACCCCTCATACAAGAACATGAAGAAATCATTCCCAAAGGAGAAGCACCTGTTCTGGGAGTGGAAGCCACTTTCCCCGATACACCTTGAGTACGCGGCAAAGGACGGGTATGTTAGCTACGAGTTGTACCGTAGAATCCTAATCATCAAGAACAGGCTGCGTCACCTCCACCAACAACCAGTGAAAGAAAGACTCCGCCCATGTAAGAACAAAGACGAGGGATCTTCCAGCGGCTGGAAGCGCCGGAAGGGAAACAGTGGTTGGTAAATTCCGAGAAAATGGATCGGGCCCTGATTGATTGATCTGCCGTGATCGAGGAATCGGGTGCCTGGCACAACTATTATGATAATTTAGGTTGAATGAACCCATGTTGTAAATATATTTGTTGTTGCTCAAAGATGCTGTCTGTATTGTATTACTATTTTACGTCTAAACTTTGAACACAGTGGTGTGCGTGTCTAAATGTAATTAGTAAGTTATGTCCCAGTATTGAGCAAGCATATATTGTATCCATGACTATAGAACGAGAAATATGTCACCGATATTGTATTATAATTTTCATACTCAACCTTTAGAAGATGCATCATGCATTTACAACAATATGTGATGGTATCGTTGTAAACTTTCAGTAGAATGCTTATTCAACATTGGCATGAACAATTCATAAATATTGCAGAAGAACATTCGGTGCACAGACGCAGGGGACAAGAACTTTGTTACTTTGACCACATTGAAAAAAAATTAAATTCACACAACACAACCATTTCACATCAAACACCGCTCCGTCCATTCACAACATCCTTGCTATTGCACACAGGTTCCTCTCCGTACACTAGTTCTCCATAATGCCATAAAACTACACTACCGTGTGCAATTGACCTATGTACAACCGTGGTACTCTAAGTGTCAACTCAACCCATGCCTCTGGTGCCACGCACCCGTGACCCTAGAGACTTCACACCTGTGCATCCACAACCGAGCCTCTCTAACCAAATATCGGACCGATGCCTCTGCTGCCATACATCTGTGCCTCTAGACACTTGACAGCAGCAAGAGGGTTCAAAACCGTGCATCCACACAACCATGCTTGTACTGACTGCACTTCGGTGCCTCCGTTTGCTCGATCGACGTGCCTCACATGAAACCCACAGTAACTCTACGTCCTCCGCGTGTGTGATTGCCCGTGCGACTTTGGTGCTGCACGCGCGCTCCTCTCAGTATACCCATGCCTCCGCACAACTATGCCTGTACTGACTTCAATTCCATGTCTCCATTTGCTCAATCCACGTGCCTCACATGAAACCCACTGTAACTCTACATGCTACACACACACGTGCCTCTCGCATGAAACCCACAGTATCTCTACGTGTTCGGCACGCGTCATCGCTTGTGTAAATTTGGTGCTGCACACACGTTCCTCTCAGTATACCCGTGGTCCAAACAATCGTGCATGTACTGACTGCAATTCCATGCCTTTGTTTTTTCAATCCACGTGCCTCACATGAAACCCACAGTAACTCTATGTGCTCCGCATGCATGATCGCCCGTCCAAGTTTGGTGTTGCACACACGCTCCTCTCAGTATACACGTGCCTCCACACAACCGTGCTTATTCTGACTTCAATTTCGTGCCTCTGTTTGCTGAATCCAGGTGCCTCTCACATAAAAGAGATGCACAGACATGCCTCGGAGTAAACAACACACATGCCTCTACTGTATTTATAACTATGGCCACAATTAAATAACATTCGTCCAAAAAAACATCTTTAAAAGAGATGCACAACCATGCCTCTTCTACAAACGAACAACGGCAATGAACAGCTAGGTTCATGTCGTCTCATATATCTAAATAACATTAAACCGCAGTATAGATTTTTAAACAAAATCCATTATGTTCAAAGGCTATAACTAACATCACTGCGGCAGAAGATTGAAGATAACAACAAGCCTCCCAACACGCTCTTTGAAAGTTATCAGCACCAAGCTGTTTACTTCAATAGACGATGCCTGGAGAAAATCACTGAAATCTTCCTGTTTGAACACCATTCTATTACCCAAACCAATGAAGTAGGAGCAAGGAGTGCTCACATATATATCATCATCACCAGATTCCAGAGTAACTTCAAGAGTTAAAACGCCAGTCCTAGGAAAAGTCACAAACTCCTTCAAACTCCTCACAACAATACCAGGAATGACCTGACAAAAAATATCAAGCTATCAGAAATAGAATAAAAATTCAAAGCTATAAATAGAAGAGGTAATAAAAATAAATAAATAAACAGAAACAAGGAAAAAACAATGGAAAAAAATATGACCATATGATGACCATTAACATTCATGGAATCAATCCTGTGAACAAAAGGACAACAGGGTATGTACTCATCATCAAATAGTTGACACCTCATGAAATACATCTGCTGGTAATTAAGAAAAACACCACGGGTGTAATAACAACTCCCAACAAGTTCCTTCTCGGAGTCGCTCAAAACATGTAGAGCTACAAAATATAATTACACAGGCTCAAGGGAACAGAAAAATCAAAATATACAATAAAATAAGATAAAAACTTCCTTCAAAATAAATCTTACCAACAGACGGTAAAGGAGACAACACATCTCCACGACCAACACGATAAAAATCAATACCAATCCAAGTTCCATAATGTTCAAGCCTAATGGTCATTATATCACGAGGACGAACACCATAATCACTGACCAATCGTTCTCAGGAAGGACCATGGAATTTGCTCCTCACCCGACCATGGCTAAACAGAACACCATACAAATAACCCTCATTGCACTGAAGAGCAAGATCAGTATCTTCGTCACCCCTCCTTATGGCTAAAACCCTATACTCCTCGATGTAACGAGCAAGATGAGCTCCAACACTGCACGGAACATACTGCACAACAAATCAAAAAAAGGATCATAATCAAAATCTAAACAACATGGGCAGTACCAAAAGAAATAAGCGTGTGTGCCAAAAATTGAACAATTATAAAATGATTTTCTTACAACGCGCCTCCAACAACGCCGATCCAGGACCACACTGAACCCATCTACAGAAGAATCAACAGAAGAACACGGGCCACCAGGCATACGGCAAAAAGGACAAGACATAACTGCAAGGAACACAATGGTTATCAAGAACTAATCCTACATAACCCAGTTGAAACTTGACATCTGATAGTGTTGGTAGTACCCACCCGTAACTACCCCATAAATCTCCATATCCCGGAAATATAGTGGAAACAAAAAGAGAAACGAAAAAGGGAAACAGGGAACCCACGAAGGCAACCAGTAGGGAAGCGCGCTCGACGCTAAAGAAGGACCGCCGTAAGAGCAGCCAACAAGCGCAGCGGCCGGAACGACTGCCGTTGTAACCATGCGACAAGAGCGGCGGCCGCGATGGCGGAGACGACGGCAAAGAAAGAACAGTGCGCGACGAGGGTTCGCCCACACCAGAGAGAAACAGATCTCAAAACAGATCAAAAAGTATTACAAAACATTAAAAATATAAGGACTAAAGTGAAAAAAAAGAAAAACTAGAAAGAGAAATAGGAAACCGGAAATCACGGGAGAAGCTGTGCGCGCGCCAAGTGTCGCGCGCGGAGCCCATCGGAAAAGTCTCGGGAGCGCTCCGCGCGTGACACTTGGCGCGCCGGGAGCGCTCCCTGACTAATCGTTGCGGGGAGCGCTTCTCAATTAGTGATTTCGGGAACAAAGAATTTACAAAGCGAACCGGTACCCGTTGGGTAGTGGCCGATTGTATGGGCTTTTTGTCTCTATTTCTTTAGATTCGTAGACCCGGATTTTCTAGCCCCCCCCCCCTCTTCTGGTCAACGGGCTTGTTTGAACACCTTAGACGTATAGTTCTGGCTCTTTACGGTTCCTACATGGCTTCGGTCGTTGCTAAAAAAAAAGGGCTACGGTATTTGTATAGGTGTTGGAGGGGTCTATTCCGTGTTGGAGTCCTTGACTACAGATAAAAAAAGCAGTCCTTGACAAGATCCGATTTGTTCTGCCTATCCACGTTCTTCTCTTAAATATGCGCAAAACTCTGTTCAAGGCCGCTGACCAACTCCCGTGACCCGTCTTCCTTTCTTGGCACCGTTGCCATGGCCAACCTCTGGAACTTGGTAGGGAAGAGGGTGCGGGTGCCCGAGATCACATCGTCGAGATGCATCCCGGAGAGCACCGTCACTGGGACTCTCAGCTTCGAGGTGGCAGCTGCTCATTACCCCAATCTCTTAGCCATGGGCGTGGACGAGTGCGCTAGATCGGACGTCTACAGCTTCGGCGGCTACGATTGGGGCATCGAGTTGTACCCATACAGGTGGTGGCCGGGCGACAACCAGGCAAGCAATGCCATGGCCTACTTGTGGTTTCTCGGCCCAGCCGGGCCAGTGCATACCAAGTACACGCTGAGCGTGCTGGGTAACGAGGGAGAGGAACCGGTGGCCAGCTTCGGCGTGTTGGAGGGACTCTTTTCTCCGGTGGTTCTCCGGTGGAATCCAACAACTGCTGGGGCACAGAGCTGAAACCGCTGTCCGAGCTCGGGGACGGCGGCTTCACGTTACAGTACGTCCTCACCGTCATCAACGTCGAGCCCCGGCCGATGGAGCTGCCCGGCCACCTCGAGCGCATGCTGGTGAAGGGAAGACGCGCGGACGTCCGGTTTCGGGTGCGCGGCCGAAACTTCCGCGCGCACAGCTCTATCCTGGCCGAGCGGTCGCCCGTCTTCGAAGCGCAGCTCTTTGGCCCCATGGCGGAGAAGGACATGCGGCGGATCAAGGTTGTCGGCATGAGGCCAGCCATCTTCAAGATGATGCTTCGCTATATCTATACGGACATACTGCCGTCATGCAACGACCAAGGCGGCCGCAGCGCTGCGGTGATGCAGCGTTTGCTTGTCGCGGCGGACAGGTACGGGCTGGACAGGCTGAAGCTCGTGTGCGAGGAAGAGCTGTGCCGGAGGATCGACGCAGAGACCATCATGTCCATGCACGCGCTGGCACATCGGTACCATTGTGATCGGCTCAAGCATGCATGCCTCCAGTTTCTTACGTGGTCGCCGGAAGTCCTCGCCGACGTCTTTGAGAGTAGTGGGTTTAACGAGCTCTGCATGACAAATTACCGACCATTGCCTCTGGAGGGGGAAGTCTCGCGGACAAAACGTAGCCATGCAGAGGAAGAAACTCATCCAAGCCAGAAATTAAAGAGGACCCGCAATTTCTTAGGAAGATGATATATATACCGTACTAAGGTTGAGACACTTATTTTGAGACAGAGGAAGTACAATATTTGCGTATGCGATATATGCGTGTTTTTGAAAATGCTTATGTTTACGTGAGCTATTGCCCATTGACTGACAAGGTAATGTTTTTAAGACCACAGTTATTATTTTCCAGTATCGCTGGCATTTCATTGATAATAGCAAGAAGCAACCGAAAACAACAAGATGGTGAAGGTCCTAGGACCAGATCCGAAGATCAAAGAAAAAGAAAATAAAAGAAAAAAACAACAACCCTAATAGCTGCAGCACAACACTTCACACATCCCATACTAGGCAGCGTAGCTCCGACTCCGACGGTGTACTACTAAGGGAACTAGGAAGGGGTGGCGTCACAAGGGATCACCGAACGAGCCATCTGTCATGTGTCATTGTCTACCACTGGCCCCCCACCGCGGCTTCGACTTCACAGCAACAGGCAGTCAAGGCACACCCACGAACACACTAGAGAAGAAGAGCCGACTACTACGACCAAGGCCACGCCTCCGACATTGCACACCACTGTCATCGTTGCCACAGAAGCCATCCTGCACGTCCAGTTGTAGGAAGCACCAAAGGGATCAAAGTCTTCAAGACGGTGCCCTCAAGAGGGGAACGACGTTGAGGACGACGCCACCGCCCGACCCTGCAGCAAGATCTGGGTTTTCACCCAAAGGACCTGATCCGCGAGATCTAGCTGTGTGAATCCCGACGATGCCTCCAAGGAGGATAGCAACGCCCACAGACGCCGTCGCCGCTGGCCGGCCAGCACCGACCAGGCTATCACCCGGGACAGCCACTCCCACGCAGCAGGCCGAGCTCGACCTGTGCCTCCACTGAATCGCGCCCCCACAGAGCGGGCGCGCCATCGCTGCGCAGGGCCACCGCCAAGCCTCCCGACGACGGGCCTGCAGAGACCAGGTTGGTCCTGCACCCCGCATCCGTACCGCGGCCGGAGCCCCTCTGCTCCAGCATCGCCCGCGGTCACCAAGCGCCCACCGCGCCCAGATCTGCGCTAGCCGGAGCCCACCCGCCCAGCATGGCTCCTACGCGCCAGATCCGGGCGTCCCGAAGCCCCACGCGCGCCACCTGCGACCGGCACGCCGCAGATCCGTGTAGGGGCGACGACAGAGCACCATCCACTCGCAGCGCCCTGGATCTGGCCGCAATGCCATGCCGCAGCACCGCTCGCCGCGCTCCCCTGCAGATGAGCGCCCTTGCGCGCCGCGTCCAGCCGAGCGCCTTCGCGAGCCCGCTTGCACCCGTCGCCTCTGTCGGCGCCAGCTCGCCGCGCCTAGATCGGCACCTCCACGAGCCACGCGCGCCCAACGGCGCCAGCTCGCAGCGCCCAGATCCGCGCCTCCACAAGCCCCCCCGCCCCCCCCCCCCCCTCGCCCGTCGCGGCGCGCCTCCGCGAGCTCGCACGCTTCCGTCAGCTCGCCGCGCCGGCCCCAACACCCCTGCAAACACAAGCGCCCCGCACCGCCCGAGCTGCACAAGAGGGTGAAAACTGAGAGGCCCACTGCCGCCGACGCCGCGTGGGCTTTGCCGGCCGGCGCTTGCCGGCGGCGGCGGGGGAGGTGGAGTTCTGGGGGCGGCTAGGGTAAGCGCCCGAGTCGCTCGCGGGTGGGCGACGCGGGGCCCGTGCAACCACCAACTAGACTATTTCGACCACAATTTTTTTATATGCATAATAAAGACCATTGAAAATCAAAAAAGGTTTCTATAGTAAACTCTGTATATAAGCTGTTGTATTCCTCGAAGGCTCCTATGCCTTTCTTATTTACTCCCCCGTCCCATAATGTAGAACATTTTTTGACACTACTATTTTCTTTGGACAAGTTTCAAAGCCTCGGTGCGTAGCAATTCTTGGCATGGGGACGGGTGCTTTGCACCAGAGTCCTTTGCACCAGGGAGAAGATCGATAGGCCGTCCTGCGAAGTGTCTAGTTTTTTTTTGTTTTTTTTTTGGCAAACTTTTGATCTATTCATTTCTAATTATGGCAGTACAACAAACACACAAAAAATACATCCTGATTCGTAGACCATCTACCGACGGCTACAAGAAAAGCAAGCCGAATGCGCACCACCGTCATCATCGCTCCTCCTTTACCGGAACCGGGCACAACTTATTGTATTAGACAATCGGGGAATCATCGTGCTAAGTCCCAAAAGACCAAAGCACCAGATCAACAACCACATGTAATGTAGGAGACCTCTGTGTTACAAACCGGTTCTAAAAAAAACTTGGCTGGTACTATAGCGGATGAAAGAGTGACAACATTGTTGCTCCAGTCAATTGCAGCCTATTTACGGAACTCTTTGAAATATATATTTCTAGCAGAAGCTGTTTCCAAGTCTTCGTTGTAATTCTTAGTCAGAGGAGTTACTTTATGTTTTCTTCGATTTTAGATGCAAATCAATGTACCTGTAATTGTTACGAGCACGAATAAAATTATAGGTGTTTTTTTAAAGCAGGAGGAATCCAACGGTGCCGGCCGGGTCAATGGGATGGGCACGTGGCCGGTCGACCGGCGCCTAGTTCTGTCCATTGAGTATGGACCCTCGGCAACGTTTCTGCTCCGGAGCCCCCCCCCCCCCCCCGGGGCTGAACGTGAGGGGGAGAAACACAAGAACGGCCAGGATTAACCTAAAACGGTTCGAAACGAGGGGCACGATCGTCTTTTTTGCCAATGTGTTTTTTTGCGGTGCCGTCGAGGAGCCCTGCGGGGCCCGATTCGTTTGTATGTGTATTCGCATACGGCCGGGCGATTCGTTTTCGCGTGCAACCGCACGCGCGTGGGGCAGCATGTGTCATGGCAAGTTGGCAGAACTGCCCCATCATATAAATGTGGAGGGGAACCACCTCCGGCCGCATCGCCCACCATTTCCCCCCGCCGCATCGTCTCCCTCTCCTCTCCTACCTCGTCGTCTCCCCCTCCCCCTCCCCCACCGCATCCACTCCATCACCTCCATCGCCATGGCGGACGCAGGAGGCGAGCGCCCCGATTGGGACGCAGATCTGGTGGAGCAGGCACGGCAGGTCACGGCGGGCACATTTGTGACGGGACGTGCCGGCATCCAACGCGGTGTAGCAGATGCTGCGGATCTGGACAAGGTCGAGGCGGGCTGGAGCAGTGCAGTCCAGCCAGATGCGCCCGCTCTGGCGAGCTCCGGTGAGGCGCAGAATGTGGAGAAGGTGGAGGCGGGCTCTGGCAAGGCGCACAAGGTGGAGAAGGTGGAGGCCGGCTCCGGCAAGGAGCAGGTGGAGCAGCAGGTATCTGCTTATCCCTTTTAGTTGGTAGTTGTAACGCCCCGAATTCGATGCGCCAGGTGTCTGCCAGTTATTCGCCTTCGTTGCCATGTCATCATATGCATTTCATATCATATCATCATGTGCATTTCATTTTGCATACGTGTTCGTCTCATGCATCCGAGCCTTTTCCCCGTTGTCCGTTTTGCAATCCGGTGCTCCTATGTCCTTCGGCGTTCCCCTTTTCGTCTCCTGTCGTGAGTGGGTGTTGAACTTTCTCGGAATGGCCCGAGGTTTGCCAAGCGGCCTTGGTATAGCACCGGTAGACCGCCTGTCAAGTTTCGTGTCATTTGGAGGTCGTTTGGTACTCCAACGGTTAACCGGGTAACCGTAAAGCCTCCTTCTCTTTGCAGCCCAACACCCCTTCCAAAGTGGCCCAAAACCCATCTAACTCCCCTCCATGCTCTCGGTTGTTCGATCATGATCGTGTGGGTGAAAACCGCGGACGAAATCCTACCCTAACCCTAGCTTCTTCCTCCTCCAGCCGCCGGACATGTCCGCGCCCCACCAGACATGTCCGCCACCGCCGCCCGCAGCCAACCCGTGCTCGCCACGTCGCCTCCCGCGCCAGACCCCACCGCCGGGCCCGCTCGGCCCACCCGCGGCCCGCCCCTGGGCCCAACCGGGCCGCCACCGCCTGATGCGCGCCCGCAGTCGCCCCGCGCCGCCCCGCCGCCGCCGAAGCCCGCGCATCCCTCCGGTGCCGAGCCGCCGCCTGCCTTCCCGCCCGGCCGCCGTTGCCTTCCGTCCCCGTCGCCCGGGCAGAGCGCCTCCGCCGCCGCGCCCGTACTCCGCGCCGCCCGGCCGCGTCGCCGGCTCCCTCGCCCCGGCCGACCGCGCCGCCCGCTCGCCAGCCCCGCCGCCGACCGTCTCCCCGGCCGGATCTGGCCTGGCCGCGGCCGGATCCGTCCCTCCCCGGTCGCCCCTGCCCTTCTCCGCCAGCCTCCGCCGAGCTTCGTCGCCGGCGCGGCCATGGCCGATCGGGAGGAGCCCGATCCACCCAGCCGTTGACCGGCCACGTGGGCCCCGCGGCCCAGTCCCCGCCGGCCCAGCCCAGCAAGCCCAGCCCAGCCGGCTTCTTCTCGCGACCTGGGCCGAAGCCCAGTGGTGAGCCCCGCTATCCCACGCCCATGCGTCATTTTGTTGTCTGATGCTCACGTGTTTTTTCCAGAAAAACTGCTGTCCCGAATATTTTGTCTTTATCATGCCATGTTCATCATGCCGTATCTCTGCATCCGCAGCTCCGTTTCGTGCGTGTAATATGTCAAATTGTTCGTCTAGACGAGTATATCATTTCATTCCATTGCATCATATTCATTTGAGGTCATCTTCATGCCTGAATCATCGTTGTAAGAATGCTTCATAATGTGTTCTGTTGTCTGTTAACAGAACGAGCTCATTTGTCATTTTTGCCATGATTGATGTGTGCATCGTATGAGGTTGATGTCTACATGTGTTTTAAACTATGCCATGTCTTCTTTACAGTGGTGTATGCCATATATTTTTGTGATCAATGTGGTGACTAGCACAAGCATGCAAACTAGGCTTCATGATATTGCTGATTTTGGTCCCTGTTCTACTGTTATTGTGATGCCATGTAAACTTGATGCTACAGAGTGATCCATGCATATTTTGAGATACTTCAGTAAGGGTATTTTGAACATGTGGTTATTTTCTATCCATTCATTCCCTTGGTTGAAATTATGGAGTATTCGAGCATGTCATTTTCGTGCTCTACTTTTGCTTCAAAATGTTTCCTCGCAGATTGTTTACATGTTAATCAATTTGGCCAAGGTTGCTATAGTTGATCCTTGCATGCTATAGACTTGTTCTTGACTTTGTTTGTTTCACAAACATGCCTTCTTGATGATGCTATGCTTATATTGTCATGCAATGACTTGTGGTGAGTGATTCAATATTGTTAAGTAGGGTACATGATGTTGCTGTTTTGCTAGGCTGAATCTGTTATTTCGTGATGCTATATAAACATGTTGCTACTAATCATTCTATGCATAATATGGAGATATTCTATAAACATGTTTTGATCTACATGTCATCCTCTAACCATGCATGCCCCTGGTTGCATTTATAGCTTGTTGTAGCTTGTTCATATCTTGCTCCAAAGTTGCTTCATAATGTTGCTGTCAGCCTGTTAACATTAAGTTCAGTTGTTGCCATGTGTTTTGCTAGTGATCTATGCACCCTATGACCTTGCTATTGCCATGCTTAGCTTCACAAATATTCCTTCTTACTGTTGGGTGCCTTGCCATGCCATGTATTTCTCTGTAGTGAGTTGCACAAGCTCATGTACATGCCTTCATAATTCTGTTTCTGCCATGTTTGAATCTGTTTGATAACTTGCTATGTTTACATGGGTGCCGTCATATTTTCTGATCATTTTTGGCTTATGGTCAGTAAAGGACTTTTGATCTATGCAATTAGTAGATTCATGCCATGCCTTTGTTTGCCATGATAAGTTCCTGTAACATGTTGTTTGATAGCTCTAAACATTGCAATCTGATGTTATTTGCTGTAAAGTCTGAACTGTTATTATTTGCAATCTTTCCATGTGTGTTTAAGCATGTTCTAGTGATTTATGGAGATAGCTCAGTGTTCATGTTTTGTAATGATTTACCTGTACATCATGCCCATGCCTTTTGTTTACTTGTTGAGGTCCTGTAGCAAGTTGTTTTGATGCTTGCAATATGCCTAGTTGCTGCTTTGGACAGCTTGTCCTTTAAACTTGTATAGAGTGTGTGTGTTGCACCGTTGCTCCGTTTTGAGTGTGCCCTATATGAAACTTGCTTGATATTGCATCTAGTTTCTTATTATCATGTTGCATCCTTGTTTTGAGGTGTTTGCTTGATGTTTGTATGCATTTTGCATCAATGTCATGTTTAACTTGTTTTGCTCACATCTTTTAGGCCGTAGCTCCGAACTAAATGAACTTTATATGTAACTTGACTAGAATCTCATGTAGATCATCTTTGTGCATCTTAACTTGCTGTTTAACAACTTGAACATAAGGTTTATTCAGATCTGGACCATTTTCGAAATATGCATATGAGGACTTACCGGAATTGTTATATGTTGTTCCCGGCCTCATTTAAACTTGCCTTGATGTGTTGCTCTTGTTTGTATCATCTCTTGCCATGAGTAGCTTCATGTAGTTTTGTCTTGCATCATGCTTGTTCATGCATCATGCCCTGTTCATGTGTGGTGTGTTTACTATGTTGTGTGTTTCTTTTCGATAGTTCCTGTTTCGTTGCGATTGTGAGGATTCGTTCGTCTACGCTTGGTACTTCTTCGTGGCTTCATCTTCTTCATGGACTCGTTCTTCTTCCTTGCGGGATTTCAGGCAAGATGACCGCTACCCTGGATCTCACTACTATCATTGCTATGCTAGTTGCTTCGTTCTATCGCTATGCTGCGTTACCTATCTCTTGCTCATCAAGCCTCCAATATTGCCATGAACCTCTAACCTTTGACACCTTTCCTACGCAAACCATTGTTTGGCTATGTTACCACTTTGCTCAGCCCCTCTTATAGCGTTGCTAGTTGCAGGTGAAGTTGAAGATTTCTCCATGGTGGACAGGATTTTGGTTGGGATATCACAATATCTCTTATATTATTAATACATCTATATACTTGGTAAAGGGTGGAAGACTCGGCCTTTTGCCTGGTGTTTTGTTCCACTCTTGCCGCCCTAGTTTCCGTCATACCATTGTTATGCTCCCGGATTTTGCGTTCCTTACGCGGTTGGGTGATTTATGGGACCCCCTTGACAGTTTGCTTTGAATAAAACTCCTCCAGCAAGGCCCAACCTTGGTTTTACATTTGCCTCACCTAGCCCTTTTTCCCTTGGGAGTCGCGCTCTCGAGGGTCATCTTTATTTTATCCCCCCCGGGCCAGTGCTCGTCGTGAGTGTTGGTCCAACCTGTCAACCGCCGGTGGCCACCAGGGGCAACTCTGGGCTGGCCTACCGGAAGTTTGGACAATCCGGTGTGCCCTGAGAACGAGATATGTGCAGCTCCTATCGGGATTTGTCGGCACATCCGGGCGGCTTTGCTGGTCTTGTTTTACCATTGTCGAAATGTCTTATAAACCGGGATTCCGAGTCTGATCGTGTCTTCCTGGGAGAAGGTCTATTCCTTCGTTGATCGCGAGAGCTTGTCATGGGCTAAGTTGGGACACCCCTGCAGGGTATAATCTTTCGAAAGCCGTGCCTGCGGTTATAGGCAGATGGGAATTTGTTAATGTCCGGTTGTAGATAACTTGACACCAGATCCGAATTAAAACGCATCAACCGCGTGTGTAGCCGTGATGGTCTCTTCTCGGTGGAGTCCGAGAAGTGAACACGGTTTCTGGGTTATGTTTGACGTAAGTAGGAGTTCAGGATCACTTCTTGATCATTACTAGTTTCACGACCGTTCCTTTTGCTCTCTTCTCGCTCTTATTTGCGTATGTTAGCCACCATATATGCTTAGTCGCTGCTGCAGCCTCACCACTTTACACCTTCCTTTCCCTTTAAGCTTTGCTAGTCTTGATACCCATGGTAATGGGATTGCTGAGTCCTCGTGGCTCACAGATTACTACCACAACAGTTGCAGGTACAGGTTATGCGATGACCATGACGCGAGAGCGATGCTTGCTTGTGTTGAGTTCTTCTTCTGCTTCTTCTTCGATCAGGGGATAGGTTCCAGGTCGGCAGCCTGGGCTAGCAGGGTGGATGTCGTTTGAGTTTCTGTTTGTGTTTCATCCGTAGTCGGATGATGCTCTTTGTATTGTGATGTTGTATTCATGTGGCATTGTATGCCTTATGTATGTATCCCCATCTATTATGTAATGTTGATGTAATGATATCCACCTTGCAAAAGCGTTTCAATATGCGGGTCTATCCTTGGTGGGACCTTCGAGTTCCTTTTGGATAGGGTCGCATATTGGGCGTGACAAGTTGGTATCAGAGCCTCGACCGACCCTAGGAGCCCCCTTGAGTGATCGTGTAGTTTGGCCGTTGTTGATTCTAGAAGAAAACTGTTTTTCGGAGTCTAGTTATATCGGAGAGTAGGAATTATTTTTACTCCTCAGCCCCTTCGTCGCTCTGGTGAGGAATATTGACGTAGGTGTTTTGAATTACTTCTCTTCCCCTTCAAATTTTTCTTTAGGATCACGCAGTTGGTTTTTCAATCGTTGGTTCTCAGCTCTTTTCATCCGGTGCATTTCTCGTCAAGTTAACTCGACTCTCTTCATCTTTGCCAAGTTCAATCCTCAGTTATCTTCTTTTCCCACCCGCCCCCCTTCTTATTCTCGGAGCCGGAGTCCATAATCGATTACCCATCCTACTCGTGCGAAGTCTTTTCTTTCTTTCCTCAATTATTTTAACCGGTGTTTTCTCTTCAAGTTGTTCGTCGATTCCCCCTTCCAAGTTGCCTTTGTGTTTTCCCGCCCTCCCACCCTTTTCTTCCCGGAGTCTGACTCTCTCTCGACCATCCATCTCATTCGTGCGGAGCCTCTTCAGTCTTCCCTCAATTGTTTCAACCGGTGAATTCTCGTCTCGTTTGACATTCTTCATCTCTTTTCTTCTCCGGTGGATTCAATTCCATTTTCGATAGTGATTATATTCTTTCCCTCAGCTCAAGTGCCTTCCCTGCTCGTTCGCCTCTCGCCAGTTTATCCTTCCGGAGTTCAAGACATCTCAGGAGATTCGTCCGTGTTCAAATTAATTCGAGGTTGTCACCTCATTCAAATATTTCAATTATTCCGGTGCATCATTTATCTGTTCAACAATCCTTTCCGACGGTGTTATCTTTTCAGTGGGCCCTAACCCACAGGTCTTTTCCCAGGATCTTACCTGACTCTTCTAATTTCCCCAGAGTTATTCTCAATTCTTCTCAAGTGTGATGTAAGAATGGATCCCATCAGTCACATGCCTTCTCCAAGATCGCTTTCAAATTCGTTTCATTGTTGGCTCAACCTCTCTGCTTTTCTTTCTACCGGAGTACCTCAGTAATTTTGGTGCTGTTTCTCGTCGTCATTTGAAGATCGAAGAAGAGTTTTTCCTCTTAATCTTGTCCGTTCTCCCGGAGTTTCGTGGTTCTAGCTTCATGTTATCAGTCTCGAATTATTCCATTCGTGAGATATTCTTTTCTTAACCATCCGGAGTATGTCAGGAGTTGTTGTTCCATTTCTTTTCACCGGAGGCCATCATTCCAGTTATTGTTCTCTATTTATCCCGGTGCTTCGTTCAAGTGTTCTTTAATCAGATCGTTATCTCTTCGTTCTGTTGCATCTAAATCCCCTCGAGCTTATTGGTTATTCTAATTCTTCCCGGTGATTCATTCTCTTTCGTCAGTCATTTTCGAATTCTTACGGTGGTTCGTTCAAGATTCTTTTCCTTGTTTATCATATTAATCCTTTCGTTCTTTCCAATCCTACCGGTGGTTCATGAAGACCTTCTCAAGTTTGTGATATGTCACTTCTCAATCCTTTTCAAGAAGACTAAGTAGTATGCAAAATCCATTGCTTGTCATCAATTTAATTTGATGAAGGATATGTTGGAAATATGCCCTAGAGGCAATAATAAAAGTATTATTATATTTCATTGTGCATGATAATTGTCTTTTATTCATGCTATAACTGTATTATCCGGAAATCGTAATACACGTGTGAATACATAGACCTCAATATGTCCCTAGTGAGCCTCTAGTTGACTAGCTCGTTGTGATCAACAGATAGTCATGATTTCCTGGCTATGGACATTGGATGTCGTTGATAACGGGATCACATCATTAGGAGAATGATGTGATGGACAAGACCCAATCCTAAGCATAGCACAAAGGTCGTTTAGTTCGTTTGCTAGAGCTTTGCCAATGTCAAGTATCTCTTCCTTAAACGATGAGATCGTGTAACTCCCGGATACCGTAGGAGTGCCTTGGCTGTATCAAACGTCACAACGTAACTGGGTGACTATAAAGGTGCATTACAGGTATCTCCGAAAGTAGCTGTTGGGTTGACACGGATCGAGACTGGGATTTGTCACTCCGTATGACGGAGAGGTATCTCTGGGCCCACTCGGTAATGCATCATCATAATGAGCTCAAGGTGACCAAAGTGTTGGCCATGAGATCATGCATTACGGTACGAGTAAAGTGACTTGCCGGTAACGAGATTGAACAAGGTATTGGGATACCGATGATCGAGTCTCGGGCAAGTAACGTACCGATTGACAAAGGGAATTGTATACAGGGTTTGATCGAATCCTCGACATCATGGTTCATCCGATGACAACATCAAGAAGCATGTGGGAGCCAACATGGGTATCCAGATCCCGCTGTTGGTTATTGACCGGAGAACGTCTCGGTCATGTCTACATGTCTCCCGAACCTGTAGGGTCTACACACTTAAGGTTCGATGACGCTAGGGTTATAAAGGAAGTTTGTATGTGGTTACCGAATGTTGTTCGGAGTCCCGGATGAGATCCCGGATGTCACGAGGAGTTCCGGAATGGTCCGGAGGTAAAGATTTATATATGGGAAGTCCTATTTTGGCCACCGGAAAATGTTCGGGATTTTTCGGTATTGTATCGGGAAGGTTCTAGAAGGTTCCGGAGTGGAGCCCACCTGCATGGGGGGACCCACATGCACGTGAGTAGTGGGGGAAAGGCCCCACACCCCTGGTCAAGGCGCACCAAGATCCCCCCTTAGAAGGAATAAGATCATATCCCGAAGGGATAAGATCAAGATCCCTAAAAAAGGGGGATAACAATCGGTGGGGAAGGAAATGATGGGATTTCTTTCCTCCCACCTTGGCCAACGCCCCAATGGACTTGGAGGGCAAGAAACCAGCCCCTCCACCCCTATATATAGTGGGGAGGCGCATGGGAGCTTAAGACAAGCCAAGGCGCAGCCCCTCCCCTCCCCAACACCTCTCCTCCTCCGTATATGCTTGGCGAAGCCCTGTCGGAGTACTGCTGCACCAACTACACCACGCCGTCGTGCTGCCGTTGGAGCAATCTTCCTCAACCTCTCCTTCCCCCTTGCTGGATCAAGAAGGAGGAGACGTCTCCCGTCCCGTACGTGTGTTGAACGCGGAGGTGCTGTCCGTTCAGCACTTGGACATCGGTGATCCGAATCACGTTCGAGTACGACTCCATCATCACCATCCCCTTGGCTAGCTTCCGCTCGTGATCTACAAGTGGTATGTAGATGCAAACTCTCTCCCTTGACTCGTTGCTTAGATGAACTCATAGATGGATCTTGGTGAAACCGTAGGAAAAATTTTAATTTTCTGCAACGTTACCCAACAGTGGCATCATGAGCTAGGTCTATGCGTAGTTCTCTTTGCACGAGTAGAACACAATTTTGTTGTGGGCGTGGATTTTGTCATCTTACTTGCCTCTACTAGTCTTTTCTTGCTTCGGCGGTATTGTGGGATGAAGCGGCCCGGACCAACCTTACACGTACGCTTACGTGAGACCGGTTCCACCGACTGACATGCACTAGTTGCATAAGGTGGCTGGCGGGTGTCTGTCTCTCCCACTTTAGTTGGAGCGGATTCGATGAAAAGGGCCCTTATGAAGGGTAAATAGAAGTTGACAAAATCACGTTGTGGTTATTCGTAGGTAAGAAAACGTTCTTGCTAGAACCCAATTGCAGCCACGTAAAAGATGCAACAACAATTAGAGGACGTCTAACTTGTTTTTGCAGCGATTGATCATGTGATGTGATATGGCCAGAAGTTGCGATGAAAGTTGAATTGTGATGTATGAGATCATGTTCTTTGTAATAGGATTCACGACTTGCATGTCGATGAGTATGACAACCGGCAGGAGCCATAGGAGTTGTCTTTATTTTTTGTATGACCTGCGTGTCATTGAAGAACGCCATGTAACTCACTTTACTTTATTGCTAAACGCGTTAGCCATAGAAGTAGAAGTAGTCGTTGGCATGACAACTTCATGAAGACACGATGATGGAGATCATGATGATGGAGATCATGGTGTCAAGCCGGTGACAAGATGATCATGGAGCCCCGAAGATGAAGATCAATGGAGCTATATGATATTGGCCATATCATGTCACAACTATATAATTGCATGTGATGTTTATTATGTTTATGCATCTTGTTTACTTAGGACGACGGTAGTAAATAAGATGATCCCTTACAAAAATTTCAAGAAGTGTTCTCCCCTAACTGTGCACCGTTGCTACAGTTCGTCGCTTCTAAGCACCATGTGATGATCGGGTGTGATGGATTCTTACGTTCACATACAACGGGTGTAAGACAGTTTTACACAGCGAAAACACTTAGGGTTAACTTGACGAGCCTAGCATGTGCAGACATGGCCTCGGAACACGGAGACCGAAAGGTCGAACACGAGTCGTATGGAAGATACGATCAACATGAGAATGTTCACCGACGATGACTAGTCCGTCTCACGTGATGATCGGACACGGCCTAGTCGACTCGGATCGTGTAACACTTAGATGACTAAAGGGATGTCTAATCTGAGTGGGAGTTCATAATTTGATTAGAACTTAATTATCATGAACTTATTCTAAAACCTTTGCAAATATGTCTTGTAGATCAAATGGCCAATGCTCATGTCAACATGAACTTCAACGCGTTCCTAGAGAAAACCAAGCTGAAAGATGATGGCAGCAACTACACGGACTGGGTCCGGAACCTGAGGATCATCCTCATAGCTGCCAGGAAACAATATGTCCTAGAAGGACCGCTAGGTGACGCTCCAGAGAACCAAGACATTATGAATGCTTGGCAAACTCGCGCTGATGATTACTCCCTCGTTCAATGCGGCATGCTTTACAGCTTAGAACCGGGGCTCCAAAAGCGTTTTGAGCATCACGGAGCATATGAGATGTTCGAAGAGCTGAAACTAGTTTTCCAAGCTCATGCCCGGGTCGAGAGATATGATGTCTCCGACAAGTTCTACAGTTGTAAGATGGAGGAAAACAGTTCTGTCAGTGAGCACATCCTGAAGATGTCTGGGTTGCACAACCGTATGACCCAGCTGAACATTAACCTCCCAGATGAGGCGGTCATTGACAGAATCCTCCAGTCGCTCCCACCAAGCTACAAGAGCTTTGTGATGAACTACAACATGCAGGGGATGGAAAAGACCATTCCTGAAGTGTTCTCGATGCTGAAGTCAGCAGAGGCTGAAATCAAGAAAGAACATCAAGTGTTGATGGTCAATAAGACCACTAAGTTCAAGAAGGGCAAGGGTAAGAAGAACTTCAAGAAGGACGGCAAGGAGGTTGCTGCGCCTGGTAAGCCAGTTACCGGGAAGAAGTCAAAGAATGGACCTAAGCCTGAGACTGAGTGCTTTTATTGCAAGGGGAAGGGTCACTGGAAGCGGAACTGCCCCAAATACTTAGCAGATAAGAAGGCCGGCAAAACCAAAGGTATATTTGATATACATGTAATTGATGTGTACCTTACCAGTACTCGTAGTAACTCCTGGGTATTTGATACCGGTGCCGTTGCTCATATTTGTAACTCACAGCAGGAGCTGCGGAATAAACGGAGACTGGCGAAGGACGAGGTGACGATGCGCGTCGGGAATGGTTCCAGAGTCGATGTGATCGCCGTCGGCACGCTGCCTCTACATTTACCTACGGGATTAGTTTTGAACCTTAATAATTGTTATTTAGTGCCAAGTTTGAGCATGAACATTGTATTTGGATCTCGTTTAATACGAGATGGCTACTCATTTAAGTCTGAGAATAATGGTTGTTCGATTTATATGAGAGATATGTTTTATGGTCATGCTCCCATGGTCAATGGTTTATTCTTAATGAATCTCGAGCGTAATATTACACATGTTCATAGTGTAGATGCCAAAAGATGTAAAGTTGATAACGATAGTCCCACATACTTGTGGCACTGCCGCCTTGGTCACATTGGTGTCAAGCGCATGAAGAAGCTCCATGCCGATGGACTTTTAGAGTCTCTTGATTATGAATCGTTTGACACATGCGAACCATGCCTCATGGGCAAGATGACCAAGACTCCGTTCTCCGGAACAATGGAGCGAGCAACCAACTTATTGGAAATCATACATACCGATGTGTGCGGTCCAATGAGCGTTGAGGCTCGCGGAGGATATCGTTATGTTCTCAGTCTCACTGATGACTTAAGTAGATATGGGTATGTCTACTTAATGAAACACAAGTCTGAGATCTTTGAAAAGTTCAAGGAATTTCAGAATGAGGTGGAGAATCAACGTGACCGAAAGATAAAGCGCCTACGATCAGATCGTGGAGGAGAATATTTAAGTCACGAATTTGGCACACACTTAAGGAAATGTGGAATCGTTTCACAACTCACGCCGCCTGGAACACCTCAGCGAAACGGTGTGTCCGAACGTCGTAATCGCACTCTATTGGATATGGTGCGGTCTATGATGTATCTTACTAATTTACCGCTATCATTTTGGGGATACGCTCTAGAGACAGCTACATTCACTTTAAATAGGGCACCGTCTAAATCCGTTGAGACGACACCATATGAATTATGGTTTGGGAAGAAACCTAAGCTGTCGTTTCTAAAAGTTTGGGGATGCGATGCTTATGTCAAGAAACTTCAACCTGAAAAGCTCGAACCCAAGTCGGAAAAATGCGTCTTCATAGGATACCCTAAGGAAACTGTCGGGTATACCTTCTACTTAAGATCCGAGGGCAAAATCTTTGTTGCCAAGAACGGATGCTTTCTGGAAAAAGAGTTTCTCTCGAAAGAAGTAAGTGGGAGGAAAGTAGAACTCGATGAAGTACTACCTCTCGAACGGGAAAGTGGTGCAGCTCAGGAAAATGTTCCTGTGATGCCCACACCAACTGAAGAAGAAACCAATGATGATGATCAAGGTACTTCGGATCAAGTTGCTACTGAACTTCGTAGGTCCACAAGGACACGTTCCGCACCAGAGTGGTACGGCAACCCCGTCCTGGAAATCATGTTGTTAGACAACGGTGAACCTTCGAACTATGAAGAAGTGATGGCGGGCCCAGATTCCAACAAATGGCTTGAATCCATGAAATCCGAGATAGAATCCATGTATGAAAACAAAGTATGGACTTTGACAGACTTGCCCGATGATCGGCGAGCGATAGAAAACAAATGGATCTTTAAGAAGAAGACAGACGCGGATGGTAATGTCACCATCTATAAAGCTCGACTTGTCGCTAAGGGTTATCGACAGGTTCAAGGGATTGACTACGATGAGACATTCTCTCCCGTAGCGAAGCTAAAGTCCGTCTGAATCATGTTAGCAATTGCCGCATACTATGATTATGAGATATGGCAGATGGACGTCAAAACAGCATTCCTTAACGGGCATCTTAAGGAAGAACTGTATATGATGCAGCCGGAAGGTTTTGTCGATCCTAAGAACGCTAACAAAGTATGCAAGCTCCAGCGATCCATTTATGGGCTGGTGCAAGCATCTCGGAGTTGGAATATTCGCTTTGATGAGATGATCAAAGCGTTTGGGTTTATGCAGACTTATGGAGAAACCCGCGTTTACAAGAAAGTGAGTGGGAGCTCTGTAGCATTTCTCATATTATATGTAGATGACATACTCTTGATGGGAAATAATATAGAATTTCTGGACAGCATTAAGGCCTACTTGAATAAGTGTTTTTCAATGAAGGACCTTGGAGAAGCTGCTTACATATTAGGCATCAAGATCTATAGAGATAGATCGAGACGCCTCATAGGTCTTTCACAAAGCACATACCTTGATAAGATTTTGAAGAGGTTCAAAATGGATCAGTCCAAGAAGGGGTTCTTGCCTATGTTACAAGGTGTGAGATTGAGCTCGGCTCAGTCACCGACCACGGCAAAAGATAAAGAAGAGATGAGTGTCATCCCCTATGCTTCAGCCATAGGATCTATTATGTATGCCATGCTGTGTACCAGACCTGATGTAAACCTTGCCATGAGTTTGGTAGCTAGATACCAAAGTAATCCCGGCAAGGAACACTAGACAGCAGTCAAGAATATCCTGAAGTACCTGAAAAGGACAAAGGACATGTTTCTCGTTTATGGAGGAGACGAAGAGCTTGTCGTAAAGGGTTACGTCGACGCTAGCTTCGACTCAGATCCGGATGACTCTAAGTCACAAACCGGATACGTGTATATGTTGAATGGTGGAGCAGTAAGCTGGTGCAGCTGCAAGCAGAGCATCGTGGCGGGATCTACGTGTGAAGCGGAGTACATGGCAGCCTCGGAGGGAGCGCATGAAGCGATTTGGGTGAAGGAGTTCATCACCGACCTAGGAGTCATACCCAATGCGTCGGGGCCAATCAAACTCTTCTGTGACAACACTGGAGCTATTGCCCTTGCCAAGGAGCCCAGGTTTCACAAGAAGACCAGGCACATCAAGCGTCGTTTCAACTCCATCCGTGAAAATGTTCAAGATGGAGACATAGAAATTTGCAAAGTACATACGGATCTGAATGTCGCAGATCCGTTGACTAAACCTCTCTCGCGAGCTAAACATGATCAACACCAGAACTCTATGGGTGTTCGATTCATCACAATGTAACTAGATTGGTGACTCTAGTGCAAGTGGGAGACTGTTGGAAATATGCCCTAGAGGCAATAATAAAAGTATTATTATATTTCATTGTTCATGATAATTGTCTTTTATTCATGCTATAATTGTATTATCCGGAAATCGTAATACACGTGTGAATACATAGACCTCAATATGTCCCTAGTGAGCCTCTAGTTGACTAGCTCGTTGTGATCAACAGATAGTCACGATTTCCTGGCTATGGACATTGGATGTCGTTGATAACGGGATCACATCATTAGGAGAATGATGTGATGGACAAGACCCAATCCTAAGCATAGCACAAAGGTCGTTTAGTTCGTTTGCTAGAGCTTTGCCAATGTCAAGTATCTCTTCCTTAGACCATGAGATCGTGTAACTCCCGGATACCGTAGGAGTGCCTTGGGTGTATCAAACGTCACAACGTAACTGGGTGACTATAAAGGTGCATTACAGGTATCTCCGAAAGTAGCTGTTGGGTTGACACGGATCGAGACTGGGATTTGTCACTCCGTATGACGGAGAGGTATCTCTGGGCCCACTCGGTAATGCATCATCATAATGAGCTCAAGGTGACCAAAGTGTTGGCCACGAGATCATGCATTACGGTACGAGTAAAGTGACTTGCCGGTAACGAGACTGAACAAGGTATTGGGATACCGACGATCGAGTCTCGGGCAAGTAACGTACCGATTGACAAAGGGAATTGTATACAGGGTTTGATCGAATCCTCGACATCGTGGTTCATCCGATGACAACATCGAGAAGCATGTGGGAGCCAACATGGGTATCCAGATCCCGCTGTTGGTTATTGACCGGAGAACGTCTCGGTCATGTCTACATGTCTCCCAAACCCGTATGGTCTACACACTTAAGGTTCGATGACGCTAGGGTTATAAAGGAAGTTTGTATGTGGTTACCGAATGTTGTTCGGAGTCCCGGATGAGATCCCGGACGTCACGAGGAGTTCCGGAATGGTCCGGAGGTAAAGATTTATATATGGGAAGTCCTATTTTGGCCACCGGAAAATGTTCGGGATTTTTCGGTATTGTACCGGGAAGGTTCTAGAAGGTTCCGGAGTGGGGCCCACCTGCATGGGGGGACCCACTTGAACGTGAGTAGTGGGGGAAAGGCCCCACACCCCTGGTCAAGGCGCACCAAGATCCCCCCTTAGAAGGAATAGGATCATATCCCGAAGGGATAAGATCAAGATCCCTAAAAAGGGGGGATAACAATCGGTGGGGAAGGAAATGATGGGATTTCTTTCCTCCCACCTTGGCCAACGCCCCAATGGACTTGGAGGGCAAGAAACCAGCCCCTGCACCCCTATATATAGTGGGGAGGCGCATGGGAGCTTAAGACAAGCCAAGGCGCAGCCCCTCCCCTCCCCAACACCTCTCCTCCTCCGTATATGCTTGGCGAAGCCCTGTCGGAGTACTGCTGCACCAACTACACCACGCCGTCGTGCTGCCGTTGGAGCAATCTTCCTCAACCTCTCCTTCCCCCTTGCTGGATCAAGAAGGAGGAGACGTCTCCCGTCCCGTACGTGTGTTGAACGCGGAGGTGCTGTCCGTTCAGCACTTGGACATCGGTGATCCGAATCACGTTCGAGTACGACTCCATCATCACCATCCCCTTGGCTAGCTTCCGCTCGTGATCTACAAGTGGTATGTAGATGCAAACTCTCTCCCTTGACTCGTTGCTTAGATGAACTCATAGATGGATCTTGGTGAAACCGTAGGAAAAATTTTAATTTTCTGCAACGTTACCCAACAGGATAAGCATACAATAAATCTTATTTTTATTTCCTCAAAGTGAGTAATCCCTTCCTTCGGAGTTTGTTCTTCATGAATAAATTATTGATTCCATGTGATTCATTTTTCTTTTCCGGAGTCCAAATTTCCTCGGTCATTTCGTCGGAACCCCATCTAAATCACCGCAATGTTTTAATCTTATTCTTTTCATCTTTCATTCTATCTCATCATCCTTTTGTTACCGGAGTTCTTCATGGTGGTTCTTCATGATTTAATTCATTCTTTCAAGAGTTCATCAAGATTTTGTTGGTGGAGTTCAAGTATCTTTTCTTCTCGCATCTCGAAGCGCAAGTAATTCTTCATTTTCTTTTGAAGTGGAGTTTTGCAGTTCTTCGTTCTTCTCAGATATTCAAATCCATTCAATCCTTCCTTCTAAGTCCTTTTCGTTTCATTCTTTTAATTCTTCCGGAGGTTTTGCGTTGTTCATCTCATCAAGTGCTATCCTGTCTTCTGAAGTTCTTGTTCTATTTCCTTCCATTTTCAGCAGGAGTGTTGCCTAAATCCTTTCAGTCTTATTCGTTTCTTATCTCGTTCTAACCGGAGTGGTTTCATAGTCTATCTGATTCCGTGAGCTTTCGATTCTCGTCATTCTCGTCGTTCATCTCTTCTTCTCGAGTGCTCTCGATTCTTTGCCTTTTCTCTTGAGTTCTTGTTTCACCTCATCCCTTTTCCATTCCATCTCGGTCCTAAGATCTCGGGACGAGATCTCTTGTTAGTGGAGGAGTGTTGTAACGCCCCGGATTCGATGCGCCAGGTGTCTGCCAGTTATTCGCCTTCGTTGCCATGTCATTTGCTTGCGTGTTGCACTTTGCCATGTCATCATATGCATTTCATATCATGTCATCATGTGCATTTCATTTTGCATACGTGTTCGTCTCATGCATCCGAGCCTTTTCCCCGTTTTCCATTTTGCAATCCGGCGCTCCTATGTCCTCCAGCGTTCCCCTTTTCGTCTCCTGTCGTGAGTGGGTGTTGAGCTTTCTCGGAATGGCCCGAGGTTTGCCAAGCGGCCTTGATATAGCACCGGTAGACCGCCTGTCAAGTTTCGTGCCATTTGGAGGTCGTTTGGTACTCCAACGGTTAACCGGGCAACAGTAAAGCCTCCTTCTCTTTGCAGCCCAACACCCCTTCCAAAGTGGCCCAAAACCCATCTAACTCCCCTTCATGCTCTCAGTCGTTCGATCACGATCGTGTGGGCGAAAACCGCTCCTCATTTGGACTCTCCTAGCTCCCTCTACCTATTTATATGTGCCTCCCCCCGAAATTCGCGGACGAAATCCTACCCTAACCCTAGCTTCTTCCTCCTCCAGCCGCCGGACATGTCCGCGCCCCACCGGACATGTCCGCCACCACCGCCCGCAGCCAACCCGTGCTCGCCACGTCGCCTCCCGCGCCAGACCCCGCCGCCGGGCCCGCTCGGCCCACCCGAGGCCCGCCCCAGGGCCCGACCGGGCCGCCACCGCCCGATGCGCGCCCGCAGCCGCCACGCGGCCCGCGCGCCGCCGCGCGCCCCGCCGCCGCCGAAGCCCACGCCTCCTTCCGGCGCCGAGCCGCCGCCTGCCTTCCCGCCCGGCTGCCGTCGCCTCCCGTCCCCGTCGCCCGGGCGGAGCGCCTCCGCCGCCGCGCCCGTACTCCGCGCCGCCCGGCCGCGTCACCGGCTCCCTCGCCCCGGCCGACCGTCTCCCCGGCCGGATCCGACCTGGCCACGGCCGGATCCGTCCCTCTCCGGTTGCCCCTGCCCTTCTCCGCCAGCCTCCACCGAGCTTCGTCGCCGGCGCGGCCATGGCCGATCGGGAGGAGCCCGATCCGCCCAGCCGTTGACCGGCCACGTGGGCCCCTCGGCCCAGTCCCCGTCGACCCAGCCTAGCAGGCCCAGCCCAGCCGGCTTCTTCTCGCGACCTGGGCTGAAGCCCAGTGGTGAGCCCCGCTATCCCGCGCATGTGCGTCATTTTGTTGTCTGACGCTCACGTGTTTTTTCCTGAAAAACTGCAAAGTCCCGAATAGTTTTTGTCTTTATCATGCCATGTTCGTCATGCCGTATCTCTGCATCCATAGCTCCGTTTCGTGCGTGTAATATGTCAAATTGTTCGTCTAGACGAGTACATCATTTCATTCCATTGCATCATATTCATTTGAGGTCATCTTGATGCCTGAATCATCGTTGTAAGAGTGCTTCATAATGTGTTCTGCTGTGTGTTAACAGAACGAGCTCATTTGTCATTTTTGCCCTGATTGATGTGTGCATCCTATGAGGTTGATGTCTACATGTGTTTTGAACTATGCCATGTCTTATTTACAGTGGTGTATGCCATATATTTTTGTGATCAATGTGGTGACTAGAACAAGCATGCAAACTAGGCTTCGTGATATTGCTGATTTTGGTCCCTGTTCTGCTGTTATTTTGATGCCATGTAAACTTGATGCTACAGAGAAATCCATGCATATTTTGAGATACTTCAGTAAGGGTGTTTTGAACATGTGGTTATTGTCTATCCATTCATGCCCTTGGTTGCAATTGTGGAGTAGTCTAGCCTGTCATTTTCGTGCTCTACGTTTGCTTCAAAATGTTTCCTCGCAGATTGTTTACATGTTATTCAATTTGGCCAAGGTTGCTATAGTTGATCCTTGCATGCTATAGACTTGTTCTTGACTTGGTTTGTTTCACAAACATGCCTTCTTGATGATGCTATGCTTATCTTGTCATGCAATGACTTGTGGTGAGTGATTCAAGCTTGTTAAGTAGGGTACATGATGTTGCTGTTTTGCTAGGCTGAATCTGTTATTTCGTGATGCTATATAAACATGTTGCTACTAATCATTCTATGCATAATATGGAGATGATCTATAAACATGTTTTGATCTACATGTCACCCTATAACCATCCATGCCCCTGGTTGCATTTATAGCTTGTTGTAGCTTGTTCATATCTTGCTCCAAAGTTGCTTCATAATGTTGCTGTCAGCCTGTTAACATTAAGTTCAGTTGTTGCCATGTGTTTTGCTAGTGATCCATGCACCCTATGACCTTGATATTGCCATGCTTAGCTTCACAAATATGCCTACTTACTGTTGAGTGCCTTTCCATGCCATGTATTTCTCTGTAGTGAGTTGCACAAGCTCATGTACATGCCTTCATAATTCTGTTTCTGCCATGTTTGAATCTATTTAATAACTTGCTATGTTTACATGGGTGCCATCATATTTTCTGATCCTTTTTGGCTTATGGTCAGTAAAGGACTTTTGATCTATGCAATTAGTAGATTCATGCCATGCCTTTGTTTGCCATGATAAGTTCCTGTAACATGTTGTTTAATAGCTCTAAACATTGCAACCAGATGTTATTTGATGCAAAGTCTGAACTGTTATTATTTGCAATCTTTCCATGTGTGTTTGAGCATGTTCTAGTGATTTATGGAGATAGTTCAGTGTTCATGTTTTGTAATGCTTTACCTGTACATCATGCCCATGCCTTTTGTTTACTTGTTGAGGTCCTGTAGCATGTTGTTTTGATGCTTGCAATATGCCTAGTTGCTGTTTTGGACAGCTTGTCCTTTAAACTTGTAGAGTGTGTGTTGCACCGTTGCTCCGTTTTGAGTGTGCCCTATATGAAACTTGCTTGATATTGCATCTAGTTTCATATTATCATGTTGCATCCTTGTTTTGAGGTGTTTGCTTGATGTTTGTATGCATTTTGCATCAATGTCATGTTTAACTTGTTTTGCTCACATCTTTTAGGCCGTAGCTCCGAACTAAATGATCTTTATATGTAACTTGACTAGAATCTCATGTAGATCATCTTTGTGCATCTTAACTTGCTGTTTAACAACTTGAACATAAGGTTTATTCAGATCTGGACCATTTTCGAAATATGCATATGAGGACTTACCGAAATTGTTATATGTTGTTCCCGACCTCATTTAAACGTGCCTTGATGTGTTGCTCTTGTTTGTATCATCTCTTGCCATGAGTAGCTTCATGTAGTTTTGTCTTGCATCATGCTTGTTCGTGCATCATGCCCTGTTCATGTGTGGTGTGTTTACTATGTTGTGTGCTTCTTTTCGATAGTTCCTATTTCGTTGCGATGGTGAGGATTCGTTCGTCTACGCTTGGTACTTCTTCGTGGCTTCATCTTCTTCATGGACTCGTTCTTCTTCCTTGCGGGATTTCAGGCAAGATGACCGCTACCCTGGATCTCACTACTATCATTGATATGCTAGTTGCTTCGTTCTATCGCTATGCTGCATTACCTATCTTTTGCTCATCAAGCCTCCCATATTGCCATGAACCTCTAACCTTTGACACCTTTCCTACGCAAACCATTGTTTGGCTATGTTACCGCTTTGCTCAGCCCCTCTTATAGCGTTGCTAGTTGCAGGTGAAGTTGAAGATTTCTCCATGGTGGACAGGATTTTGGTTAGGATATCACAGTATCTCTTATATTATTAATGCATCTATATACTTGGCAAAGGGTGGAAGACTCGACCTTTTGCCTGGTGTTTTTTTCCACTCTTGCCGCCCTAGTTTCCGTCATACCGGTCTTATGTTCCCGGATTTTGCGTTCCTTACGCGGTTGGGTGATTTATGGGACCCCCTTGACAGTTCGCTTTGAATAAAACTCCTCCAGCAAGGCCCAACCTTGGTTTTACATTTGCCTCACCTAGCCCTTTTTCCCTTGGGAGTCACGCTCTCGAGGGTCATCTTTATTTTATCCCCCCCCCCCGGGCCAGTGCTCGTCGTGAGTGTTGGTCCAACCTGTCAACCGCCGGTGGCCACCAGGGGCAACTCTAGGCTGGCCTACCGGAAGTTTGGACAATCCGGTGTGCCCTGAGAACGAGATATGTGCAGCTCCTATCGGGATTTGTCGGCACATCCGGGCAGCTTTGCTGGTCTTGTTTTACCATTGTTGAAATGTCTTGTAAACCGGGATTCCGAGTCTGATCGGGTCTTCCTGGGAGAAGGTCTATTCCTTCATTGATCGCGAGAGCTTGTCATGGGCTAAGTTGGGACACCCCTGCAGGGTATAATCTTTCGAAAGCCGTGCCTGCGGTTATAGGCAGATGGGAATTTGTTAATGTCCGGTTGTAGATAACTTGACACCAGATCCGAATTAAAACGCATCAACCGCGTGTGTAGCCGTGATGGTCTCTTCTCGGTGGAGTCCGGGAAGTGAACACGGTTTCTGGGTTATGTTTGACGTAAGTAGGAGTTCAGGATCACTTCTTGATCATTACTAGTTTCACGACCGTTCCTTTTGCTCTCTTCTCGCTCTTATTTGCGTATGTTAGCCACCATATATGCTTAGTCGCTGCTGCAGCCTCACCACTTTACACCTTCCTTTCCCTTTAAGCTTTGCTAGTCTTGATACCCATGGTAATGGGATTTCTGAGTCCTCGTGGCTCACAGATTACTACCACAATAGTTGCAGGTACAGGTTATGAGATGACCATGACGCGAGAGCGATGCTTGCTTGCGTTGAGTTCTTCTTCTGCTTCTACTTCGATCAGGCGATAGGTTCCAGGTCGGAAGCCTGGGCTAGTAGGGTGGATGTCGTTTGAGTTTCTGTTTGTGTTTCATCCGTAGTCGGATGATGCTCTTTGTATTGTGATGTTGTATTCGTGTGGCATTGTATGCCTTATGTATGTATCCCCATCTATTATGTAATGTTGATGTAATGATATCCACCTTGCAAAAGCGTTTCAATATGCGGGTCTAACCTTGGTGGGACCTTCGAGTTCCTTTTGGATAGGGTCGCATATTGGGCGTGACAATAGTTCTTAGATTCTAGGGTTTTTGGCCAGAAGTTTCTTGGGTTAGATTAGTTAGAAGGAGGGTTTTCTCTACATTAGGGTTTTTTTGTATTTGATTCGTGCAAGAATGGTGGACCACATATGATTATTAGATTAGGTTAGAAGTAGCCAAATTGAGGGATGTGTATTTTTCAGATGCTTATTAGATTAGTAGTTGAATTTTTGCTTATTAGATTTCAATTAGTATGAGGTTGAACACCTTATTTAAGGGGGAATTTAAGGACAGATAGACCATATATGATTATTAGATCTGTATTTCAATGATGCAGACATATATGATTATTTGATTTGGTCTGTGGTTCAATGCTACTGGATGGAAACATATTGGAATTGGAATGCATTAATTTTGATGTGCCAATGAATTGATTTAGATGATACAAGATTCATCTGTAGTATAATTTGTTGTTGTTTAGGTAAGTAATGAAATTTTAGATATTTGTTGGAGATGTATGCATTTATAGTTGAAGTTGTACCTAAGTAACTACTGCATTATATTAATATGTGTAGCAGCTTTGCTGCATTATCCCAAAAAATGCTTAGGTTCTTTTTAATTATGCTTTTATGTAGGTTTCCTGTAATTACAAAGTTTTCCAGAATATGTAGTTATATTAGCTATGTTGTTCAGATTGTGTGCATAAAAATGGAAAATGCAAGTATGATCATAGTTTAGATAAGCTGATCAATGTGTCATGTGTGCATATTAAAATTTGTAGTTGGCTTCTGTAATTAGTAGCAATGGATGTAATTTTGTATTTAGGGTGCTAAGAGATAACTCACTGTACAATTGCAGAAAGGGTGGCCTGAAAAACATTAACATGGGCTTGAAATATTATTCTTGTACAAAATTTTATAAACCAAATGTTGTAGGCAGGCCTATTGTCCAGCCTCATAAAATTAACCTGGCCACAGATTTTCCTCTTGTGGAAATACTTATGATGAATTACAAAAATATGCAGCTGGGATGTCACCATTGTATAACTATGAAGTAAACATTCCAAGGCAGGATCCTAGCAACAAAATATACTATATTTTTCCATTAAGTAGTGTGGGGGAAATTCCCTCAAAAGAGAAGTGTTGGCTTAATCCAGGGAATGTCAAGAATCCAGCTAGGATTTTCATTAGCATATATGAAGGACAACATTTATTTTTTGCTTGATTGCTTAGATTCTGTATTTATAAGGAAATCATTTATGTGTATGTCAATATCAATGAACTTGTATGTTCATAACCCTATCATTTAGTATCTATATAGCTTCATATATAGTCTATGAATTAGTTGTTGAAATGTACATACCATGTGTAACCTGTGCACTTTTTCAATATAGTTTGGAGCTTTCCATCATTATGCAAAAACAACTTGTTTTTAATGACATTATTTGAACTGCAATTCAATTCCTTGTAATTGATTGCTTGCTTGACAATATAGCAGAAGGAGGATCTTGTGGGCAACAAGAGGAAGTGGGACTCATCTGGGTACTACCCATATGACAGTGATGAAGATGAGCCGTATGAGGTAATACCTAGTTGAAATGTTATTTGTGCATTGAGTTAGTGTTAGATGTTTATAGTATTTGAATGCATAATGTATTAATGTCAGTCATTAATGTGTGCAGTATGAATCTAGAGATGATGTAGTCGAGGGGAATGTCAAGTCCTTCGAAGAGAAGGTGCTGGAGAAGATCAGGGCCCAGGGATCTGGAATGGACCACAACGAGAAGACGGACAAGTTCCGCTGCCCCTGCTGCATCAGGCCCAAGCCCATGTCTGGGTTAATGGAGCATCTTATGGAACTTTGTCGGGCTACATCCGTCAGTGGTGATGACTACAAGATCAGGGCTAAGCATTCTGCCCTCCATAAGGTCCTGAGAAGCCCTAACATGTAGTTGCCCTAGACCCTGGTTGTCATGAGATGGAGGAAGCCTCAGCTCTTTTGGTGAACTTTATGTGGTAGTTTGATGGTGGAAATTTGAAGTGGTAATGTAGTATGAGCTTTATCTAAGTGTAGTATTGTGATGTGTGGTCTGAACTAATCTAATGGCAGTGGTCTGAACTTGGATGTGTCTGCATCAGCAAGTGTGATGTGTGGATGCTGCTATCTATGGTAGTAATATATATTGCTATCTATATTCGTGTCCCTTAAATTTGCCGTTATGGTTGCTTAGATGTATGGTTCCTTTAGATGTATGATTTGTTTGAATCTACCTGCTGCAATGATCAGACATGCTGCATAAGTGTTGCTTCACTGATCAGATATGCTGCAAACACTTCCCATGTTGTGGCCATGTGGAACATGATGTGGCAATGGTGCAATAAATTCCCATGTTGTGGCCATGTGCAACATGCTCTGCCCATAAGCAAAGCGTACCAAATGTACAACTTTGTGTTAAGTTAATTAATGTTGTGTAGTGAAGTAAGTGGAAATTGTTCATACATACATATGACATCGTTCCATCATTTGAGTAAGCAAAAATAGCAAATACTCCACCATAAGGTCAAATATTCCAATAATTGAGCACATATTCCATCATTTCATCAAATAATAATTAAAAAGTAGTTAAAGATGGTGTGTGTGTGTGTGTGTGTGCAAAAAACAACATTTGAATAAAGATGCAATGATTATTTGTAATATGAAGGAGTTTATTCATGAAATGCAAGTTGATTTTTTGTAATATGAAAGATCTCCTTTTCTACAATTTATAGTGGCTTAGTGAAGCCGCATGTTTCGAACCAACATTGGGCAGTGCAAATTTTGAGGTGATTTATAGGAGGTCCAAAAAATGGCCTCATTTCGGATGGACCGTTTGGTCTCACCTAATCCAGTTCTTGTAGCAAGGTCATTTTTCCCACCACCTTCAAATGACCTCATTTTTTGTAGGCATGATCTCCTTGACATAAATAGAAAGAATAAGACAGATTTCTTTTTTTATAATTTTGTACAATTTATAGTGGCTCCGTGAAGCCGCTTGTTTTGAACTGGCATTGGGCAGGGCATAAAGAATTCAAAAAAAATAAAAACTTACGAAACCTTGGAAACCTAGCTTTTTGTGTAAGAGATCATGTGTGCAAAAATTGAGGTGATTTGGAGGTGGTCGAAAAAATCACCGCATTCCGGAGGGGCCATTTGGTCTTAACTTAAGTCAGTTTTTGAACAAAGGTGATTTTTTCCACCACCTCCAAATCACCCAAGTATTCTTTTACATGGTGACCCACATGTTCCAAATATGGCTATGAAAGAATATTTGGAAAAAATATATTTTGCAATGCCTCCTTGAGGTATAGACCGATGTTTTGATCAGTCAGTCTAGAGGGCATTATAAATTCAGAAAATTTCAAAAAGATTATAAAACCTTGGGAACCTAGCTTTGTTTTTGCAAGATATCATGTGTGCCAAAATGGAGGTGATTTGGAGGTGGTCGAAAAAATCACCACATTCCGGAGGGGCCATTTGGTCTAACATAAGCCAGTTTTTGAACAAAGGTGATTTTTTCCACCACCTCTAAATCACCCAAATTTTATTTTACATGGTGACCCACATGTGCCAAACATGGCTATGAAAGAAAAATTTCTAAAAAAAATATTTTGCAATGCCCCCTTGAGGTATAGACCGATGTTTTGATCAGTCAGTCTAGAGGGCATTATAAATTCAGAAAAATTTAAAAAAATATAAAAACTTGGAAACCTAGCTTTGTTTGTCCAAGAGATCATGTGTGCAAAAATTTAGGTGATTTCGAGGTGGCCAAAAATATCACCGCATTCTAGAGGGGCCATTTGGTCTACCAGTTTCTGAACAAAGGTGATTTTTCCCACCACCTCCAAATCATCCAAATTTTCTTTTACATGGTGACCGACATGTGCCAAAGATGGATATGAAAGAAAATTTGGAAAAAAATATTTTGCAATGCCCTCTTGATGTATAGACCGATGTTTTGATCAGTCAGTCTAGAGGGCATTATAAATTCAGAAAATTTCAAAAAAAAAATAAAACCTTGGAAACCTAGCTTTGTTTGTGCAAGAGATCACGTGTGCAAAAATTGAGGTGATTTCGAGGTGGTCGAAAAAATCAACGCATTCCAGAGGGGCCATTTGGTCTAACTTAAGCCAGTTTTTGAACAAAGGTGAATTTTCCACCACCTCCAAATCACCCAAATTTTCAAATGTGCAAAATTAGACATGTGACATATGCAAAAAAATAAATAAAAATTTAAAAAATGACTTTGGCATTCTCAAATGGTGCCAATGTTGGTCATAACATTTTTCAAATTTAGTCAAATTTCTATTCAATTTAAAATAGAAATATTGAATGTTCCAAACTTGTGTGCAAAATTAGACATGTGACATATGCAAAAAATTAAATACAAATTTAAAAAATTACTTTGGGCATCCTCACATGGTGGTAATGTCCAACATTTTACAAATTTTGTCAAATTTATATTTAATTTAAAATTGAAAATTTAATGATTCAGAGTTGTGTGCAAAATTTGACATGTGACATATGCAAAAAATTAAATAAAATTAAAAAAAGGCTTTGGGCATCCTCACATAGTGCCAATGTTTGGTCCAAACATTTTTCATATTTTGTGAAATGATTTTTCAAATTTCAAATTTGTATTTAATTTAAAATTGATAATTTGAATGGTTCAAACTTGTGTGCACAATTTGACATGTTACATATGCAAAAGATTAAATAAAAATTTAAAAATTGCCCGCCTACCCACAACATAAATGAAACCCCATGGCCTGCATACTACTAGTAACCCATTGGGCCAGGATGCAGGCCCACGGTGAATGTATATAAGTTGCCGGTAGGCCCAACGGTGCTGAGAGGGACTTATTAGGCAATGAGTTGCGTGCTTTAGATAGGCACTTGAGATGGATAGCTCAGCCGGGGTTATAAACCGGTGCGAGCTCCTCTCCATTGGTGAGGTGGGACAAAACTCCCACCACCTTGAGATTGTGCCTGGCGCTGCTTTAATTTGGGCCTAATTGGGGTGGGCCGTACCAGGCCGGCCTCACACACGGTTATCAGCTGGAGAGGGGGGAAATTCCTCATTTCATCTCACAGATACGAACCCTAGCTTTGCTTCCATTCCCCATTCACTCTGTGCGCTCACATCTCAAATCTGCTGTCGCCGGCGATGGGGGCAAGAAGGGAAGGAGGTCACGGTCAGCAAGTGATTGCCGCCGCGCTCAAGGAAAGTGGGAGGAGGCAGTTGGCAAGTTCTGTCAGAGTAATGTGGAGAAGAGGGCGAATGTGGAGCAGATCTGCAGCTAGTTTCCTAGATTGCAGATGTTCATCGACCATGGTAGGGGTCTCATCAAAGTGCTTACGGGCAATGAGAAGAAATCATTGTTTGGTCCTACTCGAGGAGTTATTCCTGTGCAGGTCTTCCTCTGGGCAATGAACGAAGCGGAGAACTCCCCGGATCCGCGACAGCGTGCTAGGTGGTACATGTACCGCTCCCGCCGGCGTGCCCCTCCTGTTCCCGTGCCAGATCTTGTCAGAGTGGTGCTCGTGGTGCCTGCTGTGGTTGATCATTCCAATGTTCACTCTGACAGTGATGTGGAGCAGAGCAAGGATGAGAGCGATAGTGATGATGTGGAGCAGAGCGAGGATGAGAGTGATAGCGAAGATGAGGAGGAGAGCAAGGATGAGAGCAGGGAAGAGGAGGTTGTTGTGCTGCTGGACGATAGTGATGGAGAGGAGGAGCAGGATGATGTTGTGAATGAGCAGCCGGCGGACATGCAGATTGTGGGGCCAGGGATCTCGTAGCTCGGAGATAGGACCATGCCGATTGAAGCAGAGACCTACATCCGCATGGGCATCTGTCACTCAGAGCGCATCCGCATGGACAAGAAAACAGAGTGATGGCATGTCAGTGTCTTCAATTAGTATATATGTGTGAGTCAGTTTGGCCCCGTTTGATAGCATAGTATGTTCTAAGTTCTTTAAGAATACTTCAATATTTGAGATTACCTTAGTTTTATTTACAATGAGTTGTTTGGTTGCCCCTAACAAATGTGATTTTAATACTGTAGTATTGGGAAAACTATAGTTATTTCTCTGCATGAAAACTGCAGCCTCTTTTTAAAAAACAGAGTTCGTGAGTGCTTAAATGCAATGGCTACGTAGCACAATTTACAACATACCAAACAGTTCTATGTATTGTGAATACTCCCAAATACTCTGTTTTATTCAAACCATGTTATCTCATACTTATAGGAAAAATTATTGCAATTGTTAATGTAATGCATATGTTATCCTTTTATTTTCAAAAATAATCCCATTTCTACTTTCTCTATAATCAAATTAATGAGCCATTGGATTGTTGATTGGTCTAATTTGCAGACAAAGGATCCACAAAAAAATGGTGCTGGAGGTGGGAGCAAGACTGCTAGAGTGAGTAGCAAGTGAAGTGTACACAGCGAAGCTGGGGTGGAGAATCAACGTGGCAAAACTAGAAGGATAAAAAAAAGAAGACTCTACTTCCTGCTGAAGATGTGGCCTTTACTTTGTGGCGATGTTTTAGTAGTTTTTGCTGTTATTTTGTTATCCTCGTCAACTTTGTAAGCCCAAGATGATGGGTTAGGTAGACTGCATGCCATGCTGGCTTTTGGTTATATAGGTTTTTGCTGGCTTGAAGTCAAAATAGAGCATTATTATTGAGATATGGATCAGCTAGTTCTTCAACTCTATGGTTGTGATAATTTGGTTCTAGATTCAAATACATAGCTTAACCCTGCACGGTTATCGTAATTTCATATTTGTGTTTGGAAACAATCCTAGTTAGCCTAAATTACTGGTTGGCCCATTAATTAGTTGGACTAGCAGTATGAAAAAACTAAGTTAGGAGGCTCAGGGTGTGTACATCTCTAGCTTGTTCTTGCGAAAAGATGAGCCAAATGGGCTGGATGCAATGGAAATGTGTGCATTGCCATGATGTTTACGTATTTCATTTCTTATTTATATTTCAAATGTTTTAAAATCAAATCTATTTTTCCTCTTTCATTTATTTCGATAGTTGTACAATTCAAATTATGCAAGATAATACGGTCTCTTTCATTTCACTTGTTAATTATAATATTTCTTTTTAGTTTTATCTTTGAAATAATTTTAAATCACATATATTGTATCTCTTTTATTTGTTCTGACAGTTATAAAATTCATAAATGTGTGAAAAAATGTTGTGTTATATTCTTTTATGAGGTGATTTGAAGAACAACAAATAATTGACATGTGACAAATGTAAAAAATGAAATATGACAAAAAAGCCCGCCTTCTAGCTGCATAGTCCACAATTCAACGGCCTGCATACGACTAGGAACACAATCATTTATTGGGCTAGGTTGCAGGCCCGCTAGATTTTTAATATAGACTGCTAGTAGGCCCCACAGGACAGGGCCGGATAGGGTTAGGCAATGTGCTGCCTACTTTAGGAAGGAACTTGGGAGGGGAGGCCCAGCCCTGTATATAAAACAGGTGCGAGCTCCTCTGGCTTGGCGAGGTGGGACTAAACTCCCTGCACCCTCGGATGTGCCCGACGCGACGCTCGCTTGGGCCTAATTCGGGTGGGCCTTCCCAGACCAGCCTCACCCACGCACAGAATATTACCATATTTAAACCGAACTGCTACTTCGCAATAAAGTTTTGATTTACCACTAAAAAAAGGTATGATATTTAAAATATTTTAAAAGCAATTCTATTTTATGTTTTGTGACAGTTCTTAAATCACTAACGTATGAAAAATTAATGTGTTATATTTCACTTATTCAATCAAATATTTATTTTCTTTTTATATGTACAATAATTTAAAATCAAATCTATTTGTCCTCTTTCAGTTATTCTGACACTTTTATAATTGAAAAAATTCTAGATAATATGTTTCCTCTTCATTATAATATATCTTATCTGTTTTCTATTTAAAATAATATATCAAATATATATTTTCTCTATTTTTTCTTCTTGCTGTTTTAAAATTAAAAATTGCATGAATGTATGTTGTATTTTATTTCACTTCTTAATTCTAATATTTTAATCCGTTTTCTATTTGAAAAATATTTGTCTATGAAGTATATGTTTTGTCTTTTATTTCTTATTACAGTTTTAAAATTCAAAACTCCATGAATGTATGTTCTCTTCTGTTTCACTTGATAATTATAAATTTCCTTGTATTTCAAAATTCCATTTGCTTGAGTCTAGGAAAACAACGTGCTTCGGGCTCCCCATCCGGCAGACCAGAATGATATTGGTTGCACATGTGCTATATGGTGGCCTGCATCAAATGACACCAAAGTTTGGCACCATGTGAGGATGCCCAATGTAGGCCCCCATGCAACATCTGAGCCATTCCGGACACCGAATGAACGTCGCGGCACGTCCGGGCAACATTTGAGTGTTTTTTCACCGGCAAAAGCCTAGTAAATGCATCGATTGTCGGAAATCAGTGAGAATTGGCATGGATGATGTCCATGGTGATCCCATTGTGTGGAAAAATTTGGTGCCATTTGGTTGAGTTTAGAGAAACAACGTCCTCCGGGCTCCCCCTCCGGCAGATCCGTATGCTGCTAGTTTCACATGTGTTATGTGCTGGCCTGCATCAAATGACACCAAAGTTTGGCACCATGTGAGGATGCCCAATGTAGGCCCCCATGCAACATCTGAGTCGTTCCGGACATCGAACGAATGATGCATCACGTCCAGGCATCGTTTCGGGGTTTTTTCACCGGCAAAATACTAGTAAATACATCGACTGTCAGAAATCGGTGAGAATTGGCATGCATGATGTCCATGGTGATCCCGTTGTGTGGAAAAAACTTGGTGCCATTTGGTTGAGTTTAGAGAAACAACGTCCTTCGGGCTCCCCCTCCAGCAGACCCGAATGCTGCTGGTTGCACATGTGCTATGTGGTGCCCTGCATCAAATGACACGAAAGTTTGGCACCATGTGAGGATGCCCAATGTAGGCCCCCAACCAACATCTGAGCCATTCCGGAGACCAAACAAATGTTGCATCACGTCCGGGCAGCGTTTCAGGGTTTTTTCTCCGGCAAAATCCTAGTAAATGCATCGACTGTGGGACATCGGGGAGAACTGGCATGCATGATGTCCATGGTGATCCCATTGTGTGGAAAAACTTTGGTGCCATTTGGTTCAGTATAGAGAAACAACGTCTTTCCGTCTCCCCCTCCGGCAGACCCGAATGCTGCTGGTTGCACATGTGGTATGTGCTGGCCTGCTTGAAATTACACGAAAGTTTGGCACCCTGTGACGATGCCCAATATAGTCCCCCATGAAACATCTGAGCCATTCCAGACACCAAACGGATGTTGCGTCACGTCTGGATGGCGTTTCGGGGATTTTTCGCCGACAAAATCGTAGTAAATGCATCGGTTGTCGGAAATCGACGAGAATTCGCATGCATGCTGTCCATGGTGATCCCATTGTGTGAAAAATTATTGGGACCATTTGGTTGAGTTGAAATATTTATTTGATTTCAAAATTTTCTAATATGAAAAAGGAAATAAAAAAATAAAAGATAAAAAAGTACATGACACGAGTCCCTCGTCGCTCAAAGAGAGGAGCAGTCGGGATTTGTTACACAATTCCCGGATAGGAATCTCCAAAAAATAAAAAACGTCGAGCATGGGAAGCCTATCCCTTTATTTTAGGAGCACGTACTGCCTCTCCTCAACCAAGGAAAGCAAAGATCACGGGCATACTTTCCCTGGTGGTTACGAGTACCTAGGAGATCCTCCTCCTCCTATATAGTCTCGGCATCATCGTACATGTCGTCTACGACGGCTCCTACCGCCGAGTCGATGGCAGCTGCGTCCCTACCATCTGCCCAACTCCGGCAAGATCGTCGAGAACCTCCAGATCGTCAGCGCATGTTGGCCGCCGTGGACGAACTGCGTCCATGTTGCAATGCCGACAACTTCCATCTTCATCGACTGATCCAGTAGGTTGATTGTCGTACGGCATTCATGATGCTTTTCATTGTGTGTGTGTTAGATTCCATAGGGCTAAGATTAATTAGCGCATAAGGTTAGCATTACATCTATTCGATTAGATGTTTTTTGTTTGTGGTTTTATTAGATTAGATAGGCCTATGACAGTAGATTTTTCCATGCGTGTATTAGATTAGGTAGCCCAACGATTCCAAATTATTTACTGCATGTAGTTTGTTGTCTTTCACTTTTAGGTTGGATTGATGAATAAACAAGAATTTTTAATCAGTGTTAGTTTAGCATAGTCACTTTAAGTTATAGCAATGCCCGATGACATGCATGTTGCAACTATGTGATGCCCACTAATATTGTATGTGTTGCACGTTTGTTTGATGCATGTTCCCATATGCATAATTTTGTACTTTTCTTTTTGATTCACTGTTAATTTGGCAGTGTCACCGATTCTTATATCTATTTGTACAGCAGCATATGAAAATAAATGATTAAATAAATTATGTTACTTTTGATTATGAAAATAATTGGTTAAATAAGTACTTTTTAAACTGTCATTTTATGTGCTACACGTGTCTCTGCTGAATGTTTCAGTATGAATGAATTATGTTGTATAGTTTTTGATCTATTGTTGGATAGTGTATTCCATTATTATGTTTTATGCAACAATATGTTATGAAAAAAGTTGATTAAACAAATTTTGCTACTGTAACCAAGTTTTATTTTTCAACGGGATGGATGAACTCAATGGAGAAATTGTATGCACCGTTGTAAAATGGTGCAAACTTCTTGCCGGCCTATCTTCCGGTCAACGCGCCGCACTTGCCGAAACACCACAGCGTAGCATGCTTTAGATACCTTCGCTGAAGATGAGTACACTGTTGATCCGGTACATGGTTGAGATTTTTGATCCTAGCAAGGGCAGATTCATTGTACAAGACTTGGTTGGCGAAGTGTCTCTCGGTGCCGTGGATGTTGAATGCATCTTGTCCTTGGAGAACCACGGACTGTCGGCAGAAGGTATTCTCAGTGAGGAAGGTGAGGATGTTAAAGATCGAGTGCCGCCTCAATTACTGAGCAAGACCATAGGTAATATAGTCATCGATGATCTGATTGTGGACATCACAAAAATAAATCTACCGACGACGATTTCCTTCGGAAAGTTGTCCTCGTGGTTCTTGGAACAGTTCTTGCTCCCATGTCGAGCAAGACTGTCCCAAAGCAATATTACGCATTGGTGGACGATGTGAAGCGTATATACAAGATTAATTGGAATGTGTTCACCCTCCGGGTTCTGCTGGATTGCCTTCGCAACGTGAGGAAAGGCAAACACCTCCGCCAATGGCTGAGAGGCAACTTATCTCTCTTACAGGTACACATTTCACACTTGTACCATTGCAAAAATAAATATGCTTGCAAATTTACCTGCTGTATAGTACTAATTGTAAATTTTCATATTCATGCAGTACTTATACTGGGAGAAGGTTCAGCCTCTGGAAGGTGAATGCGCGTTCAATCCTAGCTTGTCCATGGAACCTCTCATGAGGAATTGGACTGAAGCTGCAGCCTCTAGGAGAGACAAATTTGATTATGACCACGACCGTGGCCGTGGTAACGTCAAGGTAATTAATTGTGTTGGGTACTTCTTAAATATTTTATATAACATAATTAATTGTATTAATATTTTTATTGATCACATGTATTTGTATTTCACATGCAGATTGAAGACAACATAACCAAGGAGTATAGGGCGCAGGAGCGCAAAGTACCCGAACCAGAAAAGCCAAAAATGGAGCCCGTCGTTGGTGCGGCAAAGAAGTCCAAGTTAGCCTCAAACGCGGACGTGATGATGAAGCTCATCATGAAGAGGTGTATGGATTACATACACAGACAAATGAAGGAAATAACAGATCAAGTAGCCGAGGTGACACACCCTTAATTCTGTGTTTACAACATTTTTGAATTTGCAAAATGATACGTCTCCAACATATCTAATTTTCCAAACACTTTTGCCTTGTTTTGGACACTAACTTGCATGATTTGAATGAAACTAACCCGGACTGACGCAGTTTTCAGCAAAACTGCCATGATGTTGTTTTATGTGTAGAAAACATAAGTTCTCGGAATGTCTTGAAAATCCACGGAGGCAATTTTTGGAAAATATAAAAAATACTGGCAAAAGAATCAAGACCAGGGGGCCCACACCCTGTCCACGAGGGTGGGGGCGCTCCCTCCCCCCTGGGCATGCCCCCTGTCTCGTGGGCCCCCTGAGGCTCCGCCGACCTCAACTCCAACTCCATATATTCCGTCTTGCAGAGAAAAAAATCAAAGAGAAAGTTTCATCGCGTTTTAGATACGGAGCCGCCGCCAAGCCCTAATCTCTCTCGGGAGGGCTGATCTGGAGTCTGTTAGGGGCTTCGGAGACGGGGATTCGTTGTCATCGTCATCACCAACCATCCTCCATCACCAATTTCATGATGCTCACCGCCGTGCGTGAGTAATTCCATCGTAGGCTTGCTGGACCGTGATGGGTTGGATGAGATTTACCATGTAATCAAGTTAGTTTTGTTAGGGTTTGATCCCTAGTATCCACTATGTTTTGAGATTCATGTTGCTATGACTTTGCTATGCTTAATGCTTGTCACTAGGGCCCGAGTGCCATGATTTCAGATCTGAACCTATTATGTTTTCATGAATATATGTGTATTCTTGATCCTATCTTGCAAGTCTACAGTCACCTATTATGTGTTATGATTCGACAATCCCGAAGTGACAATAATCGGGATACTTCTCTCATGTATTCACTATGTGCTAATGCTTTGTTCCGGTTCTCTAATAAAAGGAGGCCTTAATATCCCTTAGTTTCCGCTAGGACCCCGCTGCCACGGGAGGGTAGGACAAAAGATGTCATGCAAGTTCTTTTCCATAAGCACGTATGACTATTTACGGAATACATGCCTACATTACATTGATGAACTGGAGCTAGTTCTATGTCACCCTATGTTATAGCTATTACATGAGGAATCGCACCCGATATAATTATCCATCACTGATCCATTGCCTACGAGCTTTTCACATCTGGTGCTTCGCTTATTTACTTTTCCGTTGCTATTGGTACAATCACTACAAAACCCAAAAACATTACTTTTGCTACCTTTACCTTTATTATCATACTACTTTGCTACTAAATACTTTGCTGCAGATACTAAGTTATCCAGGTGTGGTTGAATTGACAACTCAACTGCTAATACTCAAGAATATTCTTTGGCTCCCCTTGTGTTGAATCAATAAATTTGGGTTGAATACTTTACCCTCGAAAGCTGTTGCGATCCCCTACACTTGTGGGTTATCAAGACTAATTTCTGGCGCCGTTGCCGGGGAGCATAGCTCTATTCTCTGAGTCACTTGGGATTTATATTTGTTGATCACTATGAAGAACTTGAAAGACGACAGAACCAAGATTTTGCCCTCAACTACGAGGGGAGGTAAGGAACTGCCATCTAGCTCTTCACTAGATTCTCCTTCTGTTATTAGTAAACTTGCGACACCTAAACTTGCTACTGCTATGAACTCTGATATGTTGCATGTTATTGATGATGCCACTTCTGCTATGCATGATACTTATGATGAAACTACTTCTGTGCGTGATACTACTTTGCCATTAGGTGAATTTTTTGATGAACAACTTGCTAGGGCTAGAGAGAATGAAATTACTGAAGATGCTATTATTGATGATAGTGATGATGAAAATTCTCCCAATGATTATGAGTTGCCTGTTGTTCCTGAGGGTTATGTTATGGAAGAGGAAGCTGCTAGAGCTATCTTTGCGTGTAAAGATAGATATGATCTTAAGAAATTATTAGCTAAATGGAAGCATCAGTCTCTTAATGCTAGAATGCAACTTGACCCTGCTTTTGCTACTTCACCTATCTGTGTTACTGATAAGGATTATGAATTCTTTGTCGATCCTGAAATTATTACTTTAGTTGAATCTGATCCTTTTTATGGCCTTGAATCTAAAACTGTTGTGGCACATCTTACCAAGTTGAATGATATAGCCACCCTGTTTACTCATGATGATAAATCTCGCTATTATTATATCCTTAAGATATTTCCGTTCTCATTAAAGGGTGATGCTAAGACTTGATATAATTCTCTTGCTCCTGGTTGTGTGCGTAGTCCCCAGGATATGATTTATTACTTCTCTGCTAAATATTTCCCTGCTCATAAGAAACAAGCTGCCTTGCGGGAAATATATAATTTTATGCAAATCAAAGAAGAGAGTCTCCCACAAGCTTGGGGGAGGCTTCTCCGATTACTTAATGATTTGCCTGATCATCCTCTCAAGAAAAATGAAATACTTGATATCTTTTATAGTGGACTAACCGATGATTCCAAGGACTACTTGGATAGTTGTGATGGATGTGTTTTCAGGGAAAGAACAGTCGACGAAGCTGAATTACTATTGAATAATATGTTGACTCATGAAAATAATTGGACTCTTCCTGAGCAAATTCCTAAGGCAATTCCTGAACAAATTGAGCCAACTCCTGAGCCTATTCCTAAACCCACTCCGAAGAAGAGAGGTGTTTTATTTCTCAGTCCTGAAGATATGCAAGAGGCAAAGAAATCGATGAAAGAAAAAGGTATTAAAGCTGAAGATGTTAAGAATTTACCACCCATTGAAGAAATACATGGTCTTAATATACCGCCTGTCGGAGAACCACATTGTCTTGATAACCCGACACAGGTAGTAAAGGTAAATTCTCTCTATAGATATGATAAAGTTGAAATCCCCTCTACTAAATTTCATAGCCCATGCTTAGATGAATTTGATGACTTTATGGCTAGGCAAGAAAGTTTTGATGCTTATGTTGGTAGAGAGTTAAAGAGTAATGCTTTTGAGATAGGACGCATGAGCGATAATATGGCTAGAGTTAAAGGTGAACTTAAACTCATTAGCAAATATGCTTCTATGGTTGCTACTCAAGCTGAGCAAGTACTTAAAGCTCAAAATGATTTGCTTGATGAATTAAATAATAAAATGACTTTGCTGTTATAGTGGCTACTAGAACTGGTAGAATGACTCAGGAACCTTTGTATCCTGAAGGCCACCCTAAGAGAATCGAACAAGATTCTCAGAGAAATAATTTAGAGGCACCTAGTTTTTCTAAAAAGAAGAAACAGAAAAACGATAGGACTTTGCATGCTTCTAGTGAACCTACTTTAGACACCTAAGAATCCCAATGATATTTCTATTTCTGATGCTGAAACACAATCAGGTGATGAACATGAACCTAGCGATAATGTTAATGATAATGTTCATGTTGATGCTCAACCTAGCAAAAACAATGAAGTAGAGATTGAACCTGCTATTTATCTTGATAACCCACAATCAAAGAATCAACGTTATGATAAGAGAGATTTTGTTGCTAGGAAGCACAATAGAGAAAGAGAACCATGGGTTCAGAAAACCATGCCCTTTCTTCCTAAACCATCCAAGACAAAGGATGACGAGGATTTTGAGCGCTTTGCTGAAATGATTAGACCTATCTTCTTACGTATGCGCTTAACTGATATGCTTAAAGTAAACCCTTATGCTAAATATATGAAGGATATCATTACAAATAAAAGAAAGATACTGGAAGCTGAAATTTCCACCATGCTTGCTAATTACACTTTTAAGGGTGGAATACTAAAGAAACTTGGAGATCCGGGGGTACCAACTATACCATGCTCCATTAAAAGAAATTACGTTACAACTTCTTTATGTGATCTTGGAGCCGGTGTTAGTGTTATGTCTCTCTCTTTATATCGTAGACTTGAATTGAATAAGTTGACACCTACTGAAATATCTTTGCAAATGGCTGATAAATCAACTGTTGTACTTGTCGGTATTTGTGAGGATGTGCCTGTTGTGGTTGCAAATGTCACTATTTTAACGGACTTTATCATTCTTGATATTCCCGAGGATGATAGTATGTCGATTATCCTTGATAGACCTTTTTTGAATAGTGCAGGGGCTGTTATTGATTGCAACAAAGGCAATGTCACTTTTCATGTTAATGGTAATGAGCATACGGTACACTTTCCGAGTAAACAATCTCAAGTTCATAGCATCAATTCTATTGGAAAAGTTCCAACTATTATTATTGGAGGTTTTGAATTTCATCTCCGTACTATCAAGAAAAAGTATGATATTCTTATTTTTGGGGATTTTCATATCCCCTTTGAGGTAACGTAGTTTTATTCAAAATTTCTCCGATTCCGTGTTATTCGGAATGAGTTTTTTAACAAGACTTGATCAACCTTGTTAGTGGATTCATTTTGATGATCATGAGATGGATGAAACTAGAAGGCACAACCTTCTGTACCCTCTTTTTACTTTCTGTTATTTAGAATAAATAAAGCAAAAATAGTATTATCCGTCTATTTTCTGAATTATCTGTGCATTAAAAAATATGACGAAAATAAAAGTGCTCCAAATGCCCTGCAAATTTAGTATGATTTTTTATGGAATATTTGAGGATTTTAGGCACTGAAATCACTGCAGGAGGGGCAAGCACCAAGCCACGAGAGTGGAGGGGGCGCCCACCTACCCTGGGCGCGCCCCCATATCTCGTGGGCCCCTGGTGGCCCCCCTCCACTTATGCCAGCACCCACACACTCCATCTTCTTCCCAAAAAAATCCCCATCCAGCTCAAGCACGAGTTCTAGCTCATTTTGCCACGATTTTTGATCTCCTTGCTCAAAGCTCCATTCACAAAACTGCTTTTGGAGATTGTTGCTTGGTATGTGACTCCTCCATTGGTCCAATTAGTTTTTGTTCTAGTGCTTTATTCATTGCAAATTTTTGTTGCATAGGTGACAATGTTCTTGAGCTTGCATGTTGAATTTATGAGGTCGCAAGCAATTCTAATGCATGATATAGGCTCTAGGCACTTGTAGGAGTAGTTGCTACCAATCTTGTTTAGTTTTATTCACTTTTATTTTGAAGTTACTAAAATTTCAGAAATTTTTCAGAAAAATAATTATGTCTAGGAGAATGTACCAAGGTGGTTCCTTGGTAAAGAAAGGACCCAGGATTGCTATACGTGAGCAAGATGTTGAATTACCGAGGGACGCTGATGAACGAGCTTGTGAGTGGCCATTTGATGATTTTATGATCGAAGCAGGTTTAAGGAGGAATTTGACGCGTATGTGCGTAATGCTGAGCTGGAGGACTTCCTACAAGATAAGTGTTCTCAGTACTATCAATTGACTCATTCCTTTGTGCGGAGGTTTAAATATAACTGTACGCGTAATTCTCCTAGTGTCCTATTTGATATTTATGATACATTTTATACCATGGACTTAGAGGATTTTACAACTGCTTGCAAACTTCCACAGTGGGGTAATATTAATGATCCTCACAAATCTGAATTTAGAGACTTTATTGCTAGAATTACTATGGGAGAATCTAGGGACATAGCACAAGCTACCATAGGGAGCATTCATTTTCCTGTTATACATTATTTTGCTCTCTTCATTGGTAGATGCATTAACAGTAAAGACGAAGCATGTCATATGTGTGTCCCCGATCTCTGTGTCCTCAAGAGTGTTGTGTTAGGTTATAAAGGTTCTAACTAGCTTGGGGGCAATAGTTGCACGTAGGTTGCAGAATAATGGTAGAGCTGGAGATTTATTTGGAGGAATTTATGCAACCCGTGTGGCTAATTATCTTGGTATAGCCCCACGAGAGGGGGATGTGATGATACCTCCTGCTTATTTAGATTATGACGCTATGGTCAATCATCATTTTCTTAGGAGGAATGAACAATTCCTCCATTATCGACTAATCTATAACAGACGCAACGTCGTCCATGTTACTCTTCCTGCTCCTCTCCTTTTTGATTATCAGGCAAAAGGAAGATATGTTGTTACCAGGGAGGAAGCAGCTGAACACGAGTGGAGAGCGGAGGCAGCTCGCCAACATGCCACTGCTCAGGAGGCGGTTGCTGCTGCATCTCAGTACGATCCCTGCTACAACTACGGATATCAGCCTGGCGGTCCTTGGTATTAGACCAACTTAGGCCAAAAGCCTAAGCTTGGGGGAGTACGTATTTCTCACCGACTTTACATTCATATTCACACACTAGTCGTCGGTGCTCATACTCTTTCATTGTATTATCCATGTTAGTTTAATTTTCTTTTTCGCTTTCTTCTTGTGTGTTTGATAAACCGTAAGAAAAACCAAAAAAATTAGTTAGTTTAATTTCCATGTAGTAGAATTAAAATGAAAACCCAAAAAGATTTATCGTTCTTCTTTTACTTATTGGGAGCTTTCTCGTGTAAATAGTTTTATTTTCTTTTCTTTCCTTTGGGGGTCGAGAAGACCATATTGAAATTGGTTAGTGGCTCTCATATGCATGATTGTTTATTTAACTTAGAGACGATATTATCTTGTCTTCTCTTTTGAGTTGAATGTTTGCAGATTCCAACTTAGTCCAATGCACGTGCACTATTATTATTATACACATCGTTCGGTTGTGCAAGTGAAAGGCAATAATGATGATATATGATGGACTTACTGGGATAAGAAAAGCTGATATGAACTCAACCTCTCTTGCTTTTGTAAATATGATGAGTTCATTGTTCCTGATTCAGCTTATTATGAGGTAAACATATTTGCAATGACATTTAGAGATTATAGTTGCTTGTGTCATGCTTGATTAGCTATGAGTTATAATGTTTTACCTTGCGTGCCAACATGCTATAAGAATGATTATGATGTGGTATGATGGGATGGTATCCTCCTTTGAATGAATTGAGTGACTCGACTTGGCACATGTTCACGCATGTAGTTGAAACAAATCAACATAGCCTTCGTGATATTTATGTTCATGGTAGATTATATCCTACTCATGCTTTTACTCGGTGTAAATTAATTTTAATGCATGTTTATGACTGTTGTCGCTCTCTTAGTTGGTCGCTTCCCAGTATTTTGCTAGCCTTCACCTGTACTAAGCAGGAATACTGCCTGTGCATCCAAACTCCTTAAACCCCAAAGTTGTTCCATATGAGTCCACCATACCTTCCTATATGCGGTATCTACCTGTCGTTCCAAGTAAATTTGTATGTGCCAAACTCTAAACCTTCAAATGAAATTCTGTTTTCTATGCTCGAGTAGCTCATGTTACAACTAGGGCTGCCTATATCTTCCATGCTAGGTGGGTTATTCTCAAGAGGAGTGGACTCCGCTCCTCATTCACGAGAAAGGGCCGGTAACTGGGATGCCCAGTCCCATGATCCAAAAAGATCAAAGCAAATCAAAATAATTAAACAAAACTCCCCCAGGGCTATTGTTAGTTGGAGGCACTCGTTGTTTTGAGCAAGACATGGATTGATGCTTGTTGGTGGTTGGGGGGGTATAAACCTTTACCATTCTGTTTGGGAACTGCCTATAATGCATGTAGTATGGAAGATACAGCCATCTCATGGTTGTTGTGTTGACAGCGAAAGTATGCCGCTCAAAATGTTATTCAATCTCTATTTTAAAATCGAGCTTTGGCACCTCTATGAATCCCTGCTTCCCTCTGCGAAGGGCCTATCTATTTACTTTTATGTTGAGTCATCACCCTTCTTACTAAAAAGCACCAGCTGGAGAGCACACTATCATTTGCATTCATTATTATTTGTTTATATTGGGTATGACTTGACTGGATCTCTTTTACCATGAATTACAATGTTTAGTCAGTCCTTGATCTTTAAAGGTGCTCTGCATTTATGTTTTGCGGTCTCAGAAAGGGCTAGCGAGATACCATTTTGCGGTCTCAGAAAGTGTTGTCATCCGAGTTTTATTATTATGGCTCGCTAGCTGATTATGCTATTGACATGAGTAATTGTGAGACCTAAGTGTTATTGTGAGTATGGTTAGTTCATAATATTTGCTGAAACCTGAATGCTGGCTTCGCATGTTTACAACAACAAGAGCAAACAGAGTTTGTAAAAGTTTTTCTTTATCACTTTCAGTTTATCAACTGAATTGCTTGAGGACAAGCAAATGTTTAAGCTTGGGGGAGTTGATACGTCTCCAACGTATCTACTTTTCCAAACACTTTTGCCCTTGTTTTGGACTCTAACTTGCATGATTTGAATAAAACTAACACGGACTGACGCTGTTTTCAGTAGAACTGCCATCATGCTATTTTATTTTTAGAAAACAAAAGTTCTCGGAATGTCCTGAAAATCCACGGAGGCACTTTTTGGAAAATATAAAAAATACTAGCAAAGAATCAAGACCAGGGGGCCCACACCCTGTCCACGAGGGTGGGGGTGCGCCCCCTGTCTCGTGGGCCCCCTGAGGCTCCACCGACCTCAACTCCAACTCCATATATTCCGTCTCGCGGAGAGAAAAATCAGAGAGAATGTTTCATCGCGTTTTACGATACGGAGCCGCCGCCAAGCCCTAATCTCTCTCGGGAGGGCTGATCTGGAGTCCGTTCGGGGCTCCGCGGAGGGGGATTCGTTGTCGTCGTCATCACCAACCATCCTCCATCACCAATTTCATGATGCTCACCGCCGTGCGTGAGTAATTCCATCATAGGTTTGCTGGACCGTGATGGGTTGGATGAGATTTACCATGTAATCAAGTTAGTTTTGTTAGGGTTTGATCCCTTGTATCCACTATGTTCTGAGATTGATGTTGCTATGACTTTGCTATGCTTAATGCTTGTCACTAGGGCCCGAGTGCCATGATTTCAGATCTGAACCTATTATGTTTTCATGAATATATGTGTGTTCTTGATCCTATCTTGCAAGTCTATAGTCACCTATTATGTGTTATGATCCGACAACCCCGAAGTGACAATAATCGGGATACTTCTCGGTGATGACCTTAGTTTGAGGAGTTCATGTATTCACTATGTGCTAATGCTTTGTTCCGGTTCTCTATTAAAAGGAGGCCTTAATATCCCTTAGTTTCCGCTAGGACCCCGCTGCCACGGGAGGGTAGGACAAAAGATGGCATGCAAGTTCTTTTCCATAAGCACGTATGACTATTTACGGAATACATGCCTACATTATATTGATGAACTGGAGCTAGTTCTATGTCACCCTATGTTATAGCTATTACATGAGGAATCGCATCCGACATAATTATCCATCACTGATCCATTGCCTACGAGCTTTTCACATCTTGTGCTTCGCTTATTTACTTTTGCGTTGCTATTGTTACAATCACTACAAAACCCAAAAACATTACTTTTGCTACCGTTACCTTTATTATCATACTACTTTGCTACTAAATACTTTGCTGCAGATACTAAGTTATCCAGGTGTGGTTGAATTGACAACTCAACTACTAATACTCAAGAATATTCTTTGGCTCCCCTTGTGTCGAATCAATAAATTTGGGTTGAATACTTACCCTCAAAAGCTGTTGCGATCCCCTACACTTGTGGGTTATCATAAAACCATGCCCACATTAATTAATCTTTTTTATGTAATGTAGAGATTGTTAGAGAAGTTGAACCAAAATGGTGTGATGTACAAGCCAGCGGCTTCTGTGGCTTCCAGCAACAATGATACAGACGAAGAAGTGGATTCCTTTCAGAATGGTCCGCCAGAAAAAAAAAGAATTCGTGTACAAGGATGACTCTGACGGTCTAGGGCCGGTGATTGATTTGACACGGCCTGACGAGCCTGTTGGAAACCAGAACAACGATGATGAGGAAGTATGTTTTCATTTATTTGTCTTCATTTATCTCAATTATGCATCTTCATTTTCGTAAACTAAACCTATCACACTATTTCTTTGTTAACCAAAAAACACCAGCCAAGTTAAATGTTGACAAGACAATGAAGCCTACTGATAAGTGCGGCGCAACACCCGAGAACCCTTGGATCATAGGTAATTCTGATCGAGCAGAATTGTCCGACATTGACATTTCTGCAAGTTCTATTGACAGGATGGTGGGTAAGAGCAAGGGGAAAAAGTCTGCAGCAACCGCAAAAGAAGATGATGTTATATCCAGGAAGCGTCTATGAACTGTTCCCAAGAAATTTGAATCCCCCTTTGCACTTGACAAGCCCAATAAGCGAAACGCACGCGGTACTAAGCCATCCGGCAACACTACCGCAACTAGAGGTACCGTTACTAGCTAACTTAGTGCTTAATTTACTACCATTTCATGTACTCACCATTCCTGACGTTCATAATTTATCATGCAGCTCTGTTTAATGACCATGACGTGGAAGGCTCTGTTAAGGATGATTTGACGCCGGAACTCATCGACGCTACTGTTAGGTTTGTGGAGGCAGCTGCTCGGTCTGAGAAGAATATGACAAAAAGACTTTACTACAATCAACGTGGTACCTCTGTGAATGTGGAGAGTATACGACCGGTACTTGAGCATACATGGCTGGCGGATGACGTAAGATCTATTACCATGTCCTGCTATTTAAGTGCATAACCTAGGTGTCACCTATGAACATAAAATGTTCTATTATTTTACGCAGATTATCGATGCTTATCAGACACATTTGGCTCTGCGCGTTGGTCATGATCAACACCTCTGTCCAGCCTGGAGGTCCAAATACCTTGTTGATCGTGCTAAGGCACGAGACAACCCTAAACCGTCAAAATACAACATGGATAGTGCGCTGAGCAGAGCTGGAACAGTACGTAGGGTTCTGGACGAGTATACCGTCCGTGATAAGTTACGATATGATTACAAATTTGTTCCACATTTTAGTCGTTTATCCCGCTGAACGTCGGCAATACACACTGGATCACCATGGTGATGCACAACCGCAAGAAAGAATTTCGGAAAAGGATTCGCTTTATCCTCTCGAGTTCTCTCTCGACACTGTGAAAGCACTGGTACTTTCTCCAACATCGAGCATTCTTCATATGAAATGTCATATGGTTTCTCACTACTACTTTCTTTGAAATAGCAACTAGCAATGGCAATTGATATGGAAGAGGCAAACTGTATTACACCTGGCAAATATCCAGACGTCACTAAGTGGCCTATCACAGCTCAGATGGACATGCCACAACAAGAGGACGGGTGACTTATGGTTCATCATTTTCTACTTACGAAAGACATGTTCGTGTGCACGGTGACTAATGTTTGCATATATATTAGGAACTCTTGTGGCCTTTTTGTGATTGAAGTTATGGAGCATTGGGATGGGGAACGATGGACCGCTGATTTTACCCAGGTAATTTGTCCTCTCTGTCCGTACACTTGAACATGTGTCGTATAATACCAACTTCTATTCATTAAACCTTCTTCTAAAAATTGCACGACACGGTTAATGCAAGGAGAAGGCGTCTAGTCGCCGAGTTGGTTCTCTCACCTACCAACACGCTCGAATGTGTGAAGAACAAAATTCACGACATCGCAAAGAAAAGCAAGGCATGAAGACATCATACATGATTAAAGATTCTAGTTTTAGTCGTATGTTTTAAGTCCGGAAGCACGTTTCCTGGCATGGACAACTTTAATTTTTGATCATTCATGTAATAAGCATGATACCTTGGATTTTGTTTGGATTTTTGGTCGCTTACACATACATGTGTATGTGTAATGCTGTCAGACTATACGTTTCGTACCAATAAATGTTTGCTTCCCTTCATTTGTTCCACCTTAATGTTTTTTGCTGCTGTGTTCATTCTATTCTTCCATGGAAGAGTAATTCATTTCCTTTTTACTTTTGCATATTTTTTTGATTTGATTTGGCATTATTCAACAATAATAAAAAATTCAACAAATTCCTTTTTGCTTGCCTGAGAATCAACCTCGGCTGTCGTGCCATCCGGTGTGGGATCCCGCGCCCGAGACAATGACAGATCCAGTCCCCGCGCGGGCGACCCTGTCGACGAGCGCCAGTTGGCGCGGGGGGACGCGCCAGGTCCGGTCCCGCCCGACCGCTCGGTGGAGACAGCCCGCGTGTCGGACGTAGATGGGCCACCCATGGATCCTACGGTGGGTGGAGTAGGCAGATCCACCTGGGATCCCGTGTGCATGATTGCCGCTGGATCTCTCGGGATCGGCGTCCATAGGTGGATCTTCCTCGTGTCGTGGGCCAGACTCCTTTGGCGTTATGTGTTGCATGAAATCACGTTCATAGTTTTTCTGCTGCATTTTTGTTAGCCTTTTCCTTTTCTGCATCATGAAGATCAGGATCAGTAGCACCATCAATCACATGATCAACTACTCGTTCGCCCCCTTGATCAGTAGGATTTGGAGCTCCGGTGGAAGCAAAGGAATTTCAGTGCTTAGCCGAGAACCCGCATTAGGATGCAGGTCAGACAAGGGCAAACTATTTTGAAAGTGATATAATTTATTAGTTAATATAATATACTTAGGCCTTACAAAATTGAACTGGCCACAATGCAGATAGGACTTGATCATTCAGTTCAACAATGAACCACAAAACATACTTAAAATTCATCACAAATCTCCTTCAGCTTCTTGATCTTATCAACGTACCCATGTTTCTGTTTGAGAAAATCTGCAATAATATACTCAAGTTTTTTCTTCTCTTGCTTCAGCTGGTCCCTCCCTCTAATCACTTGGTCTCTCTAGCACCACCCGATCCCGGTCTTTCTCAGACTTTACCCTCAGGACCTGATGTAGATTGGCACAACCATGGTCTGCCATCTTATTCTTCTCCAGCTCCTCTTTGAGATCGCTAAGTGACAATCTTGCATTGCCCAACTGCGTGAGAGCATCCTCCTTATCAGCCACCAGTTTAGCAAATCCATTTTAAAAAATCGCATCTCTTCCTCTGTCCTCCTCTTTTCTCCAATTAACTTGAATATTTCTTCAGCATTCTTAACATTCTGTCTCAGCTTGTCATCATACATGCTCCATAGTTCTCTGAGGCAGAACTTCGTAGCCACTGACCACTCCGTGTCTACCCATTCCACATAGTTACATTTCACTTCTTCCTACAGTATGAAAAAATATGGTCTGAATCATATATGCACAAATGCACTACAATTACATGCAATGCACTACAAATATGGCCTCGATCATATAAACAAAAAATGTAGCATGCAATGACATATATATATATATATATATATATAGACACACATATATATAGAGTGACACTATTCTAATCCTGGGATTAGAATAACTATTTGGATCACAGTCAGCCCTATAAGAGCCCGACGGAATGTTCCTGAACTTCTGAACCGGGCAACGACAAACAAAAGGAAAAAACACCCGACCTCCCCCGATCCAGATCCCCCACCTCCCTCCCGCACCTCCTGCCCCAAATCGGCCGGTGCCCACCACCCGCCCCCGCCCCAACCGGCGCCGCCGGCCCCGCGCTGTCCGCACCCCGTCCCAGCTGACGCCGCCGCCAGCGCGCCTCCGTGCCAACCCATCCCTGGCCTCCCTCCCCTGCTTCAACCGCGGGGCCGGCCTCCCCCACTGCTTCAACCACGGTGGCCCCCTCCCCCCTGCTTCAACCGCTGCAGCAGCCCTCCCTCCACAAGTGTCGCCGGAAACCACCGGCGCTATCCACCATCGCCTGCTCCTCCATGAGCCGGCTCACCATAGCCTCCCGTCGGCGGAGACCCCGCACTCCACTTGGGCGTGAGCGGCCGCCTACCTCGCGCTCCCCAACAGCTAGCCCCGCCGCGTGCCTCGCGCTCCTGACCGGCTCGCCTCGCTGCCTGCCCCATGCTCCCCACGGGCGCAACCCATCACCGAGCCACCTCTCCACCACTTGCAGATGGAGGAGGCCTCGTCCTGCAGCTAGAGGAGGTCTCGACTTGCATCTACAGATGGATGCAGTGGGAGGTTACTCCTTCAAGCGGTATTCAACAGGCTGGAGCGTTGTTGCCCATCTACGCTCCCGCGTGCCCGTTCTCCCATCAATATCTAATTTTTCTCTCTTGTGTGTGAAACCAATATTTCCTCTACCAACTGAGATTCTAATTGTCTTCTGAACATTTCAGAGGACGTCAATGAATGGATGGTTTCTCAAGACTCCAACTTGAAGGGGTCACCTTTCATACACATGAATGCATGGCGCATATGTCAAGCTTCATTATGTTGTGGATGCTTGTCTTACACAATCTCTGGATAACATGCAGCGATAGTATTCAGAAATACATTTGATAACCAATGGAATATTTCTGCTGTCTAATGGCTCGGTGTTTGGCTTTGGTTTTGTCAATAGTGGTGTATCGGAGAGCCCATCCTACCTACTTGCAGTTTGATGCTTGCCCTGCAATGCTACTACAAATCTGCAGGCGAAAAAACAAACTTCACAAAAAAACAAGAAAAAGATGAGCACGGACGCTCGTCGATGTCCGTTGTGTTACCCTACTGATGAAGTAATTCAAGGAGCAGGTGGTTTCGTTTGCCTGAAGCACCAACATAAAAAAAAATCAGTTTTGGTTTTGTGTAGTTATTTCCCCAAGCTCAAAGGAGCACCAACCATCCAAAAAATGTGTTCTTCTACCTTTTTTCGTTTAGAGTGTGGTGAGGAATGAGAGATACAACATGTATTTTTTTATACAAAAGTACGCCTTTTTCTTCTTGATTGTTTATGTATTTAATGTATTACTTCTCATGGGAAAAAGTTTATCAAAGTTCGCGCAAAAAAGCTTTTCTGGTAAAAAGTATAGAAATTCATGGAAGTTTGATTTGTGTATGCTTGTGAGACTGAAACCTTTTCAGTTGATCTCAGCCAAAAAAATGTGGATATGTTGTGCGTGCGTGTATGTGTGTGTGTAGTACACCGAATTGAAAAGACTATTTTCTGTCATGTAGATCAAAGAAAGAACATAGAAAATTTAAAAATGTGGATACACACATTTTCTATGTATGAGCAAAAAACAAGAAAAAATCATAATTTCTCCTTCTTTATTTTCCTCTTTGTGATTGTGTGCTCTCCCTTTTGATCAAAAGTGTGTGCTCTCCCTGTGTTTTTATAAAATGTCCACAATGAAAGAAAATGTGCCCTCTTCCCTGTGTGGTCTGCGCATTTGGTTGCTTCACAAAATAGGTCAGCGAAGTTCTAGTATTATTGCTACTGAAAAAAGTTCAAAAATAAAAGAACAAGGAGTTCCCAAAGTTTGGTGGATGCATCAACACTAGAAGTTCATAAAAAAGATGCTCGGGAGGAAGTTCAACAAAAAACCCACTAATCCTAGAGTTCAAAAAAGAAGACTATGAAATTCAATTTAAAATAACATAGAAGTTCGAAGTATAAAAAAACTAAATTTATTGCAATAAGTTCACGTGCACCTCCGTGCATGGTTCATAATTTATATCGCGAGACGTCCGACCTCCAGTTACATATTTTCAAATGGCAAAAAATGATGTCCGACCTTCAATTGTGTGTAATTCGACGTATACACAAAAATGTGACATAAGTTCATGGTGAAAACAACGAGAAGTTCAAGTGCTACAAGGAACGCATTTCAGGAGAGAAATAAAAGTTTAGAAAAATAAAAACTTAAAAGGTTTGTTGAAAGAAGTTCAAGTGCTCTGTCCAGGGAAGTTTAAAAATTCTTGCGAGGGAGGTTCACCTTGTATTTCCATGTTTGATTTTTTTCGTATAAAAATCGAATACAATTCTTTACTCGAAATATAAAAAGGTGAAGTTCAAATTGAAATAACACAGAAGTTCGGAGTTTATTAAAACCTAGGATTTACCTTTTCAAAAAATAAAAAGCACAACGCCATTTTTTGCACTTTTGAAAAGAATCTCATAAACGTAAAAATGGTTGCTAGGAGTTCAAGTGCTCGGCGAGGGAAAGTTCAAAGTGTTTAGATGTCCAAAATACATTAAAAAATATGTTGTTTTTTGTGTTTTAAAATAATTCTCTCAAACCAGAGAGAAGTTCAACGTGATAACAATCGGAAGTTCACGTACTACATGGTGTGTATTTCATATAAAAAATACAATAAAGTGAAACAATGTGAAGTTCAAACATGCCCAAGAAGTTCAACTACTTCACATAGTGCAAAAAAAATAACACGTCAAAAATTAGAGTGAAGTTCAAACAGACATGCCCGAGAAGTTTAACTACTTCACGCAATGCATTTCCATTGACGATGAAGGCAGAAATCATGATCTCGTCGTTTTCTAATTTACTTCAAAACGTCAGGAATATCATTTGTGTAAGTTCAAGTCCTCGGTCGGAAAAAGTTAAAAAAATATTGTTAGAGAGGTTTGTACAAAAAGAATATCATTTGTGTAACACTGACGAAAATGGATGGAAAAATTACAAACAAAAATATGTCACATAAGTCCAACGTGAAAACAGCAGAAAGTTCAACTACTACACTGAATGAATACTGGTGTCCACAGCTTTCCAACGGTATATCGCAAGCCCTATTTGGGCAATGTTGACGGAAGTTCAACCTAGCACTAGGGGAAGTTCAGGTCGAACAACTCAGGCAGTAAAATTGCAAAAAATGCAATTTCATCACGACCCGAGAGCAAAATCCGCCAGCGAGCGAGATTTCTATTTAAAACCAATATTTATTTGCTAAAACACGTTTCTAGATTACGCTAACATCATATAGAACACTACTAACCAGAATAATTCGCGGGGGAAGCCACGGTTGCAAAAGATAACCCGAAGGTCGGGTTCGTACAGAAGGAAGTTCAGGCGCGTGTACAAACAAAAATACGTCACAGAAGTTCAACGTGAAAATAGCATGAAGTGCAACTACTACGCTGAATGAATTTCAGATGAAAATCTTTTAAAATCATTGCGAGTATGAAAAAAATGATCAACACGAGAAAGATGCGTGTTTACAGCAGCTTTCCATCGGTATATCACTTGGTCAATTCCAGTGAGTGGATGGAGAGCTAGGAGCAGTGGATAGAGATATACGAGCAAAAAAGCACGTGAAAAATAGAGTGAAGTTCATGTACATGTGCCGAGAAGTTCAGGTTCTTCACGCGGTGCATTTTCGAAGAATCAGTTTCGCGATAAAGGCAGAACGAATGTTCTCGCCATTTTCACAATTACTTGAAAATGGCTAGAAATCAGAGAAAACCATCAACATAAAAAAGTTTCGCATTTTCCGTAGCTTTTCAGCGGTATATTATTTGCTCCATTCCGATAAAGTTTGTAGAAATTATGCCAAAAATACGTTTTTATTCATTTTCCAATTTGACTTAAAACTGTAAGGAATTAGGAGAAACAATATATACAAACAAGTTTCACGTTTGCTCAAGCTTTCCAACGCCGCATCATTTGTTGCATTCGGACGTACGGTTAAAATTATCTCGAAAATACGAACTCGGTGGAACTTATACTGTTTTCTGAATTACTTTTAAACCGTTTCAACTTAGAAAAAACTTTTAACATGAAAAAGTAGCGCATTTTCACAAGCTTTCCAATGCCATATCATTTGCCTCAAATGGATTAGCGTTTTAGAAATTACATTGAAAATACGAACTCGGCTGTTCGGTTTGCGAAACTTTACGATTTTCAAAATTCCTCTTTATCCACAGGGAATTAGAGAAAACTTTGAACATGTCGAAGGAGCGGTTTTGCAGTAGCTTTCCAACGCTATATTATTTACCTCATTCCGATAAATTGTTTAGAAATGCAATCGAAAATACAATTCAGGTTTTTTGTATGAAGAAAAAACGGTTTTCAAAACTGCTCTTAAATAGCTTACATTTTGCCAAAAATTTAACTTGGATCATGATATTGGTGTCCATAGCTTTTCAACGGTATATCGCAAGCCCCATTTGGACACTTTTTAGCTGAAGTTCAACCTAGTACTCGGGGAAGGTCAGGCGCGTTACTCGGGAAGTTCATGTTGTGATCAGAATATTATTCTGATACCGTGATCAGAATAGTCTTTATGCATATATATATATATATATATATATATATATATATATATTAACTACAAGTATATGCTATTATGTGCTAAAACAAATATTAGACCATAAAAAGACAAAATAAATACGGACTTTGCAAATGCACAAATTAATTGAAATTGTATGCAATTTTGGGCAGAACACTGGATTACCGTGAAGTAAATCGAGCATGAGCTAATGTAAACATATTTTACAGTACGGAACAACATACCTTCTGACCACAGGCAAGAAAACGTCTGCCAGTGTCCAAGGAATCAAAAGCAACTAGCCTGGCGCAAGGTTCTCGATGCAGACAACGAGAAGATAGATCATGGGCAGTGCCACTCCATTCATAGCAAGGGATAGTCGTAGGAAGCTAAACAAAACAACAGAGATATTGCACAAATCAACGCCCTGCATTAAATACCGGAAATGAAGAATCCTAACCCTAAGCCTAGCACTATCTGGAGATTATATAGTAGGAGCGTACCTGCAGGCTAGTCACGGATTCGCCGTCCGAAGAAGAGCTCGACTTGTCGCTCCACGAAACCATGGCGCAACACGACCAGCGGGAAGACGTGGATCGGTGGCGGCGTTGGCGGTCGCAGTGGATAGATAGAACACGCATGGAGATCGCGAGGGAAGAACCGTCCCGACCAGGTGGCCAGCGCGGCCCATTTAAACGGGCTGTAATCAAAATAAAAATTTGTTAAATGGGCTCGGCAACGGGAGCGGCCGTGTGTCACGCCGTCTAACGGCATCCGTCGCCCCCCCTCCACGTCATCGTGACAAGCGGCCCGAGTTACACTACAAGCCATAAAATGGTGGGTTTTTCTTTTCTTTATGAGGGGGAAATGGTGGGTTTTTGGGTACGAAGTCTATACTCTAGACCCAAGTGAGCTGGTATCTTCTATATCTAAATGGTGGTGAACCAGAGGAGTGAAAAAAATTAATTATTACCACACATAATTACATCTTCTATATCTAAACAACTAGCCAGCACTAACATATTTCTCTTAACATGCAAGTTTGCCACCTCATCATTCAACATGCATGGAGAAAGGTCCGCCACAACATGCAAACAAAAGATTCCCACAACAACATATACATGTTCCACGTAACCATTTCTCTATGAATATATTGCAAAATATTCCCGCGACAACGTGCCGGGTATCGTCTAGTTTTCTAATATAATATAAATAGAGTGGACAATACAAAAGATGCCATCATTACAATGGCTAAAATGCTATCCATGTTCCATGATTAAAGTCCCTAGTGACCGCTTCCTGTTTAGTCCATATATGCTACAAGCGCTATCTCAAGGTCCTGGCCTCTTGCAAGAGTATATATCATGTATTATGTATGCAGTAACACGTTGTAAACACCTCACTATTAGATCACTGGATTCATCCGAACATAACTCTAGCAAGTGTTCTACTCTTCTTCGCCCACCACGCTTCTGCACATGATAACAGGAAAAGTTAATGAATGACAAGTTAAAAACAATTATGACCTACAATGCGTACAAACACTTACTTCTTATTTAGTTTGCATTTCTTGCTGTGTTTAGTGTGCCCTAGCAATTTGCATGCGCCGCACCTGATTCTGATCTCATCGTACGAAAGTGGCTTGCTATTTTTTGACATAGGGCGGTTCTCATCTACCTTAGTTGCACCTTTCGTTGATACTTTAATAGGATCTTGAACTTCAACTATGTTGCCTTCACCATCATCTACATATTCAATTGCACACCTACCGAGATCAGCCATTTTCTTACTCAAATTTTCCTTTAGCTGATTATACTCTTGGCTCTTAGCTATCATGGTCTTCAAACTCTCCTGTCACTGATCCCACAAAGCTGGGTGTTTGCATGCCGCATGCATAGCTTCTGAAGCCAACACACTGACCTGGCTATATTTCATTCTTTCAGCTGCCCCAGTCCATCCAAATCCCAACAGATCGCTTCTGCGCCTCGCGGGCAGTCCCAACCTTGTGTCTTTCGTGAACCGCACAAGAACTAAACACTTTGGTATTTCAGATATATTCAAGTACTTTAGTACATGGAATATGTGCTTGCAAGGTAGACCCTTTCGAATCATTCTTCTGCAGCCGCACCTTATAGTTTCTGCGGAATTTACTGGAGTGTACTCCACCCAAAAACGGCTCTTCCAGTTATTCTTCCAGGCCACAATGCACTGCTGTGATCCGTCTCCGAGCTTTATTTATACAATCTCCATGCCTCCAATCTTCCTAAGATCAGCTTGCAACATATAGAAGTTTGCTGCAGTGAAGATGTGAGAAGAAGCTATCTCAAGTTCCCTCGAGCTAGTAACTGGCACCGGTAAACTCTGTGAGGCCGTGCAGTCATCTCGTGCCTCATTCTCACGGATACGTACATCAACGGCGTTATCATTGTGCAAAATCATATCCATCAGGGTCATTTCACCGTCTAGGTGGAGGTGAAGGCATGAGTCTAGACTTTCACTTCTCTGGTTGCTTTTCATGCCAAGCCAAAACCCCTCTGTCAGATAAGCCGCCGCCCATAGTCTCCTCTTCTTATACATCCATCTCAACCATGTTACTGTTTTTTCCTACTTCCATATTTTGGAAAATGCGTGCCATCTCTCCTCAAACGTGGTTGTGGACGTGCTGTAGTACAGAAGAGTTCGGAACTCCTTCAAGGACTTGTGACTGAGGTGAATCTTCATTTTTTTGTTCTATATGCCATGTACATATACGGTGCCACACGTCTCGCAAGACTAGGCGAATTGCCTTGATCATCGCAGCGTCGGCGTCCATGATAACACTCTTCGGCATCTTTTGACACATGGACCTCAAAAAAGTCTGCAGCAGCCACACATATGTCTCTTCGGTCTCGTCCGAAAATATGGCACAAGCAAAAACAGTGGTCTTCCGGTGATTGTTAAGACCAACAAAATGTATGAATGGCATACCATACCGGTTCATCTTGTACGTGCTGTCAAATACAAGCATGTCGCCGAAGTCCTCATAGTCATGACGAGACTGGGAGTCACACCAGAACATCCTATTCATATGTCCTTCCTTGTCTAGTTTGTACTCGAAAAATAAGCTAGGATCCCTCTGTTTCCTACTGGCCATGATGCCTATGACTGTGGCAGCATCACCTTTTGAAAGCAGCTTCCTCTTCTCCCTGGCGCAAAGGTTGTATATTTCACGCCTGGTAAAACCAACACCGCCATATCATATATGTTTGCTAATGAACGAATCCATCACTTGGTGAATTCTAATCCCTGCAGCTCCCATGGACAGTATCTCAGCTCTTTGGTACTCTTTGATTTTTCTGTGGGACCAAAGAAAAGGTACCTCATCCGGTCCTGCCAAGATATGGCTATGCTTGTCCTCAAAACTATCAACATACCAAACCCCATGCTTTTGGTCAAGCTTCACGGTCAGGTGCGCTTCACAGTGGCAGCGTGTCTCGGCTCTAAGCCTATGGCTGTGTCCTTCCTCGGTTAGCAACCTGTTGTCATGTTTTCCTTGTCTGAAACAAACAAACCGCCTATAACGCATATGATGTGACTCAGTTTTGCTATACCTGGCCTTATTCTTTCGAATGCTGAAACCATTATCTCCAGCATAGCTGTTGTAGAAATCATACGCAGCATCGTGAGACATAAAAGTCATTTGTATTATCTGCATGAAGACATCCCTCTTATCATCTGCACTGGCAGTATCTTGGACATTCTTTTTCCCCTCATCTTCTGTCACCTACACAATCATAACATAGCCATGAAAAAAGTTTTCTATGGTATAACATTACTTCCATACAACATTGATTACATACATACCTCACTCATGATGAACGACGACTGCGACTCCCCAAAATCAGTTGCAGCTAATGATTCATCATCAAGGCATGTCTCCGCGTCGGATTCACCGTAATAGTCATACGCATTATGACATTCTGAAATGAGCTGAAAAAAATAACACAAATACATAAGTACTTATCATATAATATTCCAGGATTAATTCACTTTGCATGCATGCCAACAAAAAATTCCACTTCCTACCTCACTAATGTAATCTTCATTCGAGATCTCCGAGTTGTTTTCTTCACCACCATCATGCTCATTTTTTTCCTGACAATCATCATGTTCATCCATCTATAAATTTTCAACACAAAAAAAAATATTTTCGGATGCCACCAAAAAATTACAACATGATAATGCCACTCACATTAAGATCTTCGTTCCCATTCTCTGACTTATCTCCACGATCTGAATTTTCATCATCTGACCAATCTTCTATCCAGTCTTTCATCAGTTCTCCAAACTCCATGTCATACATCATACCAGTTAACTCATCGTCCGCCATTTCCTACAACAAATAATATGTATCATCACATGTGCAAACATTATCGATGCTGACATATATAACACCTAGCGCATGATCACGGATGTTAAATAAACTACCCCAACCGAAGAGCGCCCCAACCGAGGGCGTTCAGATCGTGCACACAACCGACGCCAGCGACCTCTGACCACCCATGGAACCTCCCCCCTCTCCACACCGGTCATCGGCGTTAAGGTACGTCAACCCTAGTAAGGAAGATGCCCACGGATCCAGTACGTGATCACTTTGGATCGCGAGAAGCAGCGCTACCCGTGATAGCATGCGCCGCTGGATTCCTAGCCCACGGCACGAGTCGTCGGATACCTAGGTAAGCCGCCGCATCAAATAACGGAGCCGTCGTGCACACAACTGACGGCAACCGACGCTAGGTTAACCCTAGAAAGAAGAAACCCACTTTAGCCCACGTGATCACTGTCTATATCACGATGAGCAGCACTACCAGAACAAGATCTGCGATGGCCTGGACCGCCGGAAAGCTAGGTTACCCGCCCCGCTAGGTTAACCACTACGACAAAAACAGCGGCAGTTCGTTTGATGATGCCGCGAGCGAGACGAACGTGGGGAAACGGGATGCGGTACCTGCAAGCGCTGGAGATTCACGACGGTGCCACGTGCGCTCTCGGACGAGATCGCCGGCAATGAGATCGCCGCCGCCGATAATCTTACAGAACCTCAACAGAATGATGGAGGAGCCGCGTGAATGATGGAGCTACGTGATTGATGGATCGGTCGTCGGCAGGTCGTACCTGGTCGTGGGGTCGTGTCATCCTTTTTTTTCGGGATGTCACTATATACATACGTATGAGTTATACGGGTTATACGGGGCTTGGATATGGGCAGTGGCGGGCTGGAGAAAAAATAGAAGGCGGGGGTCAAGAATACCCCTAGGAAATTGAGTTAGGGGGTGCACCGGAGCAAAGCTCCCTGGGCAAATGACCCTTCCTACCACGAGTATTTGGGTGACCATATAAAACCTACAGTTTTGGCTCTTTACGGTGCCTACCAGGCCGATTCGTACAGGAGTCCTTCAAATTTGATTAATTCCATAATCTGTTCTTCCTTTCCAAGTTAGGAGTATTTATTTGGCTCGATCGTGTTTGCCCGTGAGCCGTGCCCCGTCGTCGTCTACCTTCGCCATGGGTAAAAGCTCGACCACGGCAGTGGTGCGTGTACCGGAAACCATGTCATCGAGCAGCTTCAAGGAGCACACGGACACACTCAGTTTGGAGGTGACCGACTACCACGAGAGTATTTGGGTGACCATACAAAACCTACAGTTTTTGGCTCTTTACGGTGCCTAGCAGACCGATCGTATATATAGGAGTCATTTGATTAATTCCATATAATCTGTGCTTCCTTTCCAAGTTACTATTTACTTGGCTCGATCGTGTTTGCCCGTGTCCCGTCGTCGTCTATCTTCGCCATGGGTAAAAGCTCGACCTCGGTTGGGGTGCGTGTACGGGAGACCATGTCGTCGAGCCGCTTCACGGAGCGCACCGAGACGCTCAGTTTGGAGGTGCCCGACTACCTTCAGATCAAGGACATGGGCCTCGGAGAGTTCGTTACCTCGCGCGTCTTCCCAGTCGGTGGCTACGAGTGGGAGATCAGGTTCTACCCAGGCGGAAAAGACCGGCACTGCGCCGGCAACGCCTCCGCGTACGTGTTCTGCCGCAGCCAAGTCACGGACGTGAGCACCCGGTTCACGTTGAGCATGCTGCACACCAAGGGCCAGGTGCAGGTAGCAAGCTTCGACCCGAGGAAGCGCGTCTTCTCGCCAAAAGCAACGAGATACAATGAGTGGGGCCACCCCAAATTCGTAGAGAGGGCCAAGATGGAATCGCTGTCGCAGCTCGGGGACGGCTGCTTCACGATACTGTGCGTCCTCACCGTCGTCATGGACGAGCCACCGTCTCTGGAGCTGCCCAGCCACCTCGAGCGCATGCTCGAGGACGGGCGGGGCGCCGACGTGACGTTCAGCGTGGCCAACCAGGAGTTCCGCGCTCACAGTTTTCTCCTGGCGGCGCGATCGCCGGTCTTTGCGGCGCAGCTATTTGACCTAATGGAGGGTGTGCGGCGAGTGGAGATTGCGGACGTGGAGCCTGCCATATTCAAGATGATGCTTCAGTACGTCTACACGGAGTCGCTGCCACCGTACGACGACGAAGGCGGAAACAACATCAGGGTGATGCAGCATTTACTAGTGGCAGCAAATAGGTACGATCTAGGAAGGTTGAAGCTGGTGTGCGAAGAAGAACTGCGCAAAAGAATCGACTCAGAGAACATCGCAACCGTGTCGGCGCTGGCAGATCAGCAGCAGTGCAAAGGCCTCAAAGTTGCATGCATGGACTTCAAATCGTCACCCAAGTAATGGCTCATGTCTTGGCGCGACCGAGTGATAAGTTTCTTGGAGCACTTCATCACAAGTGTCTTCACAAGGTTTGCCCGGTTCCGAGCGATGACGGCGGCACGCCTTCAGCACGCTTTAGTACTTGTAATCGTCGCTAGGTGGTCACAGATCTGGATATAATTTTTACTTCTGGTATTTTCTGTACCGCTTTGATAGTTGATGAATAGATTGAATATTTTTCTGTACCGCTTTGGAGGGGGAGATTCAAGGACCAAAGTAATAATCGCGAGGATAAAATTGATTAAAAAGATACCTACAAAATGTTAATGTTAATTGTTCTTTGTTTTGCATAACAATAATTTTGTGCGGAGGTGTTCTTAAAAATAAATTTTGTACCAGATATTTCTAAACCACAAATGTTGAAACACCATCTTCAGCACCATATCTGAAAGGACATGAATCACATATAGCCTTTGTAGAAAGACTCGTGCGAAACAAATTTAAAAGTAATAGAGGTATATGTACGATATTTCTTTTTTGGAACAACATGTATGATTATGGATGACGATAACTGCCACACGTGTGGCATCTAGGGGGTATGTGCCGCATGCCCCGTGTGGCGTCGACACAGGCCCGCCCGCGCGAGCACGTCCGGACGCACCCCGCCACAGCCCGCATGTTCGGTGTGCGGCGCGATTCGCCCGCACAAGCACGCCCGGGCGAGCGACCACGCGGCCCGCACGACCCGTCTCGGCCGTCGCCCCTCCCCACTTGTGAGCCACACGCCCCGCGTGGCAGTAACCACGCGTCCCGCCGTGATTGCCATGGTCCAGACCCTCTTCCATGTTCGTTTAACTGCAGTTGCCATGTTGTTGAACTACAGTTGCCATGGTTGTTCAACTGCAGTTGCCATCTCAGGTCAAGTGTCGGATGCCATTTTTGGGCAACTGCAACTCTTGCCATGTATGGTCTGGTCTACTACAGTTGTCATGATTTAAAAACTTTAGGAGTTGCCACCTACTAACACTAGACAGTTTCCATGTAGCACTACAAAAACATGGCAAAAAACATGTTTCGGGTAAAAAGAGAGTTGCCATCTGCTTACAAGGACACTAGGAAAGTTGCCATGTACCCTGCAAAAACACATGGCAACTAATAGCTTTTGGTGTGTGGGAGGAGACGGGCATGTGGGCGACGGTGGTATCTTTAGGAGTTGCCACCTACTAACATTAGACAGTTGCCATGTAGGGCTACAAAACAGACGTGGCGACAATAACATATTCGGGTAAAATGAGAGTTGACATCTGCTTACAATCAAAAATAGGAAAGTTGCCATGTACCCTGCAAAAAACATGGCAAATGACAGCTTGGGTGTGGGAGAGTGGGAAAATGGGCAGTCGTGGGAGATGGGGATAAGAAGTCGTGCGCGGCGTGCGGGCGCAATAGCAGTTCCACCGCACGCCCCGACTCGCAACCGGTCCCGTCCGAGGGAGAAACAGCATGCGGGCGAGCTACCTACACACCACACACCGAGCTTGTCCTACGTAGCATATCAAGTCCATCTTTCGGTGTCAAGATTCGTGCAAAAAACAACCAACAACGATCCAGGCGTGTGGGCGAGTTAGAGACGTGCCACACGTGTGGGCGTTAGTGTTTCCGATGATTATTTATTAGGTATTAAAGACCTTAAAGCTCTATTACTCCTTCGATCCTTTAGATGTTGGAAGAAAATACTTTTGCCGTGATGGCTTTATTTATAAAGTCGAGCATCTGCCTTTTTCTATTAAAAACTCGAAAATTTGATCTTGATGGGGGGTTTTTGATCTCTGTCAGCCAAAAGTCCATAATGAGCTCTTTATGGTGATTGGCGTAATACTCGGAGTACTACTTACCCGTATGATTTTTATTAGCCGTTCGATCTGGTGGGGGTTAAAAAAGGTTAAATTTAATATGTTTATTCCAAGAAGGGCATAATGGTTAAGGATGAAATATCTTTTTTTAACCGATCACCTCCATGACAGAACCACGTCTAATAGATCCAGATCGAGGTCGTCCTCGTCGTCGCCCTCGCCCCCTTCAATGTTCTTGTCAATTCACCGTCGTCGTCCTCACCCTCCCATCCTCCCCCTCATTGTCCTTGACATGCCCGGTGATAAGAAGAAGAAGAAGACACCACATCTGCGACGGCTGAACCGGTGGCGACGTGGGCGGCGCTATAATCTGGAGGAACTCGATGCCCGTCGATCCCATCTCTTCTCGGCTGCCATCCTATGGTATGAACCTGACTTCTTGGATCTGTAGCCTCCACTTCCTACTTATTTAGTTTAGTCTTCATGGAGAGGAGAGATGGTGGTTTTACAATGGAGAAGATGAAGAGGAGGCGGGTGGTTTTGCAATGGAGAAGAGGGAGAGGAGGACGCGGCGGCGGTTTAGGATTGGACGAGAGCGGCAGCGCGCTGTGATTGGATCTAAATTAAAATCAATCTTATAAATAATTTACCCCTTAATTAAGAAGCGACCTCACATTAACGGTTTCTAGTACTTTCTTTTAGTTACTATATATCTATTAGTAGCTAATTATCTGCCGTTAGATCGAGAATAACAGATGGCTTAATTAAACTAATGCCGACCACCCAATGCCCTTTTGGAAATGACCAAATCACCCTCAATGGATGGTCGGGTCTGTTTGGAACTTCCGTGTTTATTTTGGGAGTACAAAATACTTCTTCATTTTTTGGACACAGTACAGACACAAGCGATCATACACTCATCATTATGAACACACACGCACACCCTACCTAGTGCGAGTACCGGGATTTAAACTCTGGCGGGCTGGGATACCACTGTGCCTCAATCATCCAACCACAGGTTGGTTCGCAATACTCCTTCATTTTTTGTTTGGAAATATTTTGTATAAAATTTACGCTGAGTAAAGGTCAAAATTTTCGCCGATGCCCTTGACCTTTACGCCGGGCCTACAGTTTTGCCTCTTTACGGTTCCCTACGACTCTACGAGTCCAATCGATGAGAGTCCTTGATTTCTTTCCATGAATTGATCTCCCTATCCAAGTTCTCTACATGTCATCAAAAGAAGACGCCTAGTCCTAGACGTGCAAACTCCCTTCAGGTTGTTTTCCCGTGAATGCGTTCTCGCCTACCTTCTCCGATCCATGGCAGGAGAGCGCGTACCTGAGAAGATAACGTCGTCGACGATCTTGGCAGAGACCACCGCAACTCTATGTCTCGAGGTGAGCAACTACCTGCAGCTCACGGGCATGGGCGTCAGCAAGTTCGTTTCTTCCCCGGCCTTGAGAATCGGCGGCTATGACTGGCGCATCGACTTCTTCCCGGACGGAGAAAACGAGGACTGTGCCGGCAACGCCTCAGCGTTCCTGACCTATCTTAGCCGAGACGTGGACGTGAGCACCAAGTTCAGGATGAGAATGCTGGAGAAGAAGGGCCGGTTACCGCCGGTAGCAAGCTTCGACGTGTCGAAGCGCGTCTTCTCTTCGGGGCCGTACAAGGACGATAGCTGGGGCCACTACAAATTCGTGGACAAGGCCAAGCTGGAATCGCTGTCGCAGCTCGGGGACGGCTGCTTCACGGTACTGTGCGACGTCACCGTCATACATGATTCGCTACCGGTGGAGCTGCCTTTCGATCTCGAGCGCGTGCTCAGAGACGGGCGACGCACGGACGTTACGTTCCACGTGGGCCGTCAGAAGTTCCACGCCCACAGTCCTGTCCTGGCCGCACGGTCGCCCGTCTTTGAAGCTCAGCTCTACGGCCCCATGGCGGACAAGGACATGGGGCGCGTCAAGATCGTCGGCGTGAAGCCTTTCATCTTTGAGGCGATGCTTCACTACATCTACACGGACTTCCTGCCGCCATGCCACGACGAAGGAGGCGATAGCGCCGCGGCCATGCAACATTTACTGGTCGCGGCCGATAGGTACGGGCTGGACCGACTGAAACTGATGTGCGAGGAAGAGTTGTGCAAAAGAATCGACGCGGAGACCATCGTAACCATGTTGGCGTTGGCAGATCAGCACCACTGCAAGCGACTCAAGGATGCATGCATAGAGTTGTTTCCGGCCGCCGCACGTGGGCGTCCTCGAGGTAAACGGGTCAAGTCAGCCACATCCATCATCACCGCCAAGCTCCGTCGTGGTCTAAGAAGTGACACCAAGCTCCGTCGTGTTCTTAGAAGTGACAAGGAACGATATGTTGAGATGGCGCTCCCGTGAACCTCTTCTAGCTAGCTAGGCGTAAGAAATCCGATGTGCGCATGCCTCCCGCTCCAGCCGTCCTCCAGGTGAGTGCGATTGTTTCAGCGGAGCTCACGGAGGGAGGAGCGTCCTCTTCGCCAGCCTTAGTGCTCGTGTCTTTTCTAAGTATGTCGATTCAGTTCAGTGTATGCGCGTCGTCGTCGGTCATAGATGTGTTTTGAGGAACGTTTCTCTGTTGGTCTGAATGTCGGTTTCAAATGGCCTGCGCCTAGAAATAAAATTGAAGAAAGTGCCCCCTCGCTCGTGTGTTTGCAATAGACTAAGGAAAGTGTTTTGATTGCTCGTTAATTTGCAAATTTGCATTCGTTTCATCATTTTCCTTGTGTGTCTGGTGGGCTTCTTGTTCGATGGAACATCAGGGTTCTCTCTGGCCGTACTACATCGCAGAAAACTTTTGGCATTGTGATTGATTTTACATGTACTGCTTCGTCAGATGTCAAAACATGGGTAAATGTTTAGGCTGCTCATAGTGGGAGAGTAACATAAGTAGTAATATGCATGCCACACAGGCAAAAAGGATGATGTGTCAAGTAACTAATGAGGAGAGATAAATTGAGTAACATAATATGTTACCATTAATAGCAGTTTTCAATGAAAAAATGATTCTACAAAGTAATAAATGAAGTTCTCTATGTTATCATACATATAACACTAATCACTATGAAAATAGTAGCATAGACTAGTAACATGTGCATGTTACTGGTCTAAGTTACTCACCACTATGACCAGCCTTGTGGACCTAGTGATGAGCCCCGGTGCTCGAACTTTGTACATATTGGCTTTCTGAACTAGACATAACCAGTTCTGCGCCATGGATTTTCTTAGGCAATTTCAACTTGTACCGTTATGCTGAAAATCCTAATAGAGATGAGGCCAATATGAATTACATATTTATCTTCAACTAGCTGGTTAGCTTGGTTTAATTGAGTTGCTCATTAAAAAAAGAGCGTTTTGTTAGCTCGGTTTCATTAAATTGCCCTTAAAGGAAGATCGTTTTACATTGGAGCGACAGGCAAATAGATCCTCAACCACGAACATTAGGACTAATATTTTCCTTCAATCGCGGGAATAATTAAGTTCTAAAATACTCCCTCCGTATCGGTCCATCTTAGTTTGTGCACCGCAATCAAGACGAAGAAAAAAAAAGAAACTTGATGTTTATTTGCTAATTAATACCATTGCATGCAGAGAACTGATCACGGCACGTTGTGCTAGATAGTCTCAAGTCATTGAAGGCATACGCGCCTCACGTCTCCTATTTGTTGATTGCTTTTTACATGGCAAGAAATAGGGACCGAGGTGGGGAATTAGTGCATCATACCTAAGTGTTTGGGAATTATCCAATTTTCGTAATGTGCCTAATGCATTGGTACGAAGAAAGTGCACAAGTTCATTTATAGGCAAGACAGCTCTGCGATCAAAGGCGGAGCTTGGCCCCAGGCTACCCGGGCAATGGCATGTGGTGTGCAAAACTTCCCAGCCCATATGTAGGGAAAAGGAAAGTTGGCATGCCGCGAAATCACTATTTAAATGGTATCCCTTGCAAAAACTCACTCCTCTCCGAAAGTACCCTTCTGAGTTCGAGCTCAAATGAGCTGGGATGAACAGTAAAATAAAAATTCAAAAAAAAAACTAATTCTTTTTTTGTAAATTTCAACAAATATCTAATTGATTGCAAATTTTTCTTACAAGATCACATTCGTGGAAGGCGTGGCAAAAAAAAAAATCAGTGCCCCAAAATGATTTCGAAAGTATTTTGTTTGACACATGACATGTAGGCCACTTTTTGCAACTTGGCAGTTTCCCCTATTGTCGTAGATTCATTTTTTAAACGTTATATCTCTTGAACTGTGCATCCAAATACCGAACCGTTTTCACCATTGCATTTCTCGCATCATGATCTTTGAATCTAAATCACATGTTAATATGTTGCGATGAACTTTTCGTTTCACAAAAAAAAACAGAAATAGAAAAAGAAAACAATAAAAAACAAAAAAAAATCCAAAAGAGGAAAACCAAAATAAACCGGTTCATGGAAAAATGAATACCGAAAAATGGAAGAATAAAACCGAAGCCCAGAAGCACGGTTGTGGCTTTTCACTTTGTTTTTGGAAGCACAAACTGTGATTTTACTTTTTTCCCATAGAAGTGCAACTGTACTTCTCGGGGAAGCAAATATGTGATTCGTGTGGAAACACATTTTTATCCTGCTAAACAAAGTTGTGCTTTCTCACGAAAGCAAACTTGTGCTTCTCGTGAAAGCATAGTTTTTTCTTTCGAAAGTCATAGTTGTGCTTCTTGTGAAAGTCAAACATGTGCTTCGCAGTCTCGCTCCTTGATATACTCAAAGCATTGTGCAATAGAACGTCCAATATACATCAACACACTACAAGAAAAACATTCTAAGCCGTGTAAGTTTCATACACGGTAAAGGCCATTTTAACCATGGCTTAGCGTACGCCGTGTTACACTTGGTTTAAACGTCATGGCTTAGAGTGTTTCGGCTTAGGGTATGAAAGCCGTGTTTTAAACATCGAAAACACAACTTATTTGTAAGCCGAGTATAATATGCTGGTAGCCGGCGTATATAGGAGATCACGGCCGACAGCACCTAGCGGTGGCGCTACGTGGCGTGGCTATAAGCCGGGTGTTCCACGGACACCTCGGCTTATATATAAGCCGGCGCGCCCATGTAAGCCGAGTGTCGTTCCAGCTATTACGGTTTATACATAAACCGAGTGTCACCTCACGGTGTTCTGTATCGTCCGGGGATCCAGGTTGCTGGCACGTGTTACCTGTAAGCCGTGTAATTTTTGCCGACCCAGCCGTTCTCCTTGTTCAAACGGTGATTCTCTGTATCTCTGGCAGACGCCCCAGGGCGCTCGCCTCCTCTTCGTCCGCATGCCCACCGGGCCGCGTCCCATTAATCCGCCGTGATCGTGGACTGATGCGTGTACAGTTATGACGTTATGGCCCGTCGCCATGCGCCCCATCCTCACCCTAGCATCTCGCTTATTGTGCCTAGTTCACGGCGGCTGCGCATGCCAAACCACCCTCGAGGACGAGCTCGCCGCCGTCGACGACGTGACGGTCTTCTGACGGCAGAGGAGCTGCGGCTAGGTGAGTGCCGGAGCGCGGCGGAACCTCGCCTAGTTCGCGCTAGCGATGTTCTCGCTACGCCCATGGTCGGCATTTCTTTACTACTGCTCTATTTCGGCCAGCTCGTGGGACGTGCAGCTGCTCATCTGCCTTTGCTGTGAAATCGACAACCATGTTGTGTGCTCCTCTGCTCGAAGTTTCACCCAGGCAGGGCTCAATCTGCTTGTGTCCTGATCGTCACCGCCGCCGTCATCGGCGTGTGCAGGATGAATTCCGAAGTATTGGCACACCAGAGCAATTCCCTTGGCGAACAAGAGCTCTTTTTTCACCGCAGGTTTATTTGAACCAGAAATGTATGTACTACCCTTAAAAATCAACGGTGGGATCACACATATACTGCTCCGTCCCCAGTAGCAGTATAGGGTACCGTAAAAGAGCTCCCGCATATACCCTTGAGACTGGACCAACAGTTTTGGCTCTTCACGGTACCTGCGAGCCTCCGATCGTATCATGTAGAGTCCTGATTGCTTCCATGTTTGTTTTTCCTACCCACGTTCTCTCCCGAAAATAAGACGCCAGTTTCCCGAGGCCCTCGGCCGTTTACCTTCGCCATGGCTAAAAGCTCAACGTCGGCAGCAGAGGAGCGCGTACCCGAGGATTCCGAGATCACCACGTCGAGAAGCATCACGGTCACGGAGAGCACCGCGACGCTCAGTCTGGAGGTGACAGATTACCCGAAGCTCAAGGGCATGGGCGTCGGGCAGTTCATCAGATCGCGCGTCTTCAAAGTCGGTGGGAACGATTGGGAGATGAGGTTCTACCCGGATGGCTGCAAAAACCAATGTGATGACAACGCCTCAGTGCTTGTGTACTATCTCAACGCGCGCAAGGAGGAGCTTGTGAGCACCTGGTGGGCACTTAGCATGCTGGAGAAAAATAGCCAGGTAGACGTGGTCAGCCCCATGGTGGGGAAGTGCGCCTTCTCTCGGAGGAAACTCTCCAACTGGGGCTATCCCGAATTCGTGAAGAAGGCCAAGCTAGACTCCCTGTCGGAACTCGGGGACGGCTGCTTCACCATACATACTCTGTGTCCTCACCGTCATCATCGACGAGTCACCGGCGATGGAACTGCCCCGCGACCTCGAGCGCATGCGCAGGGACGGGAGAGAAACGGACGTCACGTTCCTTGTGGACGGCCAGGAGTTTCGCGCACTCAGGTCCCTCCTGGCCGCGCGATCGGCCGTCTTCGAGGCGCAGCTATTTGGCCCCATGGCGGACAAGGATATGCAGTGCGTCAAGGTCGTCAGACATGGAGCCTGCCATCTTTGACATGATACTTCACTACATCTACACGGATTTGAGGCCCATATGTGATGATGAGGAAGGCTACAGTACGGCAGTGATGCAACATTTACTCGGGTTGGACAGGCTGAAGTCGATGTGCGAAGAAGAGTTGTGCGAAAGGATCGACGCGGAGACCATCACAACCACGACGGCGTTGGCGGATCAGCACCACTGCGAGCGGCTCAAGGATGCATGCCACAAGTTTGAATCATCCCAATTGACAGAAGTTTTGTCGGTGACCACGTTGACCGACTGGCGGGTTTAAGCACCTCCCACTGGCTTTGCAAGAAAAACCCGGGGACAAAAGGAAGCCGTTGAGAAGAAGAAATTGATCGAAGCTGGAAATTTAGATATCTGTATGAAAAACTAATGTAAATTTCTTTTGCATAAATAACCTTAGCCAAGTGCGTTAGTTGTGTGGGTAATGTTTTTGTTTTTCAGTTGAGAACCTCTAGGGATTTAGGTATTGCAAAATTAAAGCTCATAACTTATGGAGCACCTACATGGCTTGGTTTGACTGAGTTGTTCAACAAAAACAGAAGATTAATGTTGGCCTTCTATGAGTTGTATGGCATCTTCGACCACCGAATAAGAGCGCTTTGGCACGAGAAGTGATAGCTCAGAAAAAAGAAAGATGAATGTTGGCCTTCTACAAGTTGCTTGGTATCTTCGACTGACGAAAAAGTTACTCCCTCTAGGGAGCACTTTGGCATGAGAAGTGATAGCTATGTATGGCCAAATTATAACGATAGTTCATTGAATCTCTTGTTTGATCAATCAGAATTCCAATAACAAGGGGATAGTTTGATGAAACGGGTTGCCTATTAGTTTGGTATAAGAATCTCCATCTCCCTTGTTTTTTTTTTCATTCATATACACCTACCTCTTAAGCCTCTCAACATGGAGGAAATTCCTAGCGGAAATCATTCGAAAACAACTACCCAAAGTGCGGCATACCACCATGGCTTCTGATTTTCCAAATCACCTGCGAGAAAAACACAAAGGCTGACCACCACCATTTTTGCTAGTTGGGTGTTCGCCAAATCCATTCTCAAAAAGAACAGAAAAAAAAAGACCTTTAAGCAATCGTGGATGACACAACAGACTGCTCCTACCTCTGAGGCCGATTACATCAATCCATCGGAGCCTAGAGGTTCTCAGATAAGCGAGAATAGGGGAAACAGAAGAACCTTAATAGCACCTGTCCGTTGCCATAGTTTACACTGAAGCAAACTTTGGCAAAAGAACAATTGTAGAGCCGCTGCTAACAAAGTGCAAGCTCAGTAGCGCCTCTGCATTTTAAGAAAGAAATGCAGAGGACCCACTTACCATCCAGACGCTTGTATATATTCGTCATCTTCCTAAAAGGCTAAAATGTATATGCATTTTTTTCCGTTCTACTCATTGCCATAAGCACTAGCTGCAAGGTCAAAAATATTCTATGAATTTGTTTCTCCTCTGAACCTTCAACATATAAAGTCAGAGAAGAATAAAAAATGAATAATGCTAGTCTGCTCTAGGGTTCGACCATCCACAGAAAGACCCCACTTTACGTTGAGATTCTTGTAAGCCTGGCCGAAACAGCATAAACCAAACAACAGGATTTATGTCGTCGTTGTCAGCCTGCTTTCTTTGCTGTCAACCTTCAGTTCATCTTCCTTCACGGCAGATTGAACATCATCTGGGATGCAAATATCACGGTCACATCAGTTTGTTAGCCCTTGAAGTGAAAAAGAAGTCCATCAATTTATTTGATGTTCCAAGCAGAGTAAACTACCTAGGGGATTAGGGTTTGCACTTGAGGCCTCTGCCGCTGGTGCAGTTCCTAAGAAAGAAGAAATTATGGACACTTTGACATGGCAGACAAGAAATATTTTGGCATGTGCATATATAACTGCAGTAATTGTGGCATTGAGATTGCATTATTCACGGGAGTGCACAGAAAAAATGATCAAGATGTTCTAAAAAAAATGAAGCTTCTTATTTTGTATTATACTTTAGTAGCATACAGCCAAATAAGTCTAATCATTCATTTCCACTTTGAGCAGATCTACAGAAATCTCACTCATCATAATTTTTTTGTTCATAAAATGAGGACTCAAAAGTCATTCAAGGTATGATTAGAAAGACTAATCAGAAAGGTCGGGTCTTGGTCTACCTGAGGCCTCTATCATTGAGCCATCAACTCCTTTCAGGATGCTAGTCTCTGTCTTTGGTTCATCAGACTGTTCTGAGTTATCTGAATTTTCACACCCAAAGAATTAGCTCAGGATAACTGTTAAGCGCATCAACCAAATAACAATAAAATTACATATTACCTGATGGTTCCTTAAAAATATGTTGGTCGCTATTAGCAGTATTTGAGTGTTCTTTGGAGCCTACCAAAATAGCACCGTTAATTATTCATTAAGAAGCCATTTACTCATTAAGGGCATGAGCAAGCATACAGGGTCTAATGTGATACCTGATGTTATCTCAGTCTCATCCATGGCAGCTGGAAAACCACGCGGAGTTTGGCCTGCCAAGATAAGATCCAAAATCATGACATATGAACTGAACTCTTTTCCATATTAGAGGTAGCGTTTGTTCAAATTTTTAATTGCATGCTTCTTAACTGCATAAAACTTAGATTAACCTGGAGATTCTTTCATAACTACATCCACAAGAACAGTATTCGGTTTTTCAGGTAATCAAGTGCTGAGCATTAACATAGATACAATTAAAGCTCACAAGATCAAAACTTCACATAGTACACGAAGTTTCCTGAAAGTCATGCATAACTGACAGGGTTGACATGTTTCTGAACTTGTCGTGGGGAAGGACAGATTAGGATTTCAGGTCAATGTGGTTTTTATCTGAACCACAGCAGGGCATCTAATCCAAGAAGCATACCTGATGACTCCTTGCTTCCACTTGAAGATTCAGAATCACTGTTAAACTCAGGGACAGATTTTCCTTCAACATGCACATCTTGATCCACGTGTCTGCATGATACTAATACAGGCTGAGCAGGTTTAACTGTGACTGGCACCACAGTAGCTGATGGTTCTTGGCTCAAAGATCCAGTGTCTTGCTTGGGCAAAGGCCTTGATACATTCCCAGATATAACCGAAACAGGTGCTGCTGCAACAACCCCAGAACCAACGTAAGGTCTTGGAGCAGGAGGGATGATGTGCTTAGCAGTAGATGTCTCCACAGGCCTCCTCATCTGAAGAGGCTTTGCAATTGTAACGTTCTCTAAGTGGACTGGTAAGGGAGGAGCAGCTTGTCTGTGGATTGCAGATGCTTTCTTTTGAAGTTTACTTGGTTGGAGCATGGGAAGGTCAGGGGCAAGATCATCCTTTGGTGTTATTGGGCGTAGGTTAGTTTCATCCGGGATCCAACCTCTGAGCACCTGATTGTCCTTCAGTCTCACCGTAATAAGAGAAAACCCAGGACATTGCTTGGTCATCTTTCCAACAAAATGCTTGCCAATGATAACATCCTTGCCTAAATTACCTTGCACATGAGCACTACTACTGCTGGAGACTTGATTTTCACGAAACTTGACTGTACTACCAGACTCTACAGGTCGACTGGGCCTATCACCTTGAGTCTGCTGTGCAGGCAGAACATAAACTGTATGCATTTTAGTGTCAAGAGTACCACCTAATGTATGGTTAATATGCAGCCCATCATGTCGGATATTTGGGTTATACAGTGCGCTGCGAAGAGGTGGAATGCTCTGAATGGGCTGTGCCATGTGAGGTTGTTCATATGTAGAATACTCGTACTTCCTTGGGCGGCCACGCTTACGCTTTGCACCAGAGCTTGCAAGTGGCTCAATGGGCAGCGGTTCATTAGGCGCAGCAGCTTTATTCCCTTCTGATGTCATCTCTACTGGCTTGCTTCAACTTTTTGCAGCGGCAGCTTCACCCAAGAGTGCTGAGACTACCCTGTTGTTTGAATTTACCTTCAATCAGAACAGCAGTTTTTCTTTATAAAAGAGGCAAGAACTCTGCCGGTAACTGAATGCAAAAAAGGCAGTTTCTCATGATACTGTTTTCAGAAGCCACATGGCCACAGTTTGAAATCAATGATGTAAACTGCATGTTGAAAATACAAAGGCACACAAGCCAGTCAAACCGAATGCTGCTACAAACTTGCAAGCCAATTTTTGCCCATAACAGCAGATTAATAGATCCCACATTAAAAAAAACATAATTACTTTCCTTATTTAAAATGTTATGCAACAATCAATCCAAGTGGCTTAAATTCTTCATTTACTAATGTACCCACACATCTTAAATTCTAAACAGTGAGCTCCTAGAACGTACATGTCCTGGACATAAAACGCTTGATGCTGACATCTGAATGGCAAATTCTTATCAGTATCCCATCCAACGCATTAACATGTTAAGAAAAATCGAACCAATATCCAGACGAGAGGGGCACGGGTGAGAATTTTCCTCCCGGTCAATCTAGAAAATCATCCCATCTCGTCCTACCATGTGGCACGGCCCAAAACATCATCGGACAGGGTAATACGGATCAAAACAGAGGAACCAGAGTCAATCTGAGACTCGGAGAACCGATCGATCAGAAAATTTCGCAAAATAAAACTGCAAGAAACAAACCAGACATGAGCAAGCCATACATGCGTGGGCTAGCACAGATGGGAGTGAGCAATTACCCCTGAAATTACGACCTCCGTGCGCGCGCCGTCGCCTTCGGGGGTAGAGACGATCGTCCGCGGGCGGGGGAGAGGAGGAGAGGGGAGGGATGCCGGGGACGGGGCTGGCGGCGGAGGAGCTCGGAGGCGCTAGGGTTCTCCTCGCTGGGGGGAAGGGAATGGCGGGGGATCGGAGGGGGGGCGGACGATGTGGCTCGATTGAAACGGCAGGCAGCCTCGCCCCGCCGCACCATACAAATCGTGGCTGGCTGCGGAGGAGGCGGGGGACTGGTGGCGCTGCTAGGTCCACCTGCCGTTGTCCGGCCCGCGAACGTGGGTAGATATCACATGGGCCGACAATTCTCTGCAGGCCATAATTAAGGAAGGTCATCATCTTGTTCTAAAAAAAAAACCTTCAATTCGTTCCCAAAAATCTGCTGAATTATTTTTTTACTAAAAATAATTATTTGACTTCGGTTGCCGCTAAATAAACTATGGAGGCTGCTAGGCGGCAGCCGGCCGATCTTAGGCAATGATCAGTCGCCTGGCTGGTCGTTGATTTGGGTTGGTAATATGATGTGGGCCGCTTGATAGGCTGGTAACAGGACCACGCCATAGCTTCCATCCTAACATTCCCACGTCTCCCCGGAGCGCCTCCAACCATCAGGTAAGCTGCAACACGGCATCCCTGCTGCCCGCACGCATGCGTAGCTCGCTTGCACTGGCCGCGGCTCTCAGATGTAGCAATCACGTCGTCGGATAGCTCGCAGCAAAACGCTGGCGAGCTCGCCACGCACTGGTCACGACAGCAGCGCCGGCGGGCTTTGGGTTGCAGCAACAACGTTGTTGCGACCATCTCCTGAAGTACCGACGATGCTCGGACGACCCGATGATGCACCATTGCAGCGGCGACACTTCCGTAGCACCGCGTGACACCCTCATGGCAACCTCGCATGGGCTCCATTATAGCACCGACAGCTCGGTAGTGCTTCATCGCACTACCGATGGCTCCTGGTAGCAAGAGGTGCTGCGAGATGGTGAGCTCTCCCTGGTTGCAGCACTTGCCACCTACTTGAAGCATTACGCGGAGCGCTGATGACCCTCTATTGTAGCATCGTTGCGCAAACCCATTTGCAGCGTCGGTAGTCTCTTGCATCAGCGGGTATCATCTCTTGGGTGGTGATACGTCTCCGTCGTATCTACTTTTCCTAATGTTTTTCCTCTTGTTTTGGACTCTAATTTGCATGATTTGAATGAAACTAACCCGGACTGACGTTGTTTTCAGCAGAACTACCATGGTGTTGTTTTTGTGCAGAAATAAAAGTTCTCGGATTGGAACGAAACTTTACGAGGAATTTTTATACAATAAAAAATAATTTCTAGAGCCAAGAACCACCGGAGGGGGGCACTTGGGTGGGCACAACCAACCAGGGCGCCCCCTCCCCTCAGGCACGCCCAGATGGGTTGTCCCCACCTGGTGGCCCCGTAGACTTCAACCCTGATACTATAAAATCACATTTTTGGAGAAAAAAATCAGAGAGAAAGAATTATCGCGTTTCACGAGACGGAGCCGCCGCCACCTCCTGTTTTTCATCGGGAGGCCAGATCTGGAGTCCGTTTGGGGCTCCGGAGAGGGGAATCTTCGACATCACCAACCCATCTTGAAAGTGCAACTATTCCTGGGTGGTTTTGGTAATTCCTAACAACATATAGCTCATTGAACTAATGTTCTTTCAAGATGATCATTTCAGAAAGTTAAATGATTGGAATGGCATGGACTAGGAATGTGGACCCCTCAAAATGCTAAGGACACATATTGGCTCAAGCTCAAGACTCTACATTTTCATTTTAGTGATCCAAGATCACATTGAGCCCATAGGATAAGCCAATACTATTAAAAGGGATGAGGTGTTGCTTAATCACTTGCTTGCTCAAAATGCTTAGTGATATGCTCCAAAAGCCCTCAACCACTTTCTTATTTCCACATATATCCCAAACCAAAAGTCAAACTCGGCCCCACCGATTTGATCTATTCGGCGTCATCGAGTTCATTTGACATAGCCATTGCCAGAAATCCTAATCAGTTCGGTCTCACCGATAGGGATCTCGGTCTCACCGAGATGAGATTGCAAACTCTCTGTTTCCCTTCGTAATGTTTTGGTCTAACCGAGATGAGCGATCGGTCCCACCGAGTTCGCAATGCAAACTCTCTGTTTCCCTTTCATAACGTTTCGGTCTCACCGAAATGAGCGATACGGTCCCGCCGAGTTTGCCTGACCAACTCTCTATTTGCCTATTACAGAAATCGGTCTTACCGAATTTATGTGATCGGTCTCACCGAGATTATGTTATGCCCTAACCCTAATGAAATCAGTCCCACCGAGTTGACATGTCGGTCCCATCGAAAAGCCTAATGTTCACATTTTGAACTAAATCGGTCTGACCGAGTTTCATGATTCGGTCTCACCGAGTTTGGTGAATTGTGTGTAACGGTTAGATTTTGTGTGGAGGCTATATATACCTCTCCACCCACTCTTCATTCGTGGAGAGAGCCATCAGAACGTGCCTACACTTCTACCATACATTTTCTGAGAGAGAACCACCTACTCATGTGTTGAGACCAAGATATTCCAATCCAACCACATGAATCTTGATCTCTAGCCTTCCCCAAGTTGCTTTCCTCTCAAATCATCTTTCCACCAAATCCAAATCTGTGAGAGAGAGTTGAGTGTTGGGGAGACTATCATTTAAAGCACAAGAGCAAGGAGTTCATCATCAACACACCATCTATTACCTTTTGGAGAGTGGTGTCTCCACTAGTAGAAAACAGAGCATACGTTCGGGCCAGATAAGCCCATTAGTCCCGGTTCAGTCACGAACCGGCATGAATGGGGGCATTAGTCCCGGTTCGTGTCTCAAACTGGGACTAAAGGCATTAGTCCCGGTTCAAATGAGCCCTTTAGTCCAGGTTTGAGACATGAACCGGGACTAAAGGGTGGTGTGCCCTTTAGTCCCGGTTTGTGTCTCAAACCGGTACTAAAGTTAGCCCTTTAGTCTCGGTTTGAGACACAAACCGGGACTAAAGGGCCCTTTTTCAAACTCTACCCCCCGGATCGCCTTTTAAGTTTTGTAAAAAGCAAAGAAAATGATAAAAACTTCAAAAATTAAAATCCTTCGAGATGTAGTTATGTTACTACATCTACTAGTTATGAAAATTAAAAAACTTAAATTTTGACACGTTTTGCAAAAAAAGTGTTATGAAAATATAAAACAGCCATATCTTTTGCATACGATGTCGAAAAAAATGCATAATATATCAAAAAAATCAGCACGAAAATCCGCATTCGATTTTGACCGCCTATGGCGTGTTTGCAATTTTTTAGAATCCCCAAATTCTAAAAGGAAAAAAGTTATGCCCAATTTTTTTCTGAATTTTTGTTAAATCTGGTCAAACTATGGTCAAACTACTTATTCAAGAAGTATTAGTATAATTATTTCAGTTTTTTTAATTTTGGTCAAATCTGGTCAAACTGTGCTCAAACTATAGTCAAACTATGGTCAAACTTATTATTCAAGAAATATTAGTGTTACTAAATAATTATTCAAGAATATTAGTGTTACTAAATAATTATTTCAGTTTTTTTTGAATTTTGGTCAAATCTGGTCAAACTATGGTCAAACTATAGTCAAACTATGGTCAAACTTAGTATTCAAGAAATATTATTATTACTAAATAATTATTGCTTTTTAGAATAATAGAACTCAAACAGTGAAACGTGTGACTTCATGCTCAAGCTAAACTCCTGAGGGTTAATAGGATTGACATCTTACTATTGTGAGGAAAACAACAAGTGCAGACTTGGAAACGAGGGGGAATAGAACCCGGAGGTTAAGCGTGCTCAGGCTGGAGTAGTGAGAGGATGGGTGACCGGCTGGGAAGTTAGATGATTTGGAATGGTGATGGGTGATTAGAGATTAGAGGTTAAATTGAGCAGTGATGAGGGGGATGAGGGGTGATTAGAGATTAAACTGTAAAATAATTCAGAAATTTGAAAATCCTGAAAAAAAATCAAAAAAAATCGTAAAAATACCTTTAGTCCCGGTTGGTGTTACCAACCGGGACTAAAGGTGGAGCTCCAGACAGCGGCCACGTGGAGGGGCTTTAGTCCCGGTTCGTGTAAGAACCGGGACTAAAGGGGGGTGCCTTTAGTGATGACCCTTTAGTCCCGGTTCGAAAACCGGGACTAAAGGCCCTCACGAACTGGTACGAATGGGGCTTTTTCTACTAGTGCTCCTAGATTGGTTAGGTGTCACTTGGGAGCCTCCATCAAGATTGTGGAGTTGAACCAACACTACTAGGGAAAAGGCTACTAGCAGCGCAGGTAAAATGGCTACTAGTAGCGCGGGTACTCGCGCTACTAGTATCGCGCTACAGCTAAAAGTTAGTAGTAGCGTGGGTCGAACCCGCGCTACTACTAACTTTGTTAGTAGCAGCGAGGGTTCAATCCGCGCTACTGCTATTGTGAACCGCGCTACTACTAATGAAATAGTAGTAGCGCGTCTATAGTCCCAACGCTACTAGTATCCTAAATACTAGTAGCGAGTGGTTGTTCCCACGCTACTACTAACTTATTAGAAATTAAAAAAAATAAAATCAATCAATTCCGTTCTATCACACAATTGACGTATCTACTATCAAAGTTCCTCATTGTAATGGCAACTCGTGTATAATTCATATCTTTTATATAAGTAAGATTGTAAACACAGTGTTGTGTGTGTCAGCTACCTACAGCTACCTACTAAGTGATTCTTGCCATGCAAATTCAAAACTTCACCACTACTTCTAGACGTCGGAGACTGAGATACATTGTTATGGTCCGATCCAAAAATTGGCTCACTCGTCGATGCGTGGCGCCCTCCCGGCCTGATCTCGCGGCCTGCAGCTGCGACGAAACACAGCGAGCAGCCTCGACGAGCCGCACTTGACCGATGGCAGCCGCCGCCTTGAGTTGTGACGCCGTCATGTCCCTCGCCCTAGCCCTTAGCTCAAGCAGGCCCCGATCAATGTCGGCCTCCGCCCTTGAGTTGTGACACTTCTGTTTATCATACTTATCCTGAAAAAGAACCCAGCTAGCTCATCTTAGTTACTAGTGTCAGAATGTACTGCAGAGCAGAATAAGCAGAGAACATGTTGGCTAAATCAAGACATTCTTAAGAACCCTCATTGCCTAGTTAGATAGATATCACAATGCAATAGTGGTGTGAAAATTTGGTTAGCAACATGAGTGTACCTTCAGTGACCGACCTCCTTCTTTAACTTACTATGTTTCTGAACCACATTCTCGTAGGTGTCCTGTAATTCAACAATGCAAAGGTCATATATTTACTTGCAGCTAACAAATGATTGACTATAATAATGTAGTGCAAATATTGCCTGGCCACTAAGTATTGCCCTGCCATTCTCCTTGACAACATCTGCAGCTTTCCTAAATCTCTCATATCCCTAGCTAGATTACTTTGATACTAACACATCTTTACAAGGATAAAACAATTTAGGTTATCTGATAACAAACTAGCTAAATTACTTTGAGACTAACACATGTTTACAAGGATAAAACACTGCCTAAGAGTGTGCAAACACTCGGATTTGATTGCAATGAAGTTACTTCAACAAACATCACTTGGGCCAAATTGATGTCACTGATATGCAAATACTCCTGACAACCAATGTTACCTTCGCTAGAGTGTTCTCAAAGCTTGCATCTTCTTCTTTAATAATAGCTTTAATCTTCTTTTCATTGTCCTTCAGCTCAGGAAACACATCACCCATCACTCGGACAAAAATATCTACAAGGCTGTACAAGAAAGATACAAAATAATGGCATATCAAATACCAGCTTCAAGAACATAGTTTAAATTAGCTAGAATCATGTGTGACATGGTTTATTTTCTTGTTGTCATATGACATCTCTACAGTCATCCTCATAAGCCTTACATTGCATGTTTAGCATCCCGAGTAAACAAATGGCTAGCAAATTATACCATTAACGAAGAAGTACATAATACAATAGATGCATGTTACAGTTCTTACGAGCTAAAAAATCCTTGCTTTGCCATCAATTTTTGATGACCAAAGTGAATAGCACGTCTAAGTATACGCCTTAGAACATACTCTCTTCCCTCATTTCCTACAGCAAAACTCCTATTAGAACAAAGAAACATCATTGTATACCACAAAACAAAGCCCTGAAACATTGTAAAAATACTGCTAAACAACATTCCTCAGTAGGGACCCATCTGAAATCTAAAAAAAATGGTTCGCAATGAACTAAATCCACACAAATTTAGCATCTATGACTTCATATTTACATGAAGGGCATTAATGCATTTCTTCCTAAAACAGGAAATGCATCTGAGGTCCCCAAACTAGTGATTTTGACACACGGATGCCTAAACTAAAAAACCAGTCAAGTTCAAAACAACTAGCCTCCATAGAGTGACTAGTCATTTTGGCTGAAGATGGGCAGCATAGTGATCTATCTTTTTTCATTCAAATTCTTCAAAATTGGAAATGTCAAACAATTGGTGACTTTATTATGCCCATAAACTTCATTTTATTCCAGTGGCATAACTATATATAGTTAAAAAGGATCAAAATGGTGATCAACTAATGCTAAATTCTCTGAGAAAACTAACACTAACAAGTACAGTTTGCTTAGTCTGGGATGAACTGTTAGAATTTCTGAAGGCGCCTAATTAATTTATCTTAATCCCAACGAATTAGTGTTAGAGGAAGGACACCACAAACAGGTGGAATCCCGGCGAACCTAATGATTCATTCAACTCAACTCTGCTTTGAACAAGTTGGCCTCATTTAAATAAGAAGAATTGGAGAAGCGGACTTTCAGATCGAGAGTGACGGGTACAGTATCAAATTTATCATTTCTTTGCAAGAGAGAAAGAGAAACTAGATTATGATCGGAAGAAGGTGGGTACTGGTGGAGCTTGTAGGCGTTTTGGGTAGTCCTCTCCTGCCTCACCTCACCTCGCCGGCTGCCTCATGCAACAAGTCAGCAATGCTGGTGTGTGTGTGCGTCCGCGTCTGTGCACTGCAAGGAAACCAAAGCTGGCTGCGCATGAGGGAGGGAAGGGAAGGAAAAAGGAAAGGGAAAGGGAAGCAGATCGAGATAGTACCTTGGCGGCCATGGCGTCGTCGGCTGAGCGGAGCAGAGCAGAGCGGAGCGGACGGACGGAGGTCCTGTCGAAGCGCGTGAGCTCGCGATTGGAGAGATGCAGCCGACGTCACGGAGGTGGAGCTCCAGGTCCTAGCCCTCGGCCATGGATGTGGAGCTCCAGGTCCAAGCCCTCGGCCATGGACATGGCGGATCTAGGACTGGGAGCCGTCGCCTGACCTATTCTCTTCTTGTTGTCTTCTGGTAAGGGGAGGGGCGAGGGTGGCGGTGGCGGTGGCAGCGATCGCGAGGAGGCCTGGCCAGCCGACTGCAGGGCACGGGGCTGCACACACTCTGGATTGGGAGAGGAGAGGAGGTGGAAGAAGGCCGGCGGTGGAGGGGATAAACATGGAAGGAGTCCGGGGCTTGGGTGGATATTTTTTGAGAAAAATGTGGGCGGGTGGACGGTGGGAGTATACTAGTAACGCGGGAGCCTCACGTACGCTACAACTATTCACATAGTAGTAGCGCCGGTTTTATAATCCGCGCTACTACTATGATCTGTTCGCGGGGCACGGTTGAAGATATTTACTAGTAGCGTGTTTTTTCTGGCCACGCGCTACCGGTAAATATTAGTAGTAGCGCGGGTCAATATAGCACGCTACTAGTAAGTAGCAGTAGCGCGGGAAAATATAGCACGCTACTAGTAAGCGTCTGTCTATAAGCTTTTCCCTGGTAGTGCAAGGAGTTTGTACAGGCAAGGAGATCGCCTACTTCGTGAAGATCTACCCTAGTGAGGCAATTCATTCGTGGGCGATGGCCATGGTGGGATAGACAAGGTTGCTTCTTCGTGGACCCTTCATGGGTGGAGCTCTCCGTGGACTCGCGCAGCCGTTACCCTTCATGGGTTAAAGTCTCCATCAAGATGGATGTACGATAGCACCACCTATTAAAACCACGAGAAAAAAATCTCCGTGTCTACATTGCATTTGTTCCCTCCAAACTCCTCCCTTTACCTTCATACGCAATGATTTACATTCCGCTGCTATACTCTTAGATTTGCATGTGTAGGTTGATTGCTTGACTTGTGCTAAGTTGCTAAAATCTGCCAAAACTTAAAATTGGGAAAAGGCTAGATTTTTATTTGGTCAAGTAGTCTAATCACCCCCCCCTATAGACATACTTTCGATCCTACAAGTGGTATCAGGGCTTTGGTCTCCATTTGCCTTGATTTCCATAGCTTTGGTGATCATAGCCTTGGTTTCACAACCTAGGAGAGTATGGCGTCTAGCGAAGGAAATTACCACCGTAGAGGTCCTTACTTTGATGGTACTAATTTTGCTAGTTGGAAGCATAAGATGAAAATGCATATTCTTGGGCATAACCCCGCCGTTTGGGATATTGTGTGTATTGGCTTGCAAGGTGAATTCTTTGATGGGAGAGAACCAAACCGTGAAGCTACCGCGGAAGAGTTAAAGATGATGCAATACAATGCTCAAGCTTGCGATATCCTCTTCAATGGATTGTGCCCCGAAGAATTCCACAAAATGAGTCGTCTTGAGAATGCAAAGGAAATTTGGGATACTTTGATTGATATGCACGAAGATACCGACTCCGTCAAGGAATCCAAATTGGATGTGCTTCAAAGTCAGCTTGACAAATTCAAAATGAAGGATGGTGAAGGTGTCGCTGAAGTGTACTCTAGGCTTACTCTCATCACAAATGAGATTGCCGTCTTAGGATGTGAAGAGATGGCCGATAGATTCGTCATCTAGAAGATCCTAAGAGCCTTGGATGGAAAATATGATACCTTGTGCACATTTATCCAAATGATGCCCAATTACAAAGATCTTAAGCCAACATAAGTCATTGGAAGAATCGTTGCTCATGAGATGTCACTCAAGGATAAAGAAGAGCTTCACAACAAGCCAGGTGGTGCTTACAAAGCCTCATGTGATGCTCCTACATCATCAAGTGAGAAACAAGACTTCAATGAGGAATTGAGTCTAATGGTGAAGAACTTCAACAAGTTCTAAAAGAGTAGAAGCAAGGAAAGAAGTTCCAAGTCAAGATCCTACAATGACAAAAGATCTTCGAGTCGTGAGCGTAATTGCTACAATTGTGGAAGACCCAGACACTACTCCAATGAGTGTACGGCTCCCTACAAAAGAAGAGAAGACTCACCAAAAAGGAGAAGTGGAAGAGAAGAATCACCTCCAGGAGAGAGAAGGAGTAGAGATGATCGTTATGAACGAAGAACCTCTCGCAGAAGCAAGGATTCGGAAAGGAAGGACAAATCATCAAGGAGCTACACAAAATGAAGACATTAAGCTCACATTGGTGAATGGGTATCTGGCTCCGACTCCGACCATCACTCCGAGAGAAGTTATCACTCCAACTCCGAATATACTCAAGATGAAGGTGTTGCCGGTCTAGCACTTGTGTCAACCAACTCCTATGACATATTTGACTCACCAAATGAAGGAATTGGAAGATTCTTCATGGCTAAAGGCCCAAAGGTAGCACACCCCGAGTATGTGGATTTCAATAGTGATGAAGATGACTTGCTAGGTGATGATGATTTACTTGTTGACAACTCTAGTTATGAGAACTCTGGTGAAATTGCTATTAATCATGCTAATCAAGATAAAATGAATGACGATGATAAGAAGGAGATTGAGTGTCTAACTAAAGAACTAAACACTCTTAAGTTAGCTCATGAAACTACCTTAGAAGATCATTGAGAGCTTTTAAAGACTCATGAGAAGCTACGCTTTGAAATGCTTAACCTTGAGCAAGGGCATGGCTTCTTAAAAGCAACCAATGATGATCTGCATAAGAAAAGTTCTTCTTACATTGCCAAGCATTTACTCTTGTCTACTTACATGCCACAAGTAAAATCTAGCAACAAGAACAAAAAGATTCTTCTTCTAGTAGTAACAACAATCATGTTAAATCCAATGTTGTTGCTTCTAGTAGTTCTCTTGATTCCACTAATGATTCTCTTAGCCAAGTTACACTTGAGCAAGAAAATAGCTTATTGGAGGGAATTATAGAGAAAGGTGCTTACAAGAGCCTTGCCGGAAGTAAGCAATTTGAGGAAATTGTACGCAAGCAAGGAAGGCACCGAAAGAATCAAGGTGCTGGTTTTGAACGAAAGTTCAATGCCAATGGAGTTGAGTGGGAATAAGGTCAATACCCCAAGACGAAGTTTGTTCCTCAACAAGAGAAGTATGATCCTACTTCTTTCAAGGAGACACAAGCTCAAAATGATCTTCCACCACAAGACCACAAGCAAAAATGCAAGGACAAGCTTCAAGAGGAGATTGATGCATTTGAAGAAGCTCCCGAGGCCTTGGTCAAGTGGGTTCCCAAGACTACATCAAGTTCTACTTCATCAAGTACGACTACAACTCCAAGGGTTCCCATCAATATGATGTGGATCCCGAAGAAGAAGAACTAGAGAGTTCTCGAGGGTGACTCCACCAACATACTTCACTCATAGTATTTTGGCAAGGACAAGTGCAAACAACTTCCACATCTTGTACTAGTTCAAGGAGTCACAAACCCTCTTGTTGGTAAGACAAGGGACAAGGTAGCCTAATGCTTTCATGGACATCATCATGTATGAACTTCACTCTATGTCTATGGATATCCTTGTTTGTTCCTTGTGGGACTAACCCGTGCAGGTATTGAAAGTGCAACTGACTCCAATGGATTGCTCCAAATGATATACATCAACATTGAGCATCCACATCTTCAACATCTACATGAAGTCATCATCGACAAAACCCAAGGTTAGTTCATCCCTCTTAGGGGGATATCACATTGAGGGGGAGCTTTACTCTAAATATTGAGCTAAATCAACTCTAATGGTGTGAACACAACAATGCTTTATGTAAATGTGGTAACCCCACTTGTGCTTAAACGATGAGTATGACCTATGATCAAATGTTCTCATTTGATTCCTAAGCAATACTCATATATAGATGACCGAGTCATCGCCAATTGCTTGATAGATGCTAGAGTGTTTGTGCATGCTTTGTCACATATTTCATTTGCCATTTTATTGTGTGAGCATGTTGGTTGCATATTTTACTCATTCGAGGACATCCATTTGTTGCTTTGGTTGTTTGGCTCTTTTTCTTTTGCCAAATGGATGGACAAGAATGCCTAAGAACTTCCTCTAGCTATCTATGATTTTCTCGTCTCAAACTCTATTCTTGCTACATCACAAAGTTTGATCAAGTCAGATTCGAACAATCTGTGTGAGGAGCACTTGGAGTCCCCGATTCGTCATAGACTTAAACTTCCAAAACCTCTTTGTGCATTTCGGTCTGACCGATTCATCCTTTTCGGTCTGCCCGAGTTCACTGAGTTGATCTAGGTTTTCAATCTCGATGCAACCGATTAGAACTTTTTGGTCACACCGAGTTGCAGTAACCGCTTGCAATTCTGCATCACGGTGCCACCGAGTTGTTCCACTTGGTCACACCGACAGGGTCAGGATATATATATATCGTCGGGTCAAATTTTGGAAATTTCTCCAAAACCTATCAGCCCGCGCATGTCCTGCTCTGCCGCCTCGGGTCTCCGGATCGTCCTATCGTCGCTAATGACCTCCCATCGCTGGTCTCCATCACCGTCGGCGGAATTCAACCCCGCCGTTGCCGCCGTAGCGAGCTCATCACCGAACTAGGGTATGAGTTCGAATCTTTGTGCTGTTCTTTACTTCAATTCTTAGCACAAAGAAAATGGCATGTTCCTTACCACGTATGAGATCATCTTGTCTAGCAAAAACATCCCGTAGATTAGATTCGATTAAAAAAATTTAGGGTTAGGTTTCCGCCGAACTCATCTCGGACCGTCCAAGTTGTGGAAATCGGTCTCACCGATTTGGCTTAGACCATTGCACTTGCACTTTTCGGTCTGACCGAAACTTGCAAATCGGTGCGATCGAGTTCAACTCTCAATGAAACCCTAGCAATCTTAGAGTAATCGAACTATGTCTCGGTCTAACCGATTTCACTAGTTTAGACTCCAAAAGTTGCTTCGGTGTCATCGAGTTTAACAAATCGATAGCTCCAAAATGCTTTCTGTGGAAAACTAAAACTAAGTTTTTGACTCATTTGTTTTGGAAAATCTCTGCACTTTGTGATGCTCATCCACTCTATCTCATCTATTACTATTCACGGGGTCAGCTGTCAGCTTGCAATGTCAGACATGTCAGATCAGAGTGATAGCCAGAACAAGTCAGAAGAGCAGGTGAACCTGAGTGAGGGCAGTAGTCCCTCTAGTAGCTATGATGAGGGTAGCAGGAGCAGCCCAAGCAACTTGCCCAAAGCAGCTATATGGACAAGAAGGAAGAGAAATTCTGACTCAGAAGATGAGGATTATGTTGCTGTTGAGGAAGAGGTCAGCTCCAAGAAAAAGGTGCTGAAAAAGGAATATGTTGCTGCTGCAACTAAGCTAGGACTGCACAAGAAGACACCTGTCAAGGGAGTTCCCATGTCTAAGGCCAGAGCCTTAACTCAGGATACAATTCAGTTCACTCTTGAACCAAAAGAGGCTAGTGAGGGCAAGAAAAGAAAAGAAAGGGTCAAGCAGACCATAGCCAGAGTCATTGGGAGATCCTCTATAATGAGAGATCCTGATCAGGAAGATGAAGAGGAAGAAGATGAAGGAAATATGCCCTAGAGGCAATAATAAAGTTGTTATTTATATTTCCTTATATCATGATAAATGTTTATTATTCATGCTAGAATTGTATTAACTGGAAACTTAGTACATGTGTGAATACATAGAGAAACAGAGTGTCCCTAGTATGCCTCTACTTGACTAGCTCATTAATCAAAGATGGTTAAGTTTCCTAGCCATAGACATGAGTTGTCATGTGATGAACGGGATCACATTGTTAGAGAATGATGTGATGGACAAGACCCATCCATTAGCTTAGCACCATGATCGTTTAGTTTATTGCTATTGCTTTCTTCATGACTTATACATGTTCCTATGACTATGAGATTATGCAACTCCCAAATACCGGAGGAACACTCAGTGTGCTATGAAACGTCACAACGTAAATGGGTGCTTATAAAGATGCTCTATAGGTGTCTCCAATGGTGTTTGTTGAGTTGGCATAAATCGAGATTAGAATTTGTCAATCCAATTGTCAAAGAGGTATCTCTGGGCCCTCTCGGTAATGCACATCACTATGAGCCTTGCAAGCAATGTGACTAATGAGTTAGTTACGGGATGATGCATTATGGGACGAGTAAAGAGACTTGCCGGTAATGAGATTGAACTAGGTATGGTGATACCGACGATCAAATCTCGGGCAAAAGTAACATACCGCTGACAAAGGGAACAACGTATGTTGTTATGTCTTGATAACCCACAAGTATAGGGGATCAATTGTAGCCTCTTTCGATAAGTAAGAGTGTCGAACCCAACGAGGAGCTAAAGGTAGAACGAACATTCCCTCAAGTTCTATCAACCACCGATACAACTCTACGCACGCTTAACGTTCGTTTTACCTAGAACAAGTATGAAACTAGAAGTACTTTGTAGGTGTTGTTGGATAGGTTTACAAGAATATAAAGAGCACGTAAATAAAAACTAGGGGCTGTTTAGATAAAGACGCAATAAAGTTAGTATAGCGAGTGTGAAAAAGTGGTGGTAGGAGTTGTGAGATTGTCCGTAAGCAATTGACTACTTTACTAGACCGGTAGCAAGTTTAGGTGGGAGAGGCCACTGCTAGCATGTCATCCCTGACTTGGAATTCTATGCACTTATGATTGGAACTATTAGCAAGCATCCTCAACTACTAACGTTCATTAAGGTAAAACCTAACCATAGCATTAAGACATATTGGTCCCCCTTCAATCCCGTATGCATCAATTTCTATGCTAGGTTGAAGCTTCTGTCACTCTTGCCCTCCAATACATAGTCCTATCAACATACAACTAACCCTATGGTGTGATCCACGTGCACGCTCATATGATGGGCACCAAAGGACAACAACATAACCATAAGCAAATGAAACCAATCATAGCAATTCACCAATTACCGATAGGACAACAAAAATCTACTCAGACATCATAAGATGGCAACACATCATTGGATAATAATATGAAGCATAAAGCACCATGTTCAAGTAGTGGGTACAGCGGGTTGCGGGAGAGTGGACCGCTGAATATAGATGGGGAAGGTGATGACGATGTTGGGGAAGATGACGGAGGTGTTGGTGTAGATCACGGTTGTCGTGGAATGAACACGTCAGATGTCCTAGTGAGAGGACTTAGTCGTGGAGCCATCACAACGAGATTAGCAAAAAGGGGTTAAACCGGACAAAGGACACGGGGAGTTTATACTGGTTCGGCCCCTTGCGGTGAAGGTAAAAGCCTACGATCCAGTTGTGGTGGAATTGATGGGGTCTCGATGACACTACAAGAAATATGTCAACTAGTGACCTTCTGTCAGTGACCCTGGAAGAATTGGTCATAGATCTATAACCATTTCAGACCAATTGGTCAAAAGCTGTTCGGGGGGCTCCAAACCCTAAACCACTGCGACCATTTTGGTCAGAAAGGTCGTAATTTCCTTACATGAAATGGTCACAAAGCAAATAGTGCAGGTCCGCTGCCTTATTTCTAGTTGTTAACGACCAATATAGATGGTCATAGCCTTGTAGATTGTGGTGGGTTGTGATTACTAGGCGCCATCTCATCAGTTCTGCCTATGTGTCATGTCCATTTGTCAATTTTTGCCCTAGGTTGTGAAGCAACCTATATTTCTGTTATTCCAGAAATTCCCAAAAAATTCTCATAAATTGTTTGGATCATACCTTCATCAAATATGTCAAAAACCTTCCTTACGTAGTTCAAAAATAACTCAACAATATTCATTTTCCTATCCTGTTCAAAGCAGCACTTTGTGAAGGAAGTACCACTTTGGCATGTCCAAATGGTATCCATTTTCTATAGTGCTTTCTTATGCCCAAATAACCATCCTCCACCAAATGCCAGCTCAATCCATTCATTATTTTGAGCCCAGCTTCAACATTTGTATTTATGTCCAGTGTGGTACTTTGCAAAGCAAGTACCACCTAGGCTCCTCCTTTTGAGGTGAAAATTTGTGAAGACGGTCTTCTTAGTAACTGATCATCCTCAGCGAAAACTCACGCCCATTAGCCATGTGCATTTCCCGTACCGCAAATCAAACACTTGGCTGCTTATTCATGTTTGAGCATCGATCGGTCTCCTCGTGAGAATCTTATGTTGTGATTTGCTTCCTAGCACCTACCTAGGGAGTGCCCAACCCACTAGACATGCCTAGTCCACCCAGAACATATGGCAACGCCACGGTGACGCGGTGACCACGTGGCGGGCATGCGAGCTTACGCGCTCTAGAGTTGGGGCCCTCGGCCACCGTCCAAACCTCGATGTCTCGCCATCAAATCATGTATTTCTGATTAAATAGATACTTATTTACCTAGAAATGATTTTTGGAAAAAAATAAAGAGCAAACTATGAGGCAGCTGCAGTTCAAATTTGACCCGCTTCCAACTGAATCGACGGGAATTTGTCTTTTTCACCAGAGGTGGATCAAAATTTTTGACACCCAACCATTTTGTAAATTATGCATTAAATATGTCCTAGTATTTTATAAAATTGATTAGGTCCAAATTTGCAACAAATATATGGTAGGTCCTTCACAAAAAAACTCATTTCGGGCACTCGGAAAATGGAAAATGAATTTTCCGTGCAAATAAAATGAAAACTCCCTTAGGCAACATTGTTTGGAATTCCAAGATGCACCCTTGTGCACAATATGAGATCATTTTAACAAACTATGCCATGAATGTGACCATAAGATTGATCATTTGGCTTGAAAGTCATGAATCTTCACACTTGATAGCTCATTTCTGAGAACAATTTTTTAAAATAATTACCGTATTACAAGTTTATTATTTTTCCTAGAAACTTGGTCACATATAATGACACAATGCAAAGGTTTTCCAATTTTTTGATTTTTTTTGAATTTTTTATGCCCGTTTCAAAATGCGGTCAAAACGGCGGGCTTGACCGTTCCTAGCTAGTGGTTGAATCTTGGAATTTTTTTGGTGTTTCTCTGATTAAATAGATACTTATGTACCTAGAAATGATTTTTGGAAAAAAAAGAGCAAGCTATGAGGCAGCTGCAGTTCAAATTTGACCCGCTTCCAACTGAATCGGCAGGAATTTGTCTTTTTCACCAGAGGTGGATCAAAACTTTTGACACCCAACCATTTGGTCAATTGTGAATCAAATATGGCCTAGTATTTTATAAAAATGATTTGGTCCAATTTTGCAACAAATATATGGTAGGTCCTTCACAAAAAAAACTCATTTCGGGCACTCGGAAAATGGAAAATGAATTTTCCGTGCAAAGAAAATAAAAACTCCCTTAAGCAATATTGTTTGGAATTCCAAGATGCACCCTTGTGCACAATATGAGATCATTTGAACAAACTATGCCATGAACGTGGCCATAAGATTGGTCATTTGGCTTGAAAACCCTGAATCTTCACGCGTGATAGCTCGTTTCTGAAAACACTTTTTTAAATAATTGCCGTATTACAAGTTTATTATTTTTCCTGGAAACTTGGTCACATATAATGACACAATGCGAAGGTTTTCCAATTTTTTGATTTTTTTTGAATTTTTTATGCCTGTTTCAAAATGCATTCAAAACAGCGTGCTTGACCGTTCCTAGCCAGTGGTTGAATCTTGGAATTTTTTTGGTGTTTCTATGATTAAATAGATACTTATGTACCTAGAAATGATTTTTGGAAAAAAATAAAGAGCAAGCTATGAGGCAGCTGCAGTTCAAACTTGACCCGCTTCCAACTAAATCGGCGGAAATTTGTCTTTTTCACCAGAGGTGGATCAAAACTTTTTACACCCAACCATTTGGTCAATTGTATATTAAACATGGCCTAGTATTTTATAAATTTGATTTGTTCCATTTTTGCAACAATTATTTGATACTTCCTTCACAAAAAACCTCATTTTGGGCACTCGGAAAATGATTAAAAATAGCTAGAAAGATCATAAAAGCATACAAATTGGTCCTTATCCATAAAATGTGGTCTAACTCTAGTGAAAATTTGTGTGGTGCTCTTTTGAAAAATATTTTTGATAGCTTCTTCACAAAATCCCTCAATCTTTAGTACTTGAAAACTATTTTAAACCATTGACTTTCCGAACCAATCAGAACACTTCCCACGGATTGATGACATGGCGTCCATCCATCCATCCATCCATCCATCTCTGCGTCCCACATCGATCTACAGAAAAAAGAAAAAACGAAAACAAAAAGAGATACCCCCCACCCGCAGCCCAAACCCTAGCTCAGATCGATCCCCCCGTCGCACCCTTCCTCCCATCTCCGTGCCGTCGCTGCTCCCCTCCCGATCCTCCTCATTCACCGCCCTGACCTCACCTCCCCCACCCGCTCCACAGCTCCGCTGCTCAAGCTGGGCGCCCCCACATCGCCGGATCCGCACCTCCTCACCCACCACAAGGCCGGATCTGCGCGCCTTCCCCCGTTGATCCGCGTCGCCCTCGCTGCTCCGACCATCCGCAGCTCAAGCCCGACCGACGCGGCTCGACTCAGCAGTCGGCGTCATATCGTCTCCCTCCCTCCCCACTCAACCGCCTCGACCCCGCCTGTCCGATCGGATCCAGCCAGATCCCGCGCGGCGGCCATGAAGAACCTGATCTTGCTCGTCAATAAGCTGCAGCGCGCCTGCACGGCGCTCGGCGACCACGGCGATGAGAGCGCCCTCCCCACCCTCTAGGACTCGCTGCCGTCCATTGCCATCGTCGGAGGCCAGGTGCATGCCCCGTCCGTTTTCTCCCCCCTCCCCCGGATCTGGTGCCCCAGCTATGTCTGCTGGATCTCGCAACCTTGCCGCCCAGCTTGGATGTCCGGTTTGGCCGCCGTTTGGCCGTGGTGATGCGGTCTAGCTATGCTTGGATCTGCGGTTGTTGTAGGGGTTGGCAGCTAGATTTGGGCCGCTGTTGCTTGTTGGAATCTTCTGCTGTATAGTTTGGTTGCACGTAGTTGCCTACATGACCAGTAATTGTGTAGTGCTAGGAAGCTAGGTACTACTAGGTACTACTACCACTTGGTATCAACTAGGGGGCATGCTGTTTCGCGTAATGAGGATCCTCCTAGTTTCGAGCAAGCAGTTCTGCATGAACTCGCGCTGTTAAGAGTGGTTCAAGCGCATCTCAGTACAAGTGGGTATACAATTACCAGATGCGGTTCTGTGTTTTGACATTTGAACTCCTTTGGCACACTGTAGAGTTCGGGCAAATCTTCAGTGCTGGAGAGCGTTGTTGGAAAGGATTTCCTGCCCAGGGTTCAGGTATGGATATTCAAGCAGCAAGAGCTTGTCCATTTTGGCGTCCTGTTTTGTTTTTCTGACGCATTGATTTGTTTTGTTTGGTTTGATTCTGCAGGCATTGTCACCCGTCACCCGCTGGTTCTGCAACTCCATAGGATTGATGGAGACAAGGAGTATGCAGAGTTCATGCATGTCCCCTGGAAGAGATTCACTGATTTCGGTAATTCCTCTATTCTTTGTCTTATTTCCAAGTGCTATGCTGATGATGATATTAAGATTGATGCATGATTGAGGGGCTCTCGTGATAATAGTGAACCATATTAGTATATATGGAATGTAATTTGAGTTCGTGAGGCTCATAAAAAATTCCAATTTGATGTCAGAACCCACTGTTATTCAAACTGTTTCTCTAAGTCATAGTTTGTTATTTCCCGAAACATAACTGAAGCATTGCAATTGTTGGCAAAATTCTCTGTCAGGTGCTTCTTTTAATATCTTTAAATTTGTCTGTTAGAGATAACAGTACCGATTGTACCCGTTAAACAAGCATCTATTCTTCCTGGAATGTTTGTCTATCAGCTAGTATGATGGCATATTAACATCTTTCTCAGGGTGCTAGAGTCACATACTCTTGGGTTCCATGTTAAAACGAACTAATGGCTATATATCTTAGTAATATTAAACAAAGCTATATGGCTTATCTTTCGCTGCTACCGCCCATCTCTCTCACCATCATATCAGGCAGGCAGGCGGGCAGCCTACAGACTCATCTATTTCCACTACTGTTCTAGACAGCGTGCGGCATGCAGCAAACATTTCGTTTCCCTATCTAATTTTGGGAATTTTAGGCCTACCACTCTTGTACACTTAACCCATCCATTTATATAAATAGGCATATTAATTGGCCTGTGCATTTGGCAGATATAGTAGTGTTTGTACTAACAGATTGAGCACAAACATTATTTGTTAAGAGGGCCCTGCAGTTATATTTTGGCTGCCTTTTGCTCCTTCATTTTTGTGTGTTTGAAAATCAATACAGCTGACATGCTTTACTTCTTTTACGTGCAGTGATTGCTAAAAATGACAGGGATGAGATCCACCGCCAAGAATGATGCATAGCTTAACTGCTGTCGTAGTCGATTTCCAACAGGGAATACCTTTATAGACTCCAACCTTCACAGTTCTCGTTGATTCATCTTGCTAGCAACTGAGTAGCTTTTTTGCATACTTCTGTCAACAGCTCAATGCCACCAAATGTTTTTTTTGCCATTCTTCTCTGTTATACAACATCTGTTATACATCATACAGTGATGAGCTCCGCATACACCAACCATTGTACAAACATATCATTATTGGTAGGAAATTTTTGAACCTGCAGTATGTCACCTTGTTTTCTAGATGGGCAATAGACGCCGTCGTACTGTACTATAATAGTGTCTTATTGGATGTTTTGCTTTGTACAATGCTTGCACTGGAAATGTTGAACTATCAAGCCAATAGACGTCGTCGTACTGTACTATAATAGCGTCTTATTGGGTTTTAATTTGTTTTGCTTTGTATAATGCTTGCACTGGAAATGTTGAACGATCGAGCCTCTTGTACTCTATTCTGTCGTATGATTACAATTGCATTAGTATTATTGGATCTATTAATTTTAGACTACATGTTAGATCGGCTTGATTTTGAGATGCAGCGAGACTTGATGTTTCTGAATTTCACGTTCTTACATTTCTAAATTTCGCGTTCTTACACCTATAAATCTGCGATACCAGTTGTCATTTTGTGTGGAGGGCTCTAATTTCACGTTCTTACATTTCTGAACATGTCACAAGTACGACACCACAAAACCTTTGTTTGAGTTCACGAACCACGGTGATGGTTTTGTGTGCATGTTAACACTACCATCTAGTGACATGTTGCCACCTTCGGTGGGTCCAAAAGCAAGAAGCAAGAAGAAAGCAAAACAGCTTGTTTGTCTTGATGCATGTAAGCAGCTGCATCAGCTAGGAGTACTTACTGACTCTCTTTGTCTATATGTTGAAGAGCCACCACTGGAATCTGTGAACAAAACTGACGTTCTCACATCTTTGGCTGGTGTAGGTGAGTGATTACTAAGCTCTAAAATGTTGTATATTTTTACAAAATATTGATTCCTGAGTTAATTGTGATAAAAAGGAACTTGTATTTCTGATGACAATCTTTTATTGCCTTCACGAAGGTACATCCAAACGAGAGGAGCTACATGGTACAACTAGAGTATGTGGGTTGTCTGGTACCTGGGCATCAGAGAGAACTGCTGTTAAGCTTCAAGGCTACAGAATGAAATTTCTTTGTTACCAAGTTGGTCAAAAATACTCCGATTTTGTTCTGTTAATTGATAAAACTATAGCACATGAAGCTGCTAATTTGGATATTGATCGGTCAATGTTTGATTTTCTTCTGCAGGAGGAAGGAGTTCTAGTACCAAAGAATGCAAGCAACACGCAACAGTTCCAGGATCATCGTAACATTTTTGATGCAATGGATGTACAACTTTCAACACCAACCAGGGGAAAGAGATCAGCTGGATCAATGATAGCTGCCAGTCTTGATAAACCAGGTATGTTTTGTTTGTCATCCCAAGCATGAGTTCTTGTTTCATATCTGTCAATGTTCTTGTTTCAGTTCTAAATATAAATGCAAATAGCTTGTGAATGTCAATCTCATGTATCAGGGTCCTGTTCTTGTAAACCTTATGTAAAGCTAAAATTCTTGCTGTGCAGGGTGACTAGTGATGCAAGACACCAAGCAGTAGCAGGCAACCAAGCAGCAGCAGGGGGAGGGGCTCTCTTGAACGTCGCCGCTGCCACTCATTGCTACTGTCACTGATTGCTGATGGATGATCGCTGTTAGTTTAGCTCGGCCGCTGTTTGTTTAGCTCCTTGGTAGTCCCTACTGCTGCTGGTAGAAATAGAAATAGTACCATGTTGTTCGGTCATGTAGTCCTACTGTTCGTTTAGCTCCTACTCGGGCTGCCCTTTGTTGCTTTATTTCTATGTTAATTTAGTCTGTTGAATGTATCTACTATCTACTTTGTGGCTGTGGCTGTTGAAAGAAATAAAATGGTTTGGATACATGCGTACATGCTGATATGTCAAGCTGGAATAGCTGCCCTTGTGATGTCAAGCTTCTAAATGTATGTTGTGGAGGCCCAAAATAAATTGGATTGTAAAAGGGCTGAGGCCTCAAAAAAGAAATGAATTATAGAAGGCCACGCCCTAGAAAATAAAATGGGCCAGGCCCATGTAGCTAGAGAAAATTAATAGAGAAAATATATAGTAAAAAGGCCGAATTGTTGGGCTAGGCCCATGTAAAAAACTGAATTGGACCGGGCTGAATCTTGTGCCACATCAGCTTGCCACGCTGGATGACTACATGGCCTGGGGAGGTTGCTAGTGACCAAAACGCCACAGTGGACATATTTTGGTCGTAAACGTCTATGACCTTCTCATAGAGAAGGTCGCTATAAGTCAGTTTACGACCCTCAGATTTTGACCTTCTGTTTTTGGTCACAAAAAGGTCGCAAATGAAAAACCATGACCTTTCAGTGACCAATAGTGGTGGTCACAAGTTACATATTTCTTGTAGTGTGAGCAGGGAGCGAATCCGCTTTACCTATCTCTCCAGTTGTTGTTTCTTGTCCCTGAACTGCCGCCGGGTCGTCCCTTTATATACACAGGTTGACGCCTGGCGGTCTACAGAATACCGACGCCGGCTCATACATGTGTCTGGCTTGGTTTCTACCTTTTCCTAACTTACAACACAAGTTACATATCTCATGGCGGTTTATATCTATGGGCCCTAATCCACCCTTGGGCTCTAGGCCTCAAAGTTTCGATAGTAAAGCGCCATACTCCTTATCTTCATGGGCTTCAATACGGATGAGCATAACCAGGCCCCTCCTGGGTGGTTTATACTCAGTAGTTATATCCCCAACATTAGGCCCCAGATTGATTTGAACCTGTTCATGTCAATCTTCAATCCATGGAAACACTCCTTGATCTTCAAAGAATCTTGTAAACCGCCATGACATCATTTCCTTATGCACTTGGTAAACCGTCGTGACATCATCTTTTAAGATTGCAGCGAATCATCATGACATCATCTCCGTATAAAAACCCGCAAATACTTCCTTTTCATTAATGACCCTCCAAAAACTAAAGCGACAGCTGTATTAGATATCCATTTTTTGGTTCCACGATTCTTGCGCCTATCACTTATCCCTTTGCTTTATAAATAGGGCCAAGGATCATTCTTTCTTTTCCCCTTCGTGCCCCTTTGCCTCATCATCTTCCTCGCGTCGCCTCCGAGCTCGTGCGCAGTCGCCGCCGTCGACCTTCGCTTCCGCACCGCCAACGGCCGCTGCATCAACATGTTCGAACCAGAAAACGTGACGCTTCCTCCACTGTTCGGCAACGTCAGTAAGTACTTCTCTTCTCATATAACAGATCTGCATTAGGGCTTCCGCTATTCATTAGTGTTCTTCACCGTTCCTCGCTTTCTTCTTTCGCGTAGTTTGACCTGAATCTGATAGTAAAGGCGAGCAACAGTAGTTTAGCAACCTTTCTAATCACAGAAGAGACCTTTCTCTATATAAGATCCCATCTGAGCATATGTGTTCCTTTGCTGCCGCGATTTTAGGTTTAAAATTTATCCCCTTCTTAGAACTGCGATAGATCCGAAATTACAACACCAACCTGTGAACTCTGTTTGTACAACACTTAGGAATTTTTCAGATCTGTAACTTCCATACCATTGTAGGCGGTTTATACTTTTATAATATGATAGCCCGCCAGGTACCATTAGCCCTCCTTATAAACCGCCAACTCATCTTTAACATAATACTCCGGGTTATCATGCGCATAGGCTTCAATTTGTTTTTCCTGTCTTCTAAACCGGATTATCTGCATCAATCAAAATCTTAAACCGAGCTTGGTTCTCTTTTCCAGCTTCCTGTTCAAATGGCCAAAATGTTTATGCTTGCAATTGGGTCCCTTCCTGGGTTACTGAAGAGCAACTAACTGGGTATGTTGTGACTGGCGCTTTAGCGAGCAAGGAAACCATTCACTGGAGAGTCCCCGGTTTAGAAAATCCTCCTGAACCTCAGAATGGAGAAGTAATTGTTTTTATTGATCATCTGAATCGAGGGTTCAGCCCACCCAGATCAAAGTTCTTTCGTGATGTTCTTGCTAGCTTCCAGATCCACCCTCAAGGTATTGGACCAAACTCTGTGTCCAATATATGTAATTTTCAAGTATTTTGCGAAGTCTATCTGTAAGAGGAACCCACTATGGAATTATTTCGGGACTTCTTTTACTTAAACCGCCGTACTGAATTTATAGATGGGCCGAATACTAAACTCGGGGTGTTTCAATTCAGAAGAGAAAGGATGTTGACTTCCCTCACGCCAAACATCATAGCCACCCCAAGGACTGGAACCAACCTTGGTTTTACTACCGCAATACAGATCGAGACAATGAAAATCCTCTGCTGGGTTATCATGCATACCGGCTTACCAAAACTCATCCGTTCCCTCAGAGGTTGACTGCCAAGGAACGATCCAACTATGCACCACAACTCTCAAAACTCAGAGCCTTCATTGCAAACGGTTTAACGGGTGTTGACTTCGTCCGATGCAGGATATCTTGGAGCGTTCTGCCTTTAAGCCGGCGCTCCGGTTTAATGTGCGAGTACATGGGGGACTTGAAATATCCTCAACGTCATATTGATATTCAACTAACAGAGGATGAAGTTACTGAAGCTGTTAAGAAAATACTTGATGAACGGGTGGCTGTATGCACCAAAGTAGGGCTTAGCCCCTACTATCCGTCCAACAAACCGCCAGCTGTGAGAATTGTCTTATCTTGCCTCAACCCTTTCCTCCTTAATCATCCCTTTATAACTTGTTGTCCATCTGCGCAGGGTGACAATCCATTCTGGAAGAAGAAATCACAGGATAAACCGGCAAGAGCGCCTCGCATCAAGACCAAGGCTACCAAAAAGCCAGCAAAGAATAAAACCGCCGAGGCTGCTGATCTGCTTAATGATGAAGAGCTCGATGATCCGGAGTTAGAGGTAGAACTTGATTCTCTTGGTTCTTTTCTCATACACCTCATTGACAATGATTGTTATCAGGATGATGCGGAAGCTAGCCACGCTGATGATGTAGAGGTAGTTGTTCTATCCTCCGACTCAGATCATGTGGTAGTACCAAAACTTCGTCGAGCAGTCCGGAAAGTAAAACATTCACACCCTCTTGCTCATTTGGATCCACACTTTTCTTTGAAGACAAAGCAGCATGAAGCCCGCCACACCACTCGGCATAGCGGCCAACAAGTTACCTCCTCCTGTTTACCATATTCCCCGGTTCGCAAGCGTCGACAAGAGGTCTCTTGTTCTTTTAATACACTTTATCCCAAGGCGGGTTACTTCCGATATCCTCTTAATCCGTCTGATTCGAATTATCAGGGAACTTCCAATTCATCTTCCAGTGATTCATCAACCACACAGATGCCTCCACTCAAGACCGTTCCTTGGTAAGCATAGTAGACTTGGTTTTTATGCCTTGCACCAGTTTATTGTACCGACCTCTGTATTTGTTCTTTTTAGTGCCAAAGCTAGAACTTAGCAAAAAAGCCAAGCTGACTACACCAACTTATGATAATCCGACCACTGAACCGGAGAGGACCTCAGATGCTCTTGATCAAAATGCTGACATTGCCCTGGATGACCCGGTACCTCAAGGCCAGAATACCTTTGTTGACCCACCAGAAATAAATCCAACAAGCCATCATGCTGATCCGCCAGGCCCAGCTGCCAATCCACCAAGCCCAGCAAAAGTATCTGCTAAACCACCAAGCCCAGATAAGATTGTTGAAGGCACGGCTGATGATGTTGTGATTATTGGCTTTGGCCATACTGTCGGTGTCAAAACCGGTGAATCTCGAGTAGGGGGTCCGGAACTGTGCGTGTAAGGCTAATGGTAACAGGAGGCAGGGGACACGATGTTTTACACAGGTTTGAGCCCTCTCGATGGAGGTAATACCCTACTTTCGCTTGATTGATCTTGATGATATGAGTAATACAAGAGTTGATCTACAACGAGATCGTAGAGGCTAAACCCTAGGAGCTAGCCTATGGTTATGATTGTTCTTCCCCTACAGATTAAACCCTTTGGTTTATATAGACATTGGAGGAGGCTAGGGTTACACAGATTCGGTTACAAAGAAGGAGATCTAACAACCGAATCGACAAGCTTGTCTTCCATGCAAAGGAGAGTCCCATCCGGACACAGGACGAAGTCTTGAGTCTTGTATCTTCATAGTCCAACAGTCCGACCAAAGTATATAGTCCGGCTGTCCAGATACCCCCTTATCCAGGACTCCCTCAGTAGCCCCTGAAGCAGGCTTCAATGACGATGAGTCCGGCGTGCAGATTGTCTTTGACATTGCAAGGCGGGTTCCATCTCCAAATACTCCAAGGTAGATTAAGGATCGTGTCCGGCTTTGCAAGATAATTTCCACACACCACCGTAGAGAGCACAACACTTTACAAATCTAATATGCTAACAATTTTTCACGATGTGCCCTTACGCCACGGCCTAGCTTAATATGAACCGTTTTTTCTTAGCCTATCACGACACGCACTGCAAGGCGGTTTTATTGGCACGCCTCATCGAAGTAGAGATCGTGTCCCCCTTATTGCGGGATTCTCATCAATATGGGTGTGGGCAACCCCACTACGCCTGTTGGTTTGACTCCGTGTTTTTAGGCAAGTCCCAAACGGGTACGCTGAGGATGCTTGATATTCACCCCCTTTATAGAGGGGCCGAGGCCTATCCCTCTCTCTTACCACGCTTGCGCATTTCCGCATCTCGAGTTCCAACACCCGAAGCTCAAGCTTAGGCACTTCGGATCTTCAATCATGTACGGATCCAACCTTCAAGGCCGGTGGATGGCCTCCTCTGTCATGGAGGAGGACATTGTGAAGCTTAGGGAGGCCAGATATCTGACCACCGACAACAAGCACAGGCTTCCTGCCCCAGGGCAGGTCATCCCCACTGCCGAGCCCAACGAGAGCGTTGTATTTGTTTCTCACTTCCTCCGAGGCTTAGGCTTCACCCTCGATCCCTTCGTGAGAGGGCTCATGTTCTATTACGGGCTAGATTTTCATGATCTAGCTCCGGACTCCATCCTTCGCATCTCGTCGTTTATTGTCGTGTGCGAAGCCTTCCTCCACATCACCCCACACTTCGGCTTATGGCTCAAGACCTTCAATGTAAAGCCGAAGGTAATCGAGGGGCGACACACGGAGTGCGGAGGCGCTGCAATAAGCAGAAACGCCGATGCCCCATGGCCAGAGGGCTTCTTCCCGGAGGTGTCTGATCTATGGAAGCGGAGATGGTTCTACATCACGGCTCCCAGAGGCACAAAGTGGGCGGCTGCCCCCGACTTCCGCTCGGGCCCTCCGCCTCAACTGGCGTCATGGGCCAATGTGGGACTGGATTGGGGGCCTGCTAATGACGTACCGACATTGCAGAGCCGCATTCGGGAGCTTCTTGAGAGGGACATCAGTCTTGTTAGCATAATTCAGGTAATGCTAGTCCAATGGATCTTGCCGTGCAAACGTCGGCCTCTCCGAATGTGGGAGTTCAACACGGAAGGTCCGCGAACTATTCAACACTTCTTCGGCATGACGCTCGAAGGGATGTATAGGTTATTCTTCGGACCACAAGTAAACTGTTCGGACACCACCGAGGATGCGGGCCTGAGCTGCAACCGTCCAGATACCCAAGTAAGTAACCCTGAAACCGAACACTTCGTTTATATTTATCACAACATTATTCTGAAAACCATCCACGACCAGGATTGGCTCAACAAGGCGGGGAGAATCAGGTGTCCAACACCATTTCTCAAAGGCTCGCCTAGTCCTGCAATAGCCAGGATGCTTAGATGTGTGCTAAGTCAAGTGCCCTCGGGGAAAGACAAAGGGAAGAATAGGGAAGCAGAGCTTCACACATTGCACATCCAAACCGGGGGAATTACTGTCTCCAGGAAGGAGGATAGTCGGGGAGGGGAATCTAAGGTCTCCTCCCTTCGCGGGAAGAAGAGGGCCGCCTCCGAACACTTGGAAACGGAGGTGCCTAGACAAGGGAAGAAAACTTCGCCAGGGGGGCCCTGCCCCGGAGGGCGTCCTCACCACGCCATGCCCGCAAACGGGCCAGCCCTCCACCGAGTTTCGAGTTAATCGTAAATACAAAGCTACTGCTTCCTCCTCCGAGAACAATAACCAGGATCCATCCTTTGCAGTCCGGCTAGTAGCTATTCTTGGCAGAGTTCGTCTTCGGGGGATCTTCTTTCGGAGATGATGGAGAGTGAAACCCCACCTGCCTCTCCGCCCCATGGGGCGGGCGACCCTGAGGTGTCGTCACGGAGGAGTCAAGATTCACCAAGGCCAGAAACTAACACTTCGGCCGCCCTGAGCCCGGAGCGTTCGGCTCCCGCAGGGGGCAATAAGAAGGGTCCGGTACAGTCCAGCGACTGACCGGACACACTGACGGGCCTTCTGGAGCAAGCTGCTCTCTCGGAGGATCACCGTACGTTAATGGGTACGGTGTTTGAGAAGATTTCATCTGCCACAAGCGGGTTGAATGAAGCTTTTAGGAGCCTGCTCAAAGGCTTTGAGGTACGTAATGAAATACCTAATTTTTTGGTTGTACCGCACGCGCCAAGTGTGCTCCATATAGATAGTAGCCCCTGAGACTCTAGTTGCCAGCCCTAGGCGGCAAACGGAGGATCACACTCTCAAGTAATGATCACACTGCATTCATGCGCATGTCGCTAAGGGTCCGGCGGTAGACCAGACCGCTAAATTTGCCGAACTGAGGCGACAGATTTAAGTTGTGGACGCCGACATCACGCTTGTGAATGAGCGGCTTGACGAGTCACAGAGTATGTGCTCTGTTTTCCTTATTTGTTTTAGGAAATATTAAGAGGAGCATAAATTTAATGTGATATGCTTTGGCTGCAGGCAGAGCTGCTGCCGTGGAGGCCCTGAGGGCGGAACTTGCCCTAGCCAAGGAACAAGCCCGGGCTAGCAATGCGGCTGACCTAAAGGCGGCCGAAGATTTGAGAGCCGAATAGGCTGCTCATCGCTGAAGCGGAGATAAAATAGCCGAGATGGCTCGGAGCTGAGAGACGCCGCCGGCCTATATGAGCTCCTTGAAAAGGAGAATCAGGCAAAGTCGACTGACCTGAAGAAGGCCCTTGATGCGGCCAAGGAGACACGTTCCGAAATTAGGGATGCACGGGAGGAGCTTCGACAGGCCGAATAAATCGCGGCTAGAAGCCCCTATTTGTTGCGGATGAAGTTCTTAGATCCAAAGTGCGCTCCTCTGGATCGGCTCTGGAGCGCTGCAGACGCGTATGCGGATCTGGCAAAAAGTACGGCTGATGTGACCAAGTTCTTCAAGGATCAAAAAGATAGTGAAGTAGAAAGGTTGTTCTGGTCGCAATTTAGTGCTCCAACGCGCCCGTTGCCATTGAGTGAGAGGATGGTCGCTGTGGCCAAGCTCCATAGGTTGTCTGGTCTTGCAATGAGGTCTGTAATAGACCATATATGGCCAAAGGGACCGAGGCCCGACAGTTATTTTGGTTTAGTGCAACAATTCCTTGGCGCCGTATCACGAATTGATTCCATGAAGAGGTCGGCGTGCATAGAGGGTGCACAGATGGCTCTTGCCCGTGTTAAAACATATTGGGCGGATATGGAGGCCACCATCATTGCAACCGAGAAGCCAGGACCCAGCCGAGCACTATTTTGAGGAGGTAACAGAAGGTGCTCGTTTAATAGAGTCTCAGTGCTCGAAGAGTGTCATGTTTGAGTGACAAGTCGTTCAATTGTAAAACAATTCTACTTTAATTATAGAGGCTATGTTTATACTTTCGCCCGAAAGTGTTATTGTGCCTCCTATGCGGCCGTTTGATGTATATATATAACCTGAAAGTTAGCAGTCGTTGGCTTCAGCCCCCACGCATATAATGCGGGGGTGTTCGCAAAAATGTGTGTAATCACACTTGATCCAACGTCTTGGTCCATTAAGGAGGTGATCGCACGTTGAACTAGGCAACCAGACTATATAGCTTTAACACTTTCACTTAGACATAGGAGTTTGACGGTGGAGCTACTATGTAGACCCTAGTACCTTCGCGTGCATCCGGATACGAGCACGTATCTACATGATTGGGAAACGGCCCTTCGTTAATGCGGAGGAATCCCAAAGATTCCGATGAGTCCTCGAGTGGTTGACCAGTCCCTCGCTATATCATGACAGTTAGTTTTCGGCTTTCTCTACTGAGGTGCTCATCCGGAATAACTAGGGCACAATCGTAGTAGTTCTCCTTTGGCCGCCATAGCCGATAGTACTAAGCGTAAGGCAGCAAACCCAGGAGCCGGGCAAACCCAACATTTGACCTAAGACATGATTTGGAGCTGATGCATATAAGGCCAAACTCGCGACGCCGAACACTCCCGAAGGTATTCGGACTTTATAACATATACTGGGCTGAGTAGCGCCCTTCATTATGAACCCTGTATTTCCAGGTACGTGTGTTAGTCTGTCATGGCGAAATGCCAATAACGCCAGTATCCCCTATGGGTGTATTGAATACCCATGGGATGTCAAGCAACAAGAGACAATAAAGAAGGTTTACACAGGGGCTTAATATAAAGAGAAACCTTTGAGCGGGGCCCTGCTGCATGTCTGCACCTTTGTCTCCGTTGTGCCGTGTCCTGGGAGGGTGTCGCACGAATGGTGTCTGTAAAAAAGGAAAACTCATGTAAAAGAGTATGGCGTAAGCGTGCGAAGAGTTGGTTATTGGTAGAAGTGTGAGACATTGGCATGTTAATAAGGTCAAGCCAAAGGGTGGGCTTTATTGCATATTTGCAGCCCCTGATGTCCTCTATGGGGGTACATGTATGGCACCCAGCTCAGGTTTATCTGGGCTGTTACCGACAGTGGTGCGCCGGACTCGTCTAACCGTGTCCGTGGTCTTGATGACCGATCATGCGTTCTGATAGGAGAGGCCGCTTAGTGTCCGACTGCTAGAGCCACCACATACTCTTCCGCACGTAAGGAATGCTCTGTGTTTCTGCTAACAGTGATGACGCCACATGGACTGGGCATCTTGAGTTCAAGGTAGGCGTAGTGCAACACTGCGTTGAAGCGAGTGAAGGTCGTTCTTCCGAGCAATGCATGATAACCGCTTCGGAAGGGAGCGATGTCGAAGAGTAATTCTTTGCTTCTGAAGTTGTCGGGAGAATCGAATGTCACCTCTAATACGAGGGAGCCCCTGCAGCGGGCCTCAACGCCTGGTATCGCTCCTTTAAAGGTGGTGTTACTTTGGCTGATTCTGGATGGGTCTATCCCCATCTTGCGGACAGTGTCCTGATATATAAGATTGAGACTACTGCCGCCGTCCATGAGGACACGAGTAAGATGGTATCCATCGATTATTGGGTCGAGCACCAAGGCAGCCGATCCTGCGTGCCGGATGCTAGTCGGGTGGTCCCTGTGATCAAAAGTGATCGGGCAGGCCGACCAGGGGTTGAGTTTGGGGGCAACAGGCTCTACAGCATATACGTCTCTGAGCGCGCGTTTGCGCCTTCTCTTAGGTATGTTTGTCGCGTAGATCATGTTTACTGTTTTTACTTCTGGTGGGAATTTTTTCTGTCCCCAAGTGTTCGGCTGGCGAGGCTCATCCTCGTCTTCACTTGGTGTTTCCCTTCCCTTGTGTTCGGCATTTAACTTGCCGGCCTACTTAAAGACCCATCATTCTCTGTGAGTGTGGTTTGCAGGTTTTTTGGGAGTGCCATGAATTTTGCACAATCTGTCCAGGACTTTGTTCAGGCTGGACGGTCCCTCTTTGCTGCCTTTAAATGGCTTCTTTCGTTGAATGGGTTGAGAGCCCCTGAATCCGGCGTTGACCGCCATGTTGTCCGGACTTTCTTCCTTGTTTCGACGCTTGTTTCTATTGCACCGTGGCTTCCCGTTGCCATCCCTAATTTTGGATGTGCCCGGGTCACTGGTGCCTCTACGGGCCAACCAGCTGTCCTCACCCTTGCAGAAGCGGGTCATAAGGCTTGTTAAGGCCGCCATTGTCCTCGGCTTTTCTTGGCCGAGGTGTCTGGCGAGCCACTCGTCTCGGATACTGTGCTTGAAGGCCGCTAGGGCTTCGGCATCCGGACAGTCGACAATTTGATTCTTCTTAGTGAGAAATCTATTCCAAAGCTTACGGGCGGAATCTCCGGGCTGTTGTATTATGTGACTTAAATCGTCTGCGTCCGGAGGTCGGACATAGGTCCCTTGAAAATTGGCCCTGAAAGCATCCTCAAGTTCTTCCCAACTTCTGATTGAATTTTCGGGGAGGCTTTTCAACCAGTGCCGAGCTGGCCCCTTCAACTTGAGGGGAAGGTATTTGATGGCGTTGAAGTCATCCCCACGAGCCATGTGGATATGAAGGATAAAATCCTCAATCCAGACCCCAGGGTCTGTCGTTTCGTCGTATGCCTCTATGTTCACGGGTTTGAATCCCTATGGAAATTCATGATCCAGTACCTCTTCGGTGAAGCACAGAGGGTGCGCAGCCCCTCTGTATCTGGACATGTTGTGGCATGCTATCGACTGTTGTTGTGTCCGGTGTTGATTCCGAACTGGTATTCGATCAGTCTGATCGTTTTGGTAACCGTGACCCTGTGCCGAAGCATGTCCTCTAGATCCATAGATGGACCTGGTCGCGCCGGCCTTTTTGTCCAGGAGCTCACATAAATTGTGTGCGGCGTCAGTAGCTGCTCTATTGTGGTCATGAAGTGATTGGTCTGGTCGATTGGCCGTATTGTTATTCGGCGGAATGGCTTCATCGTCGGATTCGGGCAGCAGTTTGCGCTTTGGGTAGCTCTTTATGTGCCGATCATCGCCATATTTTTCTTCAGTGTCTAGCACTTTATGCGGTTGATCATATCCTGCGCGGCTTTAAGCCTTTGCTTATGCTTCTTTAGGCTTCTCGCAGTGGCCATAAGCCTTCTGTGGAGGTTATCTCATTCCAAACGTTTTTCCGGGATGATGAATGCATCGTCGTCCGGACTACACTCTTCTGCAGAGGCGGGTTGATGAGTTAGGCCCTCGAGATCGTTGTGATCGGGCGTCTGCTCCGGGCTGTGTTCGGCATGACCTGGCTCATCCTGCTCCATCGCTGGGCCCATATGGTCGTTGTTGCCTTTGGAGTTGACTAGGGTGTCGATTTTTCTAGCGCTATTATCACTATTTTTACTATGGCTGGACTTAGAGCGGTGCCTGCGCCGTCGTTTTGGCTTTTGTCCCTGGGTTTTATCCTCTGTTGTGTCCTTTTTGTCGCCGTTGTCCTCCTTAGGCGTGTCCACCATGTATATATCATATGATGAGGTGGCAGTCCAGCACCCCATTGGCAGTGGTTCCAAATCGTCCCTGCGCCGATGTCCATACCGTCGGTGTTGTCGGAGTCAAAGTCAAGCATGCTTGTTACATCATCGATAGTGGCTATTAAGTGGGTGGTGGGCGGGCGGAGATTTTCTTTGTCATCTGAATCCCCCTCGAGCCGGACATAGTTCGGCCAAGAGTCCTGTGACAAAGAGAGAGACCTTAAAGAGTTTAGCACGTCACCAAAGGGTGGGTGCTGAAAGATATCCGCGGCGGTGAACTCCATGATTGGTGTCCAATCAGCTTCGATGGGCATGGATGCGCGCGGTCCTGGACCTACAGCCGGAAACAAGTCCAGGGGTTCGGCAACAAAGATTTCCTTAGAGGTGGAGTCCGTGTTCAGCCCCAACACCGATGAATATGCGGCCTCCATGGCGGGGTCCATCCACCCATCCTCGGATGATGCGCTCTGCCCCAGATTTAAGTCCGGGGCTGCTGCAGGTGCGATATCTCGAATATTGTCCGACGGCAGATCCAAGTCGTGCCCGTCGTGACCGTTCGGCGCTCCTGACAAAGGCCGGAATTCGTCGAAGATCAAGTCTCCGCGAATGTCGGCCGGGTAATTCAAGTTTCCAAACCAGACCTGATGGCCAGGGGCATAGCTGTCGATCTGCTCTAGGTGGCCAAGCGAGTTGGCCTGCAGTACGAAGCTGCCGAACACGATGATCTGACCGGGGAGAAAAGTCTAACCCTGGGCCGTGTTGTTGTTGATGATTGAAGGAGCCATCGAGCCTTGTGGTGACGACACAGTGGAACTCTCAATGAAAGCACCAATGTCGGTGTCAAAACCGGCGGATCTCGGGTAGGGGGCCCGAACTGTGTGTCTAAGGCTAATGGTAACAGGAGGCAGGGGACACGATGTTTTACCCAGGTTCGGGCCCTCTCGATGGAGGTAATACCCTACTTCCTGCTTGATTGATCTTGATGATATGAGTATTACAAGAGTTGATCTACCACGAGATCGTAGAGGCTAAACCCTAGGAGCTACCCTATGGTTATGATTGTTCTTCCCCTACGGATTAAACCCTCTGGTTTATATAGACACCGGAGGAGGCTAGGGTTACATAGAGTCGGTTACAAAGAAGGAGATCTAACATCCGAATCGACAAGCTTGTCTTCCACGCAAAGGAGAGTCCCATCCGGACACGGGACGAAGTCTTGAGTCTTGTATCTTCATAGTCCAACAGTCCGGCCAAAGTATATAGTCCAGCTATCTGGATACCCCCTTATCCAGGACTCCCTCACATACCGCTCCTGGCAATCATGTTGCTTTATCAAAGCAAAGTGCAAAAGAAGAATTTTCCGCTGTTGACAAGGGCAAGTGGAAATCGGATTTGTCAAACTATGCCCATCTCTCTGCTCAGGACATCCATTGTGGATATCTAAACTGTCTGTAGACCAGTCGTGACTATGAAGCCGGTTTAGTAAACCTGATGAAAGAGCGATATGAGGTAAATACTTGTTTTCTTGAATAACTTCTTTTTCCTGATATCATGTTTTAATTATCAAGTCTAGTAGCCCCCAAGGGTCGATTCATCAATATGAATGTGAACCGAGACTTGTAGTAGGAGAAGATTGGATTGTTCTTGTGTAGCCCCTATAGACCGGTTTATACCTTTAGGATAGTCCGGTTTATACATCAGAATTCCTTTCAGTCATTAACATGATCTGGTTCATGCAGTAAAATCTGATAACCTTGAATTGATCTGATATGCATTAGCCCCCAAGTGCCAAGTATATAGCATGTTGTATGCTTGGGACTTAAAATATCATTTGACAAAAAATCAATCCGCATTAGCCCCCAAGTACCAAGTGTATAACTTGTTATGTGCTTGGGACTTTAAAAAAATATTGCCAACTTATTATCTGTGCTTGCAGGCTTACTTGACCAACAAAGATTCTCAAATCACCGATCTCCAAGAAAATATTAAGTCCCAGCAAGCCGAAACATCCAAGGACAAAGATGAGTTAGGGCGCTTTAACAGCCATGGAGCAATTGAAGGATGGCTTCAAAGGTGAGCGAGTAGCTTGGGAGGCTGAAAAAGCCACTTTCACAAAACATGCGGAAGATGCTGAAGTGGCCCTTAACCTAGTGGCGGAAGAGCTGACTGGATTAAAGCGGCAAATCGATGCTATGACTTCTGCCATCTTTGGTAAGTAGCCTTGTTATGAACCATACTGAATCATCCTTGAAATCACCGGTTTGACAATAATATTGTAACCATTGCAGGTAGTCGTGTCACCCATCTTGGCTTAGATATGCGCAAGAAACTAAAGGATTCCTATACTTTGATAGAGCAGTTGTATACCGGCGCTCAACGGGTCATCTGCACAACCTCGTACAATAAACCGCCGCCAACATTAATCAAGGACACATTGGCCAAACTATCCATGACAGCTGCCCATCTAGAAGAGGTGAAGAGATCTGCTGCAAGGCCTGGCGCTTTATCTGCACTGACTCGGGCTAAGGCTTGGATAGGTGACCTCGATCCGGTAGACATTGGAAGTGGCTATCCTAGCCAAAAAGAAGATGGGTCGGAGTTTGACAACGATGCCCTTAAAGCCTTGACAAAAGATATGCGCACGCTTGCAAGTTGATTGGCCGAAAAGACTGATTTGTCTTTCCACCGGTCCATCTATGACGCAGACAACAAACGGATTGATGCATCTGTATATGAAGCCCAAAATCTAATCCTGCTAATCCGTAAGCACACTTATGCCCTTGATGTTGAACCGTCAGATTTTATAAGCGATGGAGCTGTCTTCCGAGCTTTGTCTGGAATTGACTGGGCAACCATTGACTTCTAGCCAGTGGGTGGGGAAGCAGAAGTTGAACTAACGCAGGATGATCTGCAACCTTCTCATCAAACTGAAGAGGAATCATAATCCGGAAGCCGGTTTATCATTTGTGCGCCGTCCTCTGTAGGAGAAACAATTATCCTTTTGGGCAGTTAAAACGCCTTGTAATAGGCTAGCTTAAAACACTTGGTCTGCTATGCCATAGTGCATAGACATTTTGCCTAACACGGTTGATCTGTTATGATATGCACTGTCTGCTTGTGATCTGTTATGATATGCACTTGGTCTGCTATGCCATCGTGCATAGCCATTCTGCATATGAACCTCTCCTCCTCTTTCTTGGTGGCACCGGAGTGCCATCGAGAGGGGAATCATCGCCGCGATGATCGTCTTCATCAACATCACCATCATCATCACCATCCTCATCTCTTTTACGCGGTCCACACTCCCACACCCCGCTGTAATCCCTACTTGAACATGGTGCTTTATGCTACATATTATGATCCAATGATGTGTTGCCATCCTATGATGTTTTGAGTAGATATCTTTTGTCCTTGGGTTGATTAGTGATCTAGATTGGTACAAGTTGTATGTTTTATTTTGGTGCTGTCCTATGGTGCCCTCCGTGTCGCGCAAGCGTGAGGGATTCCCGCTGTAGGGTATTGCAATACGTGCATGATTCACTTATAGTGGGTTGCATGAGTGACTGAAACACAAACCCGAGTAAGGGGGTTGTTGCATACGGGATAAATGGGGACTTGATGCTTTAATGCTATGGTTGGGTTTTACCTTAATGATCTTTAGTAGTTGCGGACACTTGCTAGAGTTCCAATCATAAGTGCATATGATCCAAGTAGGGAAAGTATGTTAGCTTATGCCTCTCCCTCATATGAAATTGCAATGATGACTATCGATCTTGTTAACAATCGCTTAGGACAATCCCGAACACCGATCCACCATTATTCCACAACTGCTATTTATATTATTTAGTAATATATTCTAACTTTGTGATAACAGCACCTACTTTTATGTTTTAGCGCTCCGTTATCATACAAAGTTATCCTCTTCATACCCACAACACAGTTTTATTTCTCGTTTCTAGTTGGAAGCAAACGCTCGGTGCACGTAGAGTCGTATCAGCGGCAGATAGGGCTTGAGAGAATATTGATCTTACCTTTAGCTCCTTGTGGGTTCGACACTCCATACTTATCACTTCCACCTTTGGGAATTGCTACGATGATTCCCTGCACTTGGGGATTATCAAGCTCTTTTCTGGCGCCGTTGCCGGGGAGCAATAGCATGGGGTTGATATTTTCGTGTGTGTTTGTTTGCTTTCTTCACTTATTAGATTTTGTTTTTAATTTTTATTTTTGTTTAGTTGTGGGTGAAACATACAAAAAAAATTTAAACAGAATGAAAATACAAAAATATTTACTTGCCTCTCTTGCCTAAAAGAGTTTTTCAAAAAGAGAAGTGATTGGAAAGTTATGCATTAAGAAGTGAGGGTCGACCTTGAGCACTTGTGTTCATGCTCACAGAAAAAATGTAGCATTTTTCATGGAAGTTTCTCTGTAAATAATTATCCCCTTGTATATATCCATTGTATTATAAAAATAATGTGCCAAGCTTTGGTTTTAGTATGATAAGATTGCTTGCTTACTTTGTGCAGAACAAAAACAGAAACTTTGTCTGTAGTGCATGAATTTACTTTTTTACTGGAAGTCAAATGGGTCTGAAACTTTTTGCACATTACTTCTGTACAAATTGTTCAAATTTTCAAATTGATTTCATAATTTTTGGGGTTACAGAAGTTCACTAAACTTCTAGATTACTACAGACTGTCCTGTTCTTGACAGATTCTGTTTTATGTGTGTTGTTTGCTTATTTTGATGCATCTATGGATAGTATGTAGGGTATGAACCATAGAGAAGTTGGAATACAGTAGGTTTAACACCAATATAAACAAAGAATGAGTTAATTACAGTACCTTAAAGTGGTAGTTTGCTTTATTACACTAACGGATCTCACAAGTTTTTGTTTAAGTTTTTGTGAATGAAGTGTTTGAAGAACGAGGAGTTACCTATGTGAGAATAATAAAGAGAGACAAGATTTCAAGCTTGGGGATGCCCAAGGCAACCCAATTAAATATTTCAAAGGATACTCAAGCATCTAAGCTTGGGGATGCCCCGGTTGGCATCCCATATTTCTTCTCCAACAAATATCGATATACCTTGGTTTTTGTTTTGTTCACATGATTTGCGTCCTTTGTGTTTTATTTTTCTTTAAGAATCATTCTAGTATGAGATAGATCTTCATTGATTTATAGAATACTTCATGTGCTTCACTTATATCTTTTAAGTATGATCTTATAGAATTGCTCTTTGTGCTTCACTTAAATCGTTTGAGTATGGTTTTATAGAATGCTTCGTGCACTTCACTTATATATTTTTGAGCTTGGATATTGGTTGGTCTATAGAATGCTCTAGGAACTTCAATTATATCTTTTGGAGTATGAATAATACTATAATTTAAAGTGGGTTTGGAAGAGTGTCAACTTTAGGAATTAGTGATCCCACTATCTTGGAGGGTGTTGAATCTCTGTAGGATATTTATGAAAGTGGATTTGGAAGAGTGTCAACTTTAGTTAGTATTCCACTATTTCGGAAGAGGTTCCAATTGAGTATGAGAACAAAGTTGTTATACATGATGCTACTGAAATTTTTTATGAGGGAGGAATATGTGCTTGTAGGAGTTGCAATAATATCAAGTTTCCTCTCTATGTGCTTAAAGTTTTCAAGTTATACTTGTTTTGCCTTCCTATGCTAGTTGACTTTTGTTCCTATAAATTGTGTGCTCACAAAATCCCTAGGCATAGTAAGTGAGTTAGATTTAAATGTGCTAGTCATATTCTTCTTGATGCTCTCTTTGTGTTTCAACTCTTTTCTTTTATGCGAGCATCATTGAAATCATCATGCCTAGCTAAAAGGCAATAAAGAAAAGCGCTTGTTGGGAGACAACCCAATATTTATCCTTACTGTTTTTGTGTGTATACATGATTAAGCTACTTTAGTAATCATTTTTATAGATTTTGTTTCAATAAAGTGCCAAGTAAGACCTTTGGGAAGACTTGGGTGAAAGTTAATGTGATCTTGCTGTAAAAAACAGAAACTTTGCGCTTGCGAGATTAGCTGTTATTTTTAACAGAAGAGTGATTTTGAGTTGATTATTTTTGAAGAAGATTAATAGGCAAATTACTCAATCCAACAATTTATTTCATAATTTTTGGAGTAGCAGAAGTATGGTTATTGTTCAGATCATTACAAACTGTTCTGTTTCTGACAGATTCTGTCTTCATTTCATAATTTGCTTGTTTTCTAGTTTCTGTGGCTTATATTTCTCAATATAATTTGTAGAAATGATATGGTACAGTAGGCATTGTGTGAAAACAATTATGAACCTGGTCTTTTACAGTACCAAAGTGCATGGTTTACTCTTTATCATACTAACCTATCTCACGAAGTTCCCTTAAGTTTTGTGTGATTGAAGTTTTCAATTTTTGGGTGAGATATCGATATGAGGAGAATAAGGAGCGGAAAGACCCTAAGCTTGGGGATGCCCAAGGCACCCCAAGGTAATATTCAAGTAAGACTCAAGACCCCAAGCTTGGGGATGCCCCGGAAGACATCCCCTCTTTCGTCTTCAAAACTATCGGTATACCTTACTCAGAGCTATATTTTTATTCGTCACATGATATGTGTTTTGCTTGGAGCGTATTTTCAGTTTTACTTGCTGTTTGAATAAAATCATTGGATCTGAATTATTGAATAAAAAAAGGGAACCCTCCCATGGCTAGTTAATTATTTGACTACTCAATGGCCTTCACTCATATCTTTTGGAGTAGTTTGTCATTTACTCATGTGCTTCATGTATATCCTATGAGTAAATGGGGGAATGAATTGAATGTCATAAATCTGAATTTTTATATGTTTCATATGCTTATAAAATGATTAGTGATGACTTCACACATAGAAAGTATGAGGCATAAAAGTTGTTGAGAGTTGGCAAACGTAGTTTTGGTCATCGTTGCAATTAATAGGAAGTAATAAGGAAAGAGAGGCTCACATACAAATATATTATCTTGGACATATTTTATGATTGTGAAGCACTCATTAAGTATGACATGCTAAAAGGGTTGACATTGGACAAGGAAGACAACGTAATGGTTTATGTTTTCCGACATCTCAGTTAAAGTATATTGTCATTGACCTTCCAAACATGTTGAGCTTGCCTTTCTCCCTCATGCTAGCCAAATTCCTTGCACTAAGTAGAGATACTAATTGTGCTTCCAAATATCCTTAAACTCAGTTTTTCCATGAGAGTCCACCATACCTACCTATGGATTGAGTAAGATCCTGTAAGTAAGTTGTCATCGGTGCAAGCAATAAAAATTGCTCTTTAAATATGCATGACTTATTAGTGCGGAGAAAATAAGCTTTGTACAAACTTGTTATGGAAGCAATAAAAGCGATGGACTGCATAATAAAGGTCCATATACAAGGGACAATATAAAGTGACGTTCTTTCGCATTAAGATTTTGTGCATCCAACCCTAAACGCGCATGACAACCTCTGCTTCCCTTTGCGAAGGGCCTATCTTTTACTTTATGTTTTTACTTTATGCTTGAGTCAAGGTGATCCTCACCTTTCCCTTTTTCATTTTATCCTTTGGCAAGCCCCTCGTGTTTGAAAGATCATGATATATATATATATATCCAATTGGATGTAAGTTGGCATGGGCTATTATTGTTGACATCACCTAAAGGTGAATACGTTGGGAGGCAACACAATAAGCCCCTATCTTTCTCAGTGTCCGGCTGAAACTCCATAACCACAAGTATTGCGTGAGTGTTAGCAATTGTAGAAGACTATATGATAATTGAGTATGTGGACTTGCTGAAATGCTCTATTCTTGACTCTTTCTGATGTTATGATAAATTGCAATTGCTTCAATGACTGAGATTATAGTTTGTTTGTTCTCAATGAAGTTTCTGAACCATACTTGACATTGTGAATAGATTGTTACTTGATCATGAAAAGTTTTATGAGATAAGCTACTATTATGACACATATTGATGCTAGAAAAGGTGATTGAAATTATCATTGATCAAACATGTGCACCTACTAGCATTCACACTACATAAATTATTTCTTTTATCATTTACCTACTCAAGGACGAGCAGGAATTAAGCTTGGGGATGCTGATATGTCTCCAACGTATCTATAATTTATGAAGTATTCATGCTATTATGTTATCCATCTATGATGTTTTATATGCATTTATATGTCATTTTATATGATTTTTGGGACTAACCTATTAACCTAGAGCCCAGTGCCAGTTTCTGTTTTCTCCTTGTTTTTGTGTTTTACAGAAAAGGGTTACCAAACAGAGTCCAATTGACGTGCCAATTTTTGAGGATTTTTTATGGACCAAAAGAAGACCACGTAGCATCGGAGTTGGGCCAGAAGTGTCCCGGGCTGCCCATGAGAGTGGGGGGCATACCCCCCTAGGGCACGCCCCCCTATCTCATGGATAGCCCGGAGACCCCCTGACGTGCAACCAACGCCAAAAATTCCTATAAATACAGAAACCTTTGGGAATTAACCTAGATCGGAAGTTCCACCACCACAAGCCTCTGTAGCCACGAGAAATCAATCTAGGCCCTCTTTGGCACCCTACCAGAGGGGGCCATCATCACCGGAGGCCATGGAGGAGGATCTCAGAGGGGCCATCATTGCCATGAAGGCCAAGGACCAGAGGGGGCAAGCGAGGAGGAAGCATAAGGGGAGAACCTCTCCTCCTCTCTCTTGGTGGCACCGGAGTGCCATTGGGAGGGTAATCATCACCGCGGTGATCGTCTTCATCAACATCACCATCATCATCACCATCCTCATCTCTTTTACACGGTCCACTCTCCCACACCCCGCTGTAATCCCTACTTGAACATGGTGCTTTATGCTACATATTATGATCCAATGATGTGTTGCCATCCTATGATGTTTTGAGTAGATATCTTTTGTCCTTGGGTTGATTGGTGATCTAGATTGGTACGAGTTGTATGTTTTATTTTGGTGCTACCCTACGGTGCCCTCCGTGTCGCGCAAGCGTGAGGGATTCCCGCTGTAGGGTGTTGCAATACATGCATGATTCACTTATAGTGGGTTGCGTGAGTGACTAAAACACAAACCCGAGTAATGGGGTTGTTGTGTATGGGATAAAAGGGGACTTGATGCTTTAATGCTATGGTTGGGTTTTACCTTAATGATCTTTAGTAGTTGCGGACGCTTGCTAGAGTTCCAATCATAAGTGCATATGATACAAGTAGGGAAAGTATGTTAGCTTATGCCTCTCCCTCATATGAAATTGCAATGACGACTATCGATCTTGTTAACAATCGCTTAGGACAATTCCGCACACCGATCTACCATTATTCCACACAAGCTATTTATATTATTTAGTAATATATTCTAACTTTATGATAACTGCACCTACTTTTATGTTTTAGCTCTCCGTTATCATACAAAGTTATCCTCTTCATACCCACAACACAGTTTTATTTCTCGTTTCTAGTTGGAAGCAAAAGTTCGGTGCACGTAGAGTCGTATCAGTGGCAGATAGGGCTTGAGAGAATATTGATCTTACCTTTAGCTCCTTGTGGGTTTGGCACTGCATACTTATCACTTCCACCTTTGGGAATTGCTACGATGATTCCCTGCACTTGGGGATTATCATGCATCTTGGCGTGCTCTTTCATTGTCCGCTTCAACATAACTGCCACTCAGGGCGAGTCATGGCGAATATCACTTGGGAGAACTGCTTCTGCTCCATAAACCATGAAGAAGGGTGTGTAACCCGTAAATCTATTGGGAGTGGTGTTAATGCTCCATAAAACGGAAGGCAACTCTTCCACCCAGCAACCCGGCATCCGCTGCAAAGGGACCATAAGCCGGGGCTTGATACCCTTTAGGATTTCTTGATTAGCTCTCTCCGCTTAACCATTAGATTGGGGGTGGCCCACTGATGATACATCAAGCCGGATGAGCTCATGTTGACAGAACTCTTCCATAGCACCCTTGGAGAGATTCGTGCCATTATCTGTTATGATGCTGTGTGGAAAGCCAAAGCGGAAGATCACCTTTTTCATGAATTGAACCGCCGTGGCCGCATCACACTTGCTCACTGGCTCTGCCTCTACCCACTTGGTAAATTTATCAACGGCCACTAGAAGGTGGGTCTTCTTATCCTTGGACCTCTTAAAAGGCCCAACCATATCCAGCCCCCAAGTTGCAAACGGCTAGGTGATCGGAATCATCCTCGATCCCTGAGCCGGAACATGAGCTCGGCGTGAAAACTTCTGACATCCGTCGCACTTTCTGACCAGATCCTCTGCATCAGCATGAGCTGTTAACCAGTAAAAACCGTGCCAGAATGCTTTAGCCACCAAGGATTTTGAACTGGCATGATGACCACAATCTCCTTTGTGGATTTCACGCAGGATCTCACAGCCTTCCTCAGGAGAAACACAACGCTGAAACGCCCCTGAGACACTGCAATGATGTAACTCGCCATTGACAATAGTCATGGACTTGGACCGTCGGATTATCTGCCTGGCCAAAACTTCATCCTCTGGTAACTCGCCCCGGGTCATATATGCCAGGTACGGCACTGTCCAATCAGGGATAGCATGAAGAACCGCCACCAATTGAGCTTCCGGGTCAGGAATAGCCATCCTCTGTTGGTATCTTGACCGACGGATTATGCAGAACATCCAGAAAAACATTAGGCGGCACCGGTTTGCGCTAGGATCCGAGCCGGCTTAGAGCGTCTGCCGCTTCATCTTGCGCCAATCAATGTGCTCGACCTGGTAACCCTTGAAGTGACCGGCAATGACATCCACCTCACGCCGATAAGCCGCCATAAGTGGATCTTTGGAGTCCCACGTACCAGATACTTCCTGAGCCACTAAATCGGAGTCACCAAAGCAACGTACCCGGATTAAGTTCATCTCCTTAGCCATCCGAAGACAGGGGAGCAAAGCCTCATACTCAGCTGCATTATTAGTACAGGGAAACATTAAACAGAGAACATAACAAAATTTGTCACCTCGAGGGGAAGTAAGAACCACTCCAGCCGTGGAGCCCTCCAATTGTTTGGATCCATCGATGTGAATAGTCCAATATGTGTTATCCGGTTTATCCTCTGGTGCCTGCAACTCTGTCTAGTCGTTGATGAAATCCACGAGTGCTTGGGACTTGATAGCAGTGTGAGGCATATATTTTATCCCGTGAGGCCCAAGCTCAATAGCCCACTTAGCAACCTGTTCTGAATGATATCTCCCAACGGAGCGGAACTGACCACAGTGATGGGATGACCTTGAAAGTATTGCTTAAGCTTCCGGATCGCCATAAACACTCCATACACCAACTTCTGCCAATGGGGATATCTCTACTTGGACTCGATAAGTACCTCACTGATATAATAAACCGGCCGTTGAACCGGATACTCCTTACCAGCCTCTTTGCGCTCCACCACAATAGCCACGCTGACATCTCGGGCGTTAGCAGCCACGTATAACAGCAATGGTTCCTTATCAATGAGGGCAGCAAGGACGGGCGGTTCGGTCAGCTGCTTCTTCAAATCCTCAAGCGCCGCATTAGCAGCATCACTCCAGACAAAATTGTCTATTTTCTTCAGCATCTGATACAGTGGAATCGCCTTCTCCCCCAACCGGCTGATAACCAGCTCAGCGCTGCAATCCGACCCGCCAGTCTTTGAACGTCATTGATACACGCCGCTTTAGCCAGGGATGTAATAGCCTTGATCTTTTCCGGATTAGCTTCAATGCCCCTGTTAGACACCAAAAAACCCAAGAGCTTGCCAGGTGGCACACCAAAAACACACTTGGCCGGATTAAGCATCATCTTATAAACCCTCAGATTATCAAAAGTTTCCTGTAAGTCAGCTATGGGTGTTTCTGATTTCCTGGATTTCACCACGATATCGTCCACATAAGCATGAACATTGCGCCCAATCTGATTATGAAGGCAATTCTGCAGACACCGCTGATAAGTCGCCTGGGCACTCTTGAGTCCAAAAGGCATAGATACATAACAGAAGGCTCCAAAAGGAGTTATAAAAGCCGTCTTCTCCTGGTCTTTAACTGCCATTTTGATCTGATGATAACCAGAATAAGCATCCAAAAAGCTCAACCGCTCACAACCCGCCGTAGCATCAATAATCTGATCAATACGAGGAAGGGCGAAGGGATCAGCTGGGCAAGCTTTGTTCAAGTCTGTGTAATCCACACACATACGCCAAGTGCCATTCTTCTTGAGTACCAGCACCGGGTTAGCCAACCACTCAGGGTGAAAAACTTCCATAATAAACCCGTCTGCCAAGAGCCGGGCTACCTACTCACCAATGGCCTTGCGTCTCTCTTCATTAAAGCGGCGAAGAAACCGCTTGACCGGTTTAAACTTGAGATCGATATTAAGAGTGTGCTCAGCGAGTTCCCTCAGTACACCTGGCTTGTCGGAAGGTTTCCATGCAAAGATGTCCCGGTTCTCACAGATGAACTCGATGAGCGCGCTTTCCTATTTGATCCAAGTTGACACTGATGCTCAACTACTTGGATGAATCGCTAGGGACAAAATCAACCAACTTAGTCTCATCAGCCGATTTAAACATGAAAGCCGGATCATGCTCTGTAGTGGACTTCTTCAGAGAAGTCATATCTGCCGGATCAACATTGTCCTTATAGAATTTTAACTCCTCTGTTGCACAAACCGACTCAGCATAAGCCCCATCACCTTCCTTGCACTCTAGAGCGATCTTGCGGCTGCCATGAACCGTGATGGTCCCCTTATGACCCGGCATCTTGAGCTGTAGATAAACATAAGACGACCTTGCCATGAACTTAGCATAAACCGGCCGTCCAAACAGGGCATGGTACGGGCTTCTGATCTTTACCACTTCGAAGGTTAACGTCTCTGATCTTGAATCATGATCATCTCCAAAAACCATTTCCAGAGCTATCTTACCGACCGGGTAAGCCGATTTACCAGGCACTACACCATGAAAAATGGTGTTCGACTGTTTAAGATTCTTATCTAGGCCAAAAACTAGGATACATTCTAGGAAAATGAAACTTCCATTGAAGAGAAGCAAATGAAACGCTTTCATAAAAATTCTCGTAGAATCGAGAATGAAGGTTAACCCCATACACCAGAAGGTTTCGTAATACAAGATGTTGATACTGCTCCCTCCATCCATCAGCACCTTGGTGAACTTATAACCTCCAACCTGCGGTGCGACCACCAACGCCAGATGACCCGGATTATCAACCCGGGGCGGATGATCTTCTCGACTCCACATAATGGGTTGTTCAGACCAGCGCAGATAATGGGGCACTGCCGGTTCAACAGAGTTTACTGCCCTCTTATGAAGCTTCTGATCGCGCTTGCGCAGACTAGTAGTGAAGACATGGTACTGTTCACCATTTAACTGCTTCGGGTTACTCTGATAACCCGACTGCTGTTGTTGTTGATCCCCTATTGATTATAACCACTTTGGTTACCCTGATTGCCTCGATTGCTCTGTCCACCTTGGTTACTTTGAAAACCTGAACCGGAGTTACCACCACCATAACCCGGCCCGTGAAACCCGGGCCCTGAACCGCCAGATGGTCCATGATCATATCGGAAGAGATAGGAGTTTTTGAACTCTCGCGTAATAAAGCAATCCTTCCATAAGTGTGTAGCTGGCTTGTCTTGTGTCCCGTGCTTCGAGCAGGGCTGGTTCAACAAGCGCTCCAGATTCATGCATGATCCTCTGCCCGGCAGGGAAGGTTTACCCTTACGGCGCTAGTTGTTACCCTGTATGTTGGTGTTAGCTACAAAATTGGAATTATTGTCCGCTTTGCGCTTACCATTATTCCCATGGCCAGCCTGGTTATGTGGCTGTCCCTTTGCACCGACATTCTTCTTTCCCTTCTCCGGCTTCTCTTTGTCAGATTCGGGATCCTTGGTACTATCAGAATCGACATACTTAACCAAAGCTGCCATAAGTGTTGCCATGTCATTGCAGTGACGCTTGAGCTGTCCCAATTTCTGCTTCAGTGGCTTAAACCGGCAATTGCCTCCAATGTTATGATTGCCGAATCAGCATTGGTGCGGTCCGACGAATGCAGGATTTCTGAAACCCGGCTCACCCAATGAGTTGTTGACTCGCCTTCTCCTTGGACACAAGTAGCCAGATCCACGATCGACATGGGTTGCTTGCACGTATCTTTGAAGTTTGCTATAAACCGGGCCTTCAACTCGTCCCATGAACCGACAGAGTTAACGGGCAGACTTTTTAACCAAGTGCGAGTCATTTCGTCCAACATCATGGTGAAGTACTTCGCACATGCCGCTTTGTCCACATCCAGCATCTCCATTGCCATCTCATAACTCTCGACCCATGACTCGGGGGGTAAATCGGCGGTGTAATTAGGCACTTTACGCAGGCCCTTGAAATCCTTGGGTAACCGCACATTACGTAGAGCCGAGGTGAGACACGGAACCCCCAAGAGCTGAAAGCCAATCCTCGTTGCACTGATGTCGTCGGTCGAACTGGCACGGGTTGATGATTCCCGTACTGTGCTGCTAACGGTGCTGCTAACTCGGCCTCCCGATGCGCTCTAACATTATCCACCATATCCCGAGCATTCGCACCACCGTGAGCCGGATTAGGCCCCCGAGGGGCATCACGGTTCCGTGCACTACTTGACATAGTCGGTTCCTCAATGTGCCTGCTGTAACTCTTGCTCGGGCGAGGGGTCGAATGAATTCTGTCCCGGCTATACGAGTATGCTTGCCGCTGCACCATGGCGGTTTGAAGAAGATCCCTGGCCCACCGCGTCTCAACCGCCGCGGGAGACTCACCCTCCATTGGAATAGCCGCCAACCGAGATGCTGTAGCAATCATGTTATCCAAAGGGGTGGAGAAGTGACCTGGCGGGGGCAACATGTACTGCGGCGGATTATCTGTGCGTCGAGGCAGGTCCGTCACCCGTGGCTGATCCGACACTCCTGTCCTAGGTGCTTCAGTCCGGTTCACTACTGCTAGAGTACTGGGTCCTGCCCCTGGTGTGTTGAAGAGATTCATTCCTTCATAAACCAGCGGTAGACGAGACCGATGCCGCCTCCTCAACACCTCGTTCGAAGCGTTCTGATCCAGCATAAGCCGGTAATTCTCTACCTGAATCCGCTGTGACTGGGCATCTAAAGTGGCCCGTTCATCAGCCATCCTGATTTCCTCAGCCGCCAAGTCCTCCTTGGCCTGAGTTATCTGATCCCACAGCTTTGTGACCTCTGCGTTATGCCAATCTTTAGTCTCTAGGGTAACTGCCATGGTCAACAATGTCGTCCAGGCGTCCAATAAACCAGAAAGAACTTGAGCTGGCCGGCACGCGGGGCCTCCTACCCCGGCTGCCGACCCGGAAGTCATTGCTGCTGCAGTTGAAGATTGCAATGTGGGATGTGTACTGGCCATGAAGATTGCAACCAGGTTTGGCAGTTCAAGGGGGTCCGGAATACTGTCGCCATCGGAACAGCCCCCAAACCGGCCATCTTTGTAACGCCCTCGATGCGGCTATAGCTCCCACGTGTCGAGGCACGACTTAGAGGCATAACCGCATTGAAAGCAATGTCGCAAGTCAGGCAATCATTACAACATCCCATGTAATACATAATAAAGGGGGAGATAACATAGTTGGCTTACACTCGCCACGTCACATCAGAGTACATAAATAACATCCATCAAACAAGCACTCATGGCCCGACTACGGCGCCAAAATAGAAAAGACCCCCAACATGCGACAAGGTCCTGAATCGATAACCCCAACTAGGCACCACTACTGATCATCCGGAAAAGATACGTAGTATCGCTGAGAGTCCTCGTCGAACTCCCACCTGAGCTCGTAATCGTCAACTGGAGCAGAATCACCTGGACCTGCATCTGGAGTAGTAGTATCTGTGAGCCACAGGGACTCAGCAATCTCACACCCACGCGATCAAGACTATTTAGCTCATAGGAATGGATAAGGCCAATATGTGTGGAGCTGCAGCAAGCGACTAGCATATGTGGTGGCTAACTTATACGCAAAAGAGAGCGAGAAGAGAAGGCGAAGCTCGAGCGAGAAGCTAAAGGAACATCCTGCGCAAGCATAACTCCAACACCGTGTCCACTTCCCGGACTCCGCCGAGAAGGGGCCATCACGGTAACACACACGGTTGATTCATTTTAATTAAGTTTAATTAAAGTTATCTACAACCGGACATTAACAAATTCCCATCCGCCCATAACCGCGGGCACGGCTTTCGAAAGATCAATCCCTGCAGGGGGGTCCCAACTTAGCCCATAACAAGCTCTCACGGTCAACGAAGGAATAGACCTCCACCCAAGACACACCGATCAGACTCGGTATCTCGGTACAACAAGATGATTCGGCAGGTTAAAACAAGTCCAGCAACACCGCCCGAATGTGCCGACAAATCCCGATAGGAGCTGCACATATCTCTTTCTCAGGGCACGCTCGGATAGGTCAAGCTACGAGTAAAACCAAACCTCAAGTTTCCCCGAGGTGGCCCCGCAGGCTGCCTGGTTCGGACCAACACTCAGAGGAGCACTGGCCCGGGGGGGTTAAAATAAGATGACCCTCGGGCTCCGGAAACCCAAGGGAAAAAGAGGCTAGGTGACAAATGATAAAACCAATGTTGGGCATTGCTGGAAAAGCTTTAATCAAGACGAACTATCAAGGGGTTCCCATTATAGCCCAACCGTGTAAGGGACGCAACAATCCGGGAACATAACACCGATATGACGGAAACTAGGGCGGCAAGAGTGGAACAAAACACTAGGCGAGAGGCCGAGCCTTCCACCCTTTACCAAGTATATAGATGCGTTAAGATAACATATCAATATAATGATATCCCAACAAGCAATATAAATGTTCCAACAAGGAACGGCTCCAATCTTCACCTGCAACTAACAACGCTATAAGAAGGGCTGAGCAAGCGGTAACATAGCCAATCAACGGTTTGCTAGGACAAAGGTGGGTTAGAGGTTCAACATGGCAATTGGGAGGCTGACAAGCAAAAGGTAGGCATCGAAGCAGTGGCAAGCAAAAGAGCGAGCAAACTAGCATAGCAAAGATAGTAGTGATTTCGAGGGTATGATCATCTTGCCTGCACAGTTGTCAGAGTTGACTGGATCCTCACAAGCAAACTCAACGGGCTCCTCGGTAGCAAACTCGTCTCCCGGCTCTACCCAACAAGACAAACAAGCAACAAGGATACAATCAACCACGGGCAAGACCAAGCAATATGATGAAATGACGATATGCTATGCGGGATGCGATGCGGGATGCAAAATGCAAGATATGACAGGAAATGCATGACCCTGGCATCAACTTGGAAAACCAAGTGTGCCACTGGATAGAGGGGATGAAATCGCTTGAAAACGATATAAAGATCATAGGAATCGGAGCTACGGTTTGGAAATGGCAAGCGTTTTAAGATATGACACCGGTCTGCGATTTACAGCAAGTAGGCATCTAAATGCAACGAAAAGAACATGCTACAGCCACCAAACATGAAAAAAAAATATATGGCAGTGATGTACACAAGATGGTTGACAAAACACTAGCACTGAGCCATAGGCAAATTCATCCATTAAGAGTTTCAAACAAGCATGGCTAAAACGCAAATGCAAAACAGATTTCAGACTTAGTGAAATTAACACTAGTCTGAAATTTCAGATCACGAAGCCCTCTTCGGAGCAGCAAAACAACATGATAGAAAACCTAAACATGACAAGTAAGAACATGGCATGGAGCTACTCAACAAGCTTAACAAAACACCCAAAGTGACCTGGGGCCAAAAGGGTTCACAAAATACTCTACCGAGCTCACGAACATCGCTCGAACACAATCAGTTTTTAGACTTAGTGAAAACTGAGACATGCTGAAATTTAACTCACGAAGGCATGTAAACGAGCTCGATGCACTCACTACGGTGCAAGTCATGGCAAGGAAAGCATATCACCAGCAAGAAGGCACAAAGTGCTAGCTACACATGGCAAGAACGAAGGCATAGCATGCATGGAACGCTAACGGTAGCATCGGCGAAATCGCAAACAAGTTGACGATCTGCCCGGATTAACAATGAAGCAAAAGTTGAGCTCGATTGAGTCAACCTAGAGCACTCCACAAATGCAAACAAAGACATGGATGGATAGAGCATAACATAAATATCAAAACTCCCTTACTGATCATCCTCAAAAGAGGCACGGATCACTAGGAAACAAGCTGGACATATAGCATCGTGAACTAAAATATCCCAGACTTAGTGAAAATCACTAAGTCCCTGAAATCTGCATTCTCAGGTACCCTACTTCGCAAGCTTGCACAAGACAACACACACATCCTAAAAATGCATGGGTGGCACCTCTGGAAAGAAGACAAAATGCTTCACAATACATCCCAAAGGGGCACAGGCATATCATGCACGAATTAAATATAGCAAAAATGACAAAAGTGCATGATGAACTAACGGATCTGCAATTTAACTCACGAAGCCTCCTTCTAACAGCATTTTGGGTATCAAGATGACCTCAAATGCAAATGATGCAATGGAATGAAATGATGTACATGTCGAGACGAAGATTTTGATATATCATACACCCAAAACGGAGCTACGGTTGCGGAGATACAAGCAGTCAAAGATAGCACGAAAAATTAGGGTTTCGGGGGAGAGAGGTCAACCGAAATATCCCAGATCCAGATCTGGATCGGGCACGGACTCCGAGGCGGCGGCGGGGAACACTGTAGCTGGCCGGACTTGGCCGCCGGAGTCGCGGGAGGAGGCGGCCGGGGCGGATCCGGTGGTCGCCGGGGCGACGAGGGGCGGCGAGGTGGCCGGCGGGGCCGGCCGCGGGCGAGGGCGCGGCCACGGAGGCGCGGGCGCGCGGCGCGGCGGCGGCCGGTGCGGCGGCGGCGACGGCGCCGGTCGCCGGAGGTCGGGGAGGCGGCGGATCCCGGCGGGAGGCGAGTCCCGGGCGGCGGCGGAGCTCACCGGGCCGCGGGGGCCGGATGCGGGCTCCCGGGCCGCGGTGGGAGGCGGCGGCGGCGGGGGTGACGTGGCGGCCCCCGAGTGGGCGGGCTGCGGCCACGGACGCTGTCCGGCCGGGGGCGGACACGTCCGTCGGCGCGGATCTGACGGGGATCTGTTTTTTTTTTTAGGGTTTCGGGGAGAGGGAGAGATCCGAAAACGGAGGGGTGTATATATAGGCATAGAGGGAACTAGGAGAGTCCAAATGAGGTGCGGTTTTCGCCCACACGATCGTGATCGAACGCTCTAGGACATGGAGCAGAGTTTGGTGGGTTTTGGGCCAAATTTGGGGGGTGTTGGGCTGCAACACACACGAGGCCTTTTCGGTCCCTCGGTTAACCGTTGGAGTATCAAACGAAGTCCAAATGACCCGAAACTTGACAGGCGGTCTACCGGTAGTAAACCAAGGCCGCTTGGCAAGTCTCGGACCAATCCGGAAATGTTTAATCCCCACACGAGAAAGAAAGGTAGAAATGACCACCGGAGGAGAACGAAACGCCGGAATGCAAAACGGACAACGGGGAAAATGCTCGAATGCATGAGACGAACATGTATGCAAATGCAATGCACGTGATGACCTGATATGAGATGCATGAAAACGAAAACAACACACACGAAGACAAAGACCCAACCCGAGAAATAAATATAACTTAGCGCCGGAGACGGCAAGAGTTGGATACAAATATGGAAAGTTAGATCTGGGGCGTTACAACACTCCACCACTACGAAAAGATCTCGTCCCGAGATCTAGGACTGAAAGAACTCCGGGTACTCAGAACGGAGGTGATCCTCGCGTTCCCAGGTAGCTTCACGGTCGGAATGGTGTGACCACTTGACTTTGAGAAATTTGATTGACTTGTTGCGAGTCTTGCGTTCAGTCTCTTCAAGAATAGCAACTGGGTGCTCACGATAGGAGAGATCTTCTTGGAGCTCAATGTCCTCGAAGTTGACGGTGCGGTCAGGAGTCTTGAAGCACTTTCGAAGCTGAGAGACATGGAACACATCATGAACATTTGCAAAGTTTGAAGGAAGCTCGAGTTGATAGGCGAGGTCGCCTCTCTTGGTGACAATCTTGAAAGGTCCCACGTATCTAGGGGCAAGCTTCCCTTTGATACCGAAGCGACGAGTACCTTTCATGGGAGAGACGCGGAGGTAAACATGATCTCCGATCTCGAAAACCAATTCACGGTGCTTACTATCATAGTAGCACTTCTGGCGGGATTGAGCTGCTTTGAGGTTATCACGAATGACTTTGCACATCTCTTCTGCTTCTATGATTAAGTCATTACCCAGCAGCTGACGTTCACCGGTTTCGGACCAGTTGAGAGGGGTACGGCACTTCCTGCCATACAGAATTTCAAAGGGGGCCTTGCCCGAACTTGCTTGAAAGCTGTTGTTGTATGAGAATTCAGCATAAGGAAGACAATCCTCCCACTTCATGCCGAAGGAGATCACACAAGCCCTGAGCATATCTTCAAGAATCTGATTGACACGCTCGACTTGACCGCTTGTTTGAGGATGGAACGCTGTGCTGAAGCGGATGTTGGTGCCCATGGCTTTCTGAAAAGAATCCCAAAACTTGGAGGTAAAGATGCTGCCACGGTCTGAAGATATCACTTGAGGAATACCGTGCAGAGAGACAATGCGAGAGGTATAGAGCAACAACTTTCTTCTCTTGCATCAGTACAGCACCGAGACCTTGGAGAGAGGCGTCACAAAAGACCTCGTACGGCTTGGTTTCATCAGGTGGAGTCAGAACTGGAGCAGTGATCAATTTCTCTTTCAAAGTGTTGAAAGCAATATCACACTCCGGAGACCAAACGTACTTGACGTGCTTCTGAAGAAGATTTGAGAGAGGCTTGGCGATCTTAGAAAAGTTTTCAACGAATCTTCTGCAATAGCTTGCGAGACCGAGGAAACTGCGGAGTTGCTTTACGTTCTGAGGAGGTTCCCAATTCACAATTGCAGACACCTTCTCAGGATTCACGGAAATGCCCTTGGCAGAGATGATATGACCAAGATAAAGAACTTCATCGAGCCAAAATTCACACTTGGACAACTTGGCGTAGAACTGATGTTCTCTGAGCTTGTCAAGAACCAAACGCAAGTGCTTGGCATGATCTTTCTTGTTCTTCGAGAAAACCAGAATGTCGTCGAGATAGACCAGAACGAATTCATTGGTGTAGGGGTTGAAGATGAAGTTCATCATGCGAGAGAACGTCGGAGGAGCGTTGGCGAGGCCAAAAGACATGACGGTGTATTCATATGAACCAAAGCTTGTTCTGAACGCCGTCTTGGGAATATCTTGCTCACGAATACGAATCTGATGATAACCCATACGGAGATCGAGCTTGGAGAATACTTGAGCACCCTTGAGTTGTTCGAACAGCTCATTTATGTTGGGAAGTGGGTATTTGTTCTTGATGGTCTTCTTGTTTACTGGACGGTAATCAACACAAAGTCGACTCGTTCCATCCTTCTTCTTCACAAAAAGAACACCACAACCCCACGGAGAAGTACTAGGCCGAATGAGACCCAATCTTTCTTGCTCATCGAGTTGTTTCTTCAGCTCCTTCAACTCTTCGGGGCCGAGCTTGTAAGGGCGTTTGCACACAGGTTCCGTACCGGGCTCAAGTTCAATAACAAATTCAACCGGCCGGTGCGGAGGCATTCCTGGGAGCTCTTCTGGAAAGACGTCTTGATATTCGCAAACGACAGGAATTTGCGAAATAGCATCCAATTCACCCTTCTCATTGAGAGAAAACAACCGGATGGAATTATCTCGAGCGGCAAAGACAATGACCTCCTCAGACGAATGCGTCAGTTGAATCTGCCTGGCTGCACAATCAAGCTGAGCTTTATGCTTAGAGAGCCAGTCCATCCCGAGAATAAGATCGATATCGGAATTACCAAGAACCATAGGAGAAGCAAGAAACTTGAAATCGCCCATCGTGATAGCGACATCTGGCACCTCCAGACTTGCGCTCAAACGTTTGCCAGGAGAAATGATATCCATATGTTTACCCAAATGAGAAGAAATGAACTCATGCTTGGTAAAAAATGGCTTTGACATGAAACAATGCGATGCACCCGTGTCAAAAAGAACTTTTGCAGGAATATCATTAATAGGAAGGTTACCCATAATGACATCTGAAGAATCCTCAGCCTGAGCTGCATTCAGCATATTGACCTTGGCGTGCTTGGGATTGTGCTTGACCACTGCTGTACTTGCCGATCTGACAGGAGGAGGAGGAGGAAGACGCCTCTGGTTGGTACACTTGTTGGCATAGTGACCCTTCTGTTGGCACTTGTTGCACGTGACCTCTGAAAGCGGACGGTGATACGGAGCACTCGGTCTTGGAGCTTGAGACGAAGCCTTGTTCTGAAAGCCTGGGTTGGGTGGGTGGGAGAAACCACTGCCACCTTTGCTCTTCTGCTGATACGGCTGACGGAACGGAGGAGGAGGAAGCCAATACTTCTGCTGCTTGACCACTTGAGTAGAGGAAGACGGAGTAACATCTCTGGCACGCTTCCTGGAAGCATCACATCTCATCTGAGCAGCCTCTTGCTTCAGTGCCATGTTGTAGAACTCATCGTATCTCAACGGCTCAAAGAGGACAAGAGCGAGCTGAATTTCCTCACGAAGACCACCCCTGAACTGATAGATCATACTCTTCTCATCAGGAACATCCTGCTTGGCAAAACGGGCGAGCTTCTGGAACAACTTGTTGTAGTCATAGACAGACAAAGAGCCTTGCTTCAGATTGCGGAATTCCTGACGCTTACTCTCAACCACACTTTGAGGGATGTGATGAGCGCGGAAATCTTGACGGAAATCGTCCCAAGTGATCAGACGTCCACCTCTGGAATCCTTGTACTGCTGGAACCACTCTGCAGCCTGATCTTTGAGCTGGAAAGAAGCGAACTTGACGAAATCTTCAGGCCTGACGTTGCTGCATTCAAAATGCTTGCCCAGATCCACTAGCCAATCGTCAGCATCGGTAGCCTCAACACAACCGCTGAACGTCTTTGGGCCATTAGCAAGGAACTGGTTCAGAGTAGCAAAGTGGTGCTGATTGTGGCCTTGATTCCCTTGACTGCCTTGATTGCGCTCTTGAAGGATTTGCATGATCAACTGTGTGTTTGCATTAGTAGCGGCCATCACAGCTTGCCATGCTTCCGGAGGAGGCGGAGGTGGAGGCGGATTAGGATTCGGAGTCGTGCGCGTTGGAGGAGCCATCCTGAAGAGGTTGACCACCATTAGCACATAGATAGACAACAATATAGAAGCTGAATCCAACGGAATGAAAATTGCAACATATATTCTTCACATCCGAACAAAATAAACGAATGCATTCCTCTTCAAAAGATCACACATCCATAAATTGCGAAGCCCCGAAGAATTAAGGTAGAGAGATAAATCAACAAGGTACGGATCAAGAACGAATAATCGGTAAGAAATCCCAATCTCAAACCAATATCCGTGGAAGAAGAACTAGAGCTACTAGATTTCCCACCTATGAAACTCCCGAACCTTTCCGGTTATGCAATCAGGTGTTGGGGATACAGGGGAAGCACAATATCTCACCCAAACTAGCAAATCCTACATCCAGCTGTATCCATCCTTCAACACATAACCAGGAAAACTTCGGAAACCATCTACCTCAACCTTCGAAAAGCATCCGTTATACAAGTTATGGCGATACTCCCGAACTCCCGCCCCAGTACTGGGTGGCGTCGAGGTTATCTCACCAACGAACTGCATAAAAGAGATTTTCGATGTCGGCGAACATGTCTCAAGTATACCAGAATTGCAACGATAAAATTGTGACGACAACACCTCGGAGCTCAACTCCCCGGGACACTGCCACAACCCCTAAAGACAGGAGGCACCAAGAACAATGTTCTCGTCACAAAACCATCGTAACAAAACCAAGATACTCGCGTGATCCTAAAAATTTTTAGTGAAATTTGAGAAGAGAAGAGTCAAAACTCTACGCCAGGATGCCTTACCAGAGCGATGAGGAGACTGGGAAGTAAAAGAATTCCTAAGCTCTCCGATATATAATTCCTAAGGACTCAAAACATTTTTCTAGACACAACTCGGCTGCTAAAAACGATCAAGCAATGGGGCTCCTAAGGTCGGGGAAGGCTCTGATTACCAACTTGTAACGCCCTCGATGCGGCTATAGCTCCCACGTGTCGAGGCACGACTTAGAGGCATAACCGCATTGAAAGCAATGTCGCAAGTCAGGCAATCATTACAACATCCCATGTAATACATAATAAAGGGGGAGATAACATAGTTGGCTTACACTCGCCACGTCACATCAGAGTACATAAATAACATCCATCAAACAAGCACTCATGGCCCGACTACGGCGCCAAAATAGAAAAGACCCCCAACATGCGACAAGGTCCTGAATCGATAACCCCAACTAGGCACCACTACTGATCATCCGGAAAAGATACGTAGTATCGCTGAGAGTCCTCGTCGAACTCCCACCTGAGCTCGTAATCGTCAACTGGAGCAGAATCACCTGGACCTGCATCTGGAGTAGTAGTATCTGTGAGCCACAGGGACTCAGCAATCTCACACCCACGCGATCAAGACTATTTAGCTCATAGGAATGGATAAGGCCAATATGTGTGGAGCTGCAGCAAGCGACTAGCATATGTGGTGGCTAACTTATACGCAAAAGAGAGCGAGAAGAGAAGGCGAAGCTCGAGCGAGAAGCTAAAGGAACATCCTGCGCAAGCATAACTCCAACACCGTGTCCACTTCCCGGACTCCGCCGAGAAGGGGCCATCACGGTAACACACACGGTTGATTCATTTTAATTAAGTTTAATTAAAGTTATCTACAACCGGACATTAACAAATTCCCATCCGCCCATAACCGCGGGCACGGCTTTCGAAAGATCAATCCCTGCAGGGGGGTCCCAACTTAGCCCATAACAAGCTCTCACGGTCAACGAAGGAATAGACCTCCACCCAAGACACACCGATCAGACTCGGTATCTCGGTACAACAAGATGATTCGGCAGGTTAAAACAAGTCCAGCAACACCGCCCGAATGTGCCGACAAATCCCGATAGGAGCTGCACATATCTCTTTCTCAGGGCACGCTCGGATAGGTCAAGCTACGAGTAAAACCAAACCTCAAGTTTCCCCGAGGTGGCCCCGCAGGCTGCCTGGTTCGGACCAACACTCAGAGGAGCACTGGCCCGGGGGGGTTAAAATAAGATGACCCTCGGGCTCCGGAAACCCAAGGGAAAAAGAGGCTAGGTGACAAATGATAAAACCAATGTTGGGCATTGCTGGAAAAGCTTTAATCAAGACGAACTATCAAGGGGTTCCCATTATAGCCCAACCGTGTAAGGGACGCAACAATCCGGGAACATAACACCGATATGACGGAAACTAGGGCGGCAAGAGTGGAACAAAACACTAGGCGAGAGGCCGAGCCTTCCACCCTTTACCAAGTATATAGATGCGTTAAGATAACATATCAATATAATGATATCCCAACAAGCAATATAAATGTTCCAACAAGGAACGGCTCCAATCTTCACCTGCAACTAACAACGCTATAAGAAGGGCTGAGCAAGCGGTAACATAGCCAATCAACGGTTTGCTAGGACAAAGGTGGGTTAGAGGTTCAACATGGCAATTGGGAGGCTGACAAGCAAAAGGTAGGCATCGAAGCAGTGGCAAGCAAAAGAGCGAGCAAACTAGCATAGCAAAGATAGTAGTGATTTCGAGGGTATGATCATCTTGCCTGCACAGTTGTCAGAGTTGACTGGATCCTCACAAGCAAACTCAACGGGCTCCTCGGTAGCAAACTCGTCTCCCGGCTCTACCCAACAAGACAAACAAGCAACAAGGATACAATCAACCACGGGCAAGACCAAGCAATATGATGAAATGACGATATGCTATGCGGGATGCGATGCGGGATGCAAAATGCAAGATATGACAGGAAATGCATGACCCTGGCATCAACTTGGAAAACCAAGTGTGCCACTGGATAGAGGGGATGAAATCGCTTGAAAACGATATAAAGATCATAGGAATCGGAGCTACGGTTTGGAAATGGCAAGCGTTTTAAGATATGACACCGGTCTGCGATTTACAGCAAGTAGGCATCTAAATGCAACGAAAAGAACATGCTACAGCCACCAAACATGAAAAAAAAATATATGGCAGTGATGTACACAAGATGGTTGACAAAACACTAGCACTGAGCCATAGGCAAATTCATCCATTAAGAGTTTCAAACAAGCATGGCTAAAACGCAAATGCAAAACAGATTTCAGACTTAGTGAAATTAACACTAGTCTGAAATTTCAGATCACGAAGCCCTCTTCGGAGCAGCAAAACAACATGATAGAAAACCTAAACATGACAAGTAAGAACATGGCATGGAGCTACTCAACAAGCTTAACAAAACACCCAAAGTGACCTGGGGCCAAAAGGGTTCACAAAATACTCTACCGAGCTCACGAACATCGCTCGAACACAATCAGTTTTTAGACTTAGTGAAAACTGAGACATGCTGAAATTTAACTCACGAAGGCATGTAAACGAGCTCGATGCACTCACTACGGTGCAAGTCATGGCAAGGAAAGCATATCACCAGCAAGAAGGCACAAAGTGCTAGCTACACATGGCAAGAACGAAGGCATAGCATGCATGGAACGCTAACGGTAGCATCGGCGAAATCGCAAACAAGTTGACGATCTGCCCGGATTAACAATGAAGCAAAAGTTGAGCTCGATTGAGTCAACCTAGAGCACTCCACAAATGCAAACAAAGACATGGATGGATAGAGCATAACATAAATATCAAAACTCCCTTACTGATCATCCTCAAAAGAGGCACGGATCACTAGGAAACAAGCTGGACATATAGCATCGTGAACTAAAATATCCCAGACTTAGTGAAAATCACTAAGTCCCTGAAATCTGCATTCTCAGGTACCCTACTTCGCAAGCTTGCACAAGACAACACACACATCCTAAAAATGCATGGGTGGCACCTCTGGAAAGAAGACAAAATGCTTCACAATACATCCCAAAGGGGCACAGGCATATCATGCACGAATTAAATATAGCAAAAATGACAAAAGTGCATGATGAACTAACGGATCTGCAATTTAACTCACGAAGCCTCCTTCTAACAGCATTTTGGGTATCAAGATGACCTCAAATGCAAATGATGCAATGGAATGAAATGATGTACATGTCGAGACGAAGATTTTGATATATCATACACCCAAAACGGAGCTACGGTTGCGGAGATACAAGCAGTCAAAGATAGCACGAAAAATTAGGGTTTCGGGGGAGAGAGGTCAACCGAAATATCCCAGATCCAGATCTGGATCGGGCACGGACTCCGAGGCGGCGGCGGGGAACACTGTAGCTGGCCGGACTTGGCCGCCGGAGTCGCGGGAGGAGGCGGCCGGGGCGGATCCGGTGGTCGCCGGGGCGACGAGGGGCGGCGAGGTGGCCGGCGGGGCCGGCCGCGGGCGAGGGCGCGGCCACGGAGGCGCGGGCGCGCGGCGCGGCGGCGGCCGGTGCGGCGGCGGCGACGGCGCCGGTCGCCGGAGGTCGGGGAGGCGGCGGATCCCGGCGGGAGGCGAGTCCCGGGCGGCGGCGGAGCTCACCGGGCCGCGGGGGCCGGATGCGGGCTCCCGGGCCGCGGTGGGAGGCGGCGGCGGCGGGGGTGACGTGGCGGCCCCCGAGTGGGCGGGCTGCGGCCACGGACGCTGTCCGGCCGGGGGCGGACACGTCCGTCGGCGCGGATCTGACGGGGATCTGTTTTTTTTTTTAGGGTTTCGGGGAGAGGGAGAGATCCGAAAACGGAGGGGTGTATATATAGGCATAGAGGGAACTAGGAGAGTCCAAATGAGGTGCGGTTTTCGCCCACACGATCGTGATCGAACGCTCTAGGACATGGAGCAGAGTTTGGTGGGTTTTGGGCCAAATTTGGGGGGTGTTGGGCTGCAACACACACGAGGCCTTTTCGGTCCCTCGGTTAACCGTTGGAGTATCAAACGAAGTCCAAATGACCCGAAACTTGACAGGCGGTCTACCGGTAGTAAACCAAGGCCGCTTGGCAAGTCTCGGACCAATCCGGAAATGTTTAATCCCCACACGAGAAAGAAAGGTAGAAATGACCACCGGAGGAGAACGAAACGCCGGAATGCAAAACGGACAACGGGGAAAATGCTCGAATGCATGAGACGAACATGTATGCAAATGCAATGCACGTGATGACCTGATATGAGATGCATGAAAACGAAAACAACACACACGAAGACAAAGACCCAACCCGAGAAATAAATATAACTTAGCGCCGGAGACGGCAAGAGTTGGATACAAATATGGAAAGTTAGATCTGGGGCGTTACAATCTTGCATCTGGTACAGTGACTCGGTCTCACCGGTGGATGATTCACCATCAGAGTAAACGACCGTCTCACCATCGGACACCGGTTCAGATTCCGCACCATGGATGAATCCTACGAACGCATGCTTCATGGCAGGCTTAACCCGGGCAGGACTCGCACGCTGAGCCGTCTCCACGAGGTTGGTGCAGATGTACGGCTCAGGGCCCGGTTCGCCGATCATGCCGATGAAAACGTGAATTCCGCCGAAGGGGACACGGTACCCGTACTTGATTGAGCCAGTCTCGGGGCCCCAGCCTGCATCGTTGATGTAGAGCTTGCCGCGACGACTGTTGGTCATCCGGCCAACCGTGTATCCCTTGAGTCCTTCAAAGTTGCGCTATAAGAACTCGAAACCATCATGTGATAGCCCCATGGTGGGTGCCAACTGTCGTGGAATTAACACGTCAGATGTCCTAGTGAGAGGACTTAGTCGTGGAGCCATCGCAACGAGACTAGCAAAAAGGGGTTAAACCGGACAAAGGACACGGGGAGTTTATACTGGTTCGGCCCCTTGTGGTGAAGGTAAAAGCCTACAATCCAGTTGTGGTGGAATTGATGGGGTGTCGATGAGCAGGGAGCGAATCCGCTTTACCTATCTCTCGAGTTTTTGTTTCTTGTCCCTGAACCGCCGCCGGGTCGTCCCTTTATATACACAGGTTGACGCCCGGTGGTTTACAGAATACCGAGGCCGGCTCATACATGTGTCCAGCTTGGTTTCTACCTTTCCCTAACTTAAACACAAGTTACATATCTCATGGCGGTTTATATCTATGGGCCCTAATCCGCCCTTGGGCTCTAGGACTCAAAGTTTCAATAGTAAAGCGCCATACTCCTTGTCTTCATGGGCTTCAATACAGATTAGCATAACCCGGCCCCTCCTGGGCGATTTATACTCAGTAGTTATATCCCCAACAACGGTGATGATGATGGCCCCGGCGGTGTTCCGACGCCACCGGGAGAGAGGGGGAGAGAGCCCCCCCTTCTTCTTCTTCTTCTTCCTTGACCTTCTCCCTAGATGGGAGAAGGGTTTCCCCTCTGGTCCATGGTCTCCATGGCGTGGGAGGGGCGAGAGCCCCTCCGAGATTGGGGCTCTCTCTCTGTCTCTCTCTGTTTTCGCGTTCTTAGATTCCGCCCTTTCACCGTTTCTTATATTCCCGGAGATCCGTAACTCTGATTGGATTGAAACCTTCAACACAATTTGTTTCTGGATATTAGCTTTCTTGCAGCAAAAGAAGAGCAGCAACCGCCTTACGGGGTGTCCACGATGGTCAGGGGCACGCCCACCCCCGGGGCATGCCCGCTTGCCTCGTGGGCCCCTCGAGCATCGTCTCATGTTGATTCTTCTTCCCAAAAATCATAAATATTCCAAAAATATTCTCCGTCCATTTTTATCCCGTTTGGACTCCATTTGATATGGATTTTCTGCTAAACAAAAAACATGCAAGAAACAGGAACTGGCACTGGGCATTGGATCAATATGTTAGTCCCAAAAATAGTATAAAAAGTTGCCAAAAGTATATGAAAGTTGTAGAACATTGGCATGGAACAACCAAAAATTATAGATACGACGAAGACGTATCAGCACCCCCAAGCTTAATTCCTGCTCGTCCTCGAGTAGGTAAATGATAAAAAAGATATTTTTTATGTGGAATGCTACCTAGCACAATCTTGATCGTGTAATCTAATCATGGCATGAATATTAAGACACGAGTGATTCAAGGCAATAGTCTATCATTTGATATAAAAACAATAATACTTCGGGCATCCCAATAAACAATCATGTCTTTCAAAATATCAATGCTAAAGAACGTTATCCCTACAAAATCATATAGTCTTTTATGCTCCCTTTTCTTAACACAAGGTACCCCTCATTCCCATCCTGGTGCCAGCCAAGCAATTGGATCATACTTGCGCTTCAGCTTTTTCAACCCTCACGCAATACACGAGTGCAAGCCATGGATATAGCACTATAGGTGGAATAGAGTATGATGGTGGAGGTGCGTAGAAGACAAAAAGGGAGAAAGTCTCACATTGACGCGGCTAATCAATGGGATATAGAGATGCCCATCAATTGATGTCAATGCGAGGAGTAGGGATTGCCATGCAACAGATGCACTGGAGCTATAAGTGTATGAAAGCTCAAACTAAAACTAAGTGGGTGTGCATCCAACTTGCTTGCTCATGAAGACCTTGGGCATTTGAGGAAGCCCATCATCAGAATATACAAGCCAAGTTCTATAATGAAAATTCCCACCAGTATATGAAAGTGATAACTCAAGAGACTCTCTATATGAAGAACATGGTGCTATTTTGAATCACATGTGTGGTAAAAGGATAGTAACATTGGCCCTTCTCTCATTTCTCTCATTTTTTTATTTTCTCTCTTTTTTTTGGTGGGCTTTTTTGGCCTTTTTTTATTTGGGCTTCTTTGGCCTCTTTTATTTTTCATAAAGTCTGAAGTGTCATCCCGACTTGTGGGGGAATCATAGTCTCTATCATCCTTTCCTCATTGGGGCAATGCTCTAATAATGATGATTGTCACACTTTTATTTACTTACAACTCAATATTACAACTCGATACTAGAACAAAATATAACTCTATATGAATGCCTCTGGCAGTGTACCAGGATGTGCAATGATCTAGCATAGCAAAGATATCAAAAAATGGACAAGCCATGAAAACGTCATGCTAGCTGTCTTACGATCATGCAAAGCAATATGACAATGAATGCTCAAGTCATGGATATGATGATGATGGAAGTTGCATGGCAATATATCTCGGAATGGCTATGGAAATGCCATAATAGGTAGGTATGGTGGCTGTTTTGAGGAAGATATAAGCAGGCTTATGTGTGATAGAGCGTATCGTATCACGGGGTTTGGATGCACCGGCGAAGTTTGCACCAACTCTCGAGGTGAGAAAGGGCAATGCACGGTATCGAAGAGGCTAGCAATGATGGAAGGGTGAGAGCGCGTATAATCCATGGACTCACATTAGTCATAAAGAACTCATATACTTATTACAAAAGTTTATTAGCCCTCAAAGCAAAGAACTACTACGCATGCTCCTAGGGGGGAGGTTGGTAGGAGTTAACCATCGCGTGCCCCCGACCTTCACGCAAAGATAAACAATCAAAATACAATGCGCGCCAATTTGGTTACATAGTTAGGAGACCAAATGTGCATGCTTCGGGAATCACACACCTTAACACCAATATTATTACTAAGCACAACCATCTACTAGAACCTCCAACATACTATCATCTCTATATCGCAAAACTATTGCAAGGAATCAAACATATCATATTCAGTGATCTACAAGTTTTATGTAGGATTTTATGACTAAGCATGTGAATGACCAATTCCTGTCATCTCTCTAAATAGATATAAGTGAAGCAAGAGTGTTTAACTCTTTCTACAAAAGGTATGCCCGTGATCTAGCAAATATAAGTGAAGCAAAAGAGCATTCTACAAATGGCGGTTTCTATGTGAAGAGAAACAGGCAATCCAAACTTCAAATGATATAAGTGAAGCACATGAAACATTCTACAAAGCCATACTCAAAAGATATAAGTGAAGTGCAAAGAGCATTATGTAAATCAACCAAGGACTATCTCACACCAGCATTGTGCATAAAATAAAAGTGAAAACTAAATGCAAATGACGCTCCAAGATTTGCACATATCGCATGAACGAAACAAATCCGAAAACATAGCGATGCTTGTTGAAGAAAGAGGGGATGCCTTCCGGGGCATCCGCAAGCTTAGACGCTTGAGTCTCCCTGAATATTTACTTTGGGTGCCTTGGGCATCCCCAAGCTTGAGCTCTTGCATCTCCTCCTTTTCCTCATATCGAGACCTCCTCGAACTTCGAACACTTCATCCACACAAAACTTCAACAGAAAACTCAGTAAGATCCGTTAGTATAATAAAGCAAATAACTATGCTAAGTACTGTTGCAAACCAATTCATATTCTGTTTTTGCATTGTATCTACTGTAATATAACTTTTCCATGGCTTAATCCGTTGATAGAAATTGATAGTTTCATCAAAACAAGCAAACTTATGCATCAAAAACAGAATCTGTCTTAAACAGGGCAGTCTATAGTAATCTAAACATTCACCATACTTCTGGTACCCCACAAATTCTGCAACAATTAGGAAAAATAAAACATTTGTATATAAAGACAAATGCAAAAAGTTTCAGAACCGTTTGACGTTCCAGTAAAAAATGTAAAATCACGCACTACAGCCAAAGTTTCTGTCTTGCACCGCACAAACCAGCAAGCATTGTAAACATCCTAAAGGAAAACCTTGGCACATTATTTTTATAATACAATGGAATTGCACAAGGGGATAATTATTTATGATGAAAAGTTTCTGTAATTAAGATTGACAAAGTTTCCGTGAGCATGAACAAAGTTCAAGGAGCCCCCCCACTTCAACAATGCTTGTCTTTCTCACTTTCACTTTCCTTTTTGAAAAGTTTCGGGTTACCCTCTCTAATTTTTTTGTTTTTAAACTTTACGAAAGCACTCAACAGAAATACATGACTCTCTAAAACTTCCGGGTTGTCTCCCTGGCAGCGCTATCTTTAAAGACATTAAGCTAGGGAGATAGTGCTCAAGTAATGGATCCACCCGGATCCCAAGGTATATGAAAGCCAATTTTAATTAAAAATGATTTGTGATTTAGTAGTGAGCACAAAGTAACATATATCATGCAACAACAATCCCTAACTCTCTTCCTATGCATCGGCATGTCATAAAAGAACAATTCACGAACACCAAGTAAAGGCCAATGCATAGTATAAGCAGTTTCTTGCACTTCTATCGTGTTGGAAACATAAAGAGGCGGAGATGTAGTTCCTCTCTCATAATAATTGCAAGTTGGAGCAGCAAGCACATGCATATTATATCCATCAAAATCATCATGTGCAACAGGAAAATGCAACCCATCAACATAATCCCTAATAAGAGCAAACTTCTCCGATATAGTGTTTGGAGAATTCAAAAAGATAATAGGACTATTATGTGTGGGTGCAATAGCAACAATTTCATGTTTAACATAAGGAACTATAGCAAGTTCATCTCCATAAGCATCATTCATATTGCCATCATGGCCACAAGCATAGCAAGCATCAACAAAAAGGGGTATTGATACGTCTCCGTCGTATCTATAATTTTTGATTGTTTCATGCCAATATTATTCAACTTTCATATACTTTTGGCAACTTTGTATACTATTTTTGGGACTAACATATTGATCCAGTGCCCAGTGCTAGTTCCTGTTTGTTGCATTTTTATGTTTCAAAGAAACCCAATTTCAAACAGAGTCCAAACGGGATAAAAACAAACGGAGAATTATTTTTGAATATTTATGATTTTGGGAGGAAGAATCAACGCGAGACGGTGCCCGAGGGGGCCACAAGACAGGGGGCACGCCTTGGACCCTCGTGGGCACCCCGTAAGGCGGTTGACACTCTTCTTTTGCCGCAAGAAAGCTAATTTTATGAGAAAAATCTGGGCGAAAGATTCACCTCAATCGGAGTTACGAATCTTCGGATATAAAAGAAACGGTGAAGGGGCAGAATCTGAGAACGCAGAAACAGAGAGAGACAGAGAGATAGATCCAAGGACCAGAGGGGAAACCCTTCTCCCATCTAGGGAGGAGGTCAAGGAAGAAGAAGAAGAAGGGAGCCTCTCTCTCCCTTGCTTCCGGTGGCGCCGGAGCGCTGCCGCTGGCCATCATCATCACCGCGATCTTCACCAACACCTCCGCCATCGTCACCAACATCTCCATCACCTTCCCCCATCTATATTCATCGGTCCACTCTCCCGCAACCTGCTGTACCCTCTACTTGAACATGGTGCTTTATGCTTCATATTATTATCCAATGATGTGTTGCCATCATATGGTGTCTGAGTAGATTTCATTGTCCTATCGGTGATTGATGAATTGCTATGATTGGTTTGAGTTGCATGTTTTATTATTGGTGTTGTCCTATTGTGCTCTTCGTGTCACGCAAGCGTGAGGGACTCCCGCTGTAGGGATTGCAATATGTTCATGATTTGCTTATGGTGGGTGAAATGAGTGACAGAAGCACAGACCCCAGTAAGTAGGTTGTTTGCGTATGGGATAAAGGGGACTTGATACTTTAATGCTATGGTTGGGTTTTACCTTAATGATCTTTAGTAGTTGCGGATGCTTGCTAGAGTTCCAATCATAAGTGCATATGATCCAAGAAGCGAAAGTATGTTAACTTATGCCTCTCCCTCAAATAGAATTGCAATAGTGATTATCGGTCTAGTAACGTAGTCAATTTCTTACGGACAATTCCACAACTCCTACCACCACTTTTCCACACTCGCTATATTTACTTTATTGCTTATTTATCTAAACAGCCCCTACTTTTTATTTACGTGCTCTTTATTATCTTGCAAACCTATCCAACAACACCTACAAAGTACTTCTAGTTTCATACTTGTTCTAGGTAAAGCGAACACTAATTAAGCGTGTGTAGAGTCGTATCAGTGGCAGATATGGCTTGAGAGAATATTTGTTCTACCTTTAGCTCCTCGTTGGGTTCGACACTCTTACTTATCGAAAGAGGCTACAATTATCCCCTATACTTGTGGGTTATCAAGACCTTTTTCTGGTGCCGTTGCCGAGGAATCATAGCATGGGGTGAATATTCTCATGTGTACTTGTTTGCTTTATCACTAAGTAATTTTTATTTGCTGTTCTAAGTTGTTCTCTATCTTTAGTTATGGATATGGAACACAAAATACCAAAAAAATTAGGTGTACTTGCTACTCATGGAGATGGGGAACCTCCTAAAACCCTCGATGCTCGTTATGTTCAAGATATTATGTACTACTTTGATAATCCTGAGAAAAACCCATTCAATTATGTTATGGGAGACACGTTGGATCAACGTGAATACTTTAGGGATTATCGCTTGACACAAAAAGAGAAACTATTATGGGATCAAATTCATATGTTATGTTGGTATGCTCGTCAACTATGCTTGATATATGATTATACTTGTTGCTCTAGGATGAAGGCTCCACACCTTCCCCTTTCATGCAAATTCAATGATAATAAAACCTTAGCTTCTTATGCTAATGGTGTGTATGATTACTATGATGTGGAACAAGTAGAAGAATTTGTTGCTTTTATGGGTGCTTATGAGATTGAATCTATGTTTAAAGAGTTTGATGATTTTGATGATTCAGCTTATAGACCTGAAAATTTTGCTATACTTAGATATTGCTATAAAAATTATGAATACAATTCCAACATTGATGCATTTATTGAGAAAGTCTTCGCTGTCCAAGAAGAGACTAATATTTTGCAGGAAGCTATGGAAGAAGAAATTGATGAAACTGTGAGCTCATTGCATGAAAAAGATGATGAGGAGAGCGAAGAACAAAAGGAGGAAGAGTGGATTAGCTACCCGTGCCCACCTTCTAATGAGAGTAACTCTTCAACTCATACATTGTTTAATTCCCCTTCATGCTTACCGAAGGATGATTGCTATGATGATTATTATGATCCCGTTGATTCTCTCGAAATATCCCTTTTTGATGATGCTTGCTATGCTTGTGGCCAAAATGACAATATGAATGATGCTTATGGATATGAACTTGCTATAGTTCCTTATGTTAAACATGAAATTGTTGCTATTGAACCCACGCATGATAGTCCTATTATCTTTTTGAATTCTCCAAACCACTATTTCGGTGAAGTTTGTGCTTATTAAGGATTATATTGATGGGTTGCCTTTCACTGTTGCACATGATAATTCTGATAGATATAATATGCATGTGCTTGCTGCTCCTACTTGCAATCATAATGAGATAGGAACTATATCTCCACCTCTCTATGTTTCCAATATGATAAAATTGCAAGAAACTGCTTGTACTATGCATTGGCCTTTACTTGGTGTGCATGAATTGTTCTTTTATGACATGCTGATGCATAGGAAGAGAGTTAGACTTTGTTTTTTCTTGATATATGTTACTTTGTGCTCACTACTAAATCACCAATCATTGTTAATTAAAATTGGCTTTGATATACCTTGGGATCCGGGTGGATCCATTACTTGAGCACTATATGCCTAGCTTAATGGCTTTAAAGAAAGCACTGCCAGGGAGACAACCCGGAAGTTTTAGAGAGTCATTTATTTCTGTTGAGTGCTTTTATATAGTTTTAAAACAAAAAATAAATAAAGAGGGGAAACCAAAACCTTTCAAAAAGGGAAGTGAGAGTGAGAAAGACAAGCATTGTTGAAGTGGGAGAGCTCCTTGAAATTTGTTCATGCTCACGGAAACTTTGTGAATCTTAATTACAGAAACTTTCCATCAAAAATAATTATCCCCTTGTACAATTCCATTGTATTATAAAAATAATGTGCTAAGGTTTGCCTTTAGGATGTTTACAATGCTTGTTGGTTTGTACGGTGCAGGACAGAAACTTTGGCTGTAGTGCGCGATTTTACATTTTTTACTGGAATGTCAATTGGTTATGATTCTTTTTGAACTGTCTTTCTGTATAAATTGTTTATTATTCCTAATTTTTGTAGAATGTTTGGGGTAACAGAAGTATGGTGAATGTTCAGATTGCTACAGACTGTTCTGTTTTTGACTGATTCTGTTTTTGATGCATAGTTTGCTTGTTTTGATGAATCTATCAATTTATATCAGTGGATTAAGCCTTGGAAAAGTTATATTACAGTAGCTAAAATGCAAAAACAAAATATTAATTGGTTTGCAACAGTACTTCGAGTAGTGATTTGCTTTATTATACTAACGGATCTTACCGAGTTTTCTGTTGAAGTTTTGTGTGGATGAAGTGCTTGATCGAGAAGGTCTCGATATGAGGAAAAGGAGGAGAGGCAAGAGCTCAAGCTTGGGGATGCCCAAGGAACCCCAAGTAAATATTCAAGGAGTCTCAAGTGTCTAAGCTTGGGGATGCCCCGGAAGGCATCCCCTCTTTCTTCAACAAGTATCGATATGTTTTCGTATTCGTTTCGTCCATGCGATATGTGCATGTCTTGGAGCATCTTTTGCATTTAGTTTTCACTTATATTTTATGCACCATGCTGGTATGAGATAGCCCTTGGTTGATTTATAGAATGCTCATTGCACTTCAATTAAATCTTTTGAGTATGGCTTTATAGAATGCTTCATGTGCTTCACCTATATCATTTGAAGTATGGACTGCCTATTTCTCTTTACTTAGAAAACCGCCATTTGTAGAATGCTCTTTTGCTTCACTTATATTTGTTAAAGCGTGGGCATATCTTTTGTGGAAAGAATTAAACTCTCTTGCTTCACTTATATCTATTTAGAGAGATGACATGAATTGGTCATTCACATGGTTAGTCATAAAATCCTACATAAACTTGTAGGTCGCTGAATATGATATAAAGATGATGATATTAGAGTCATGCTAGTGGGTAGTTGTGGATTGAAGAAATAATTTTGTTGAGGTTTGCAAGTCCCGTAGCATGCACGTATGATAACCATTGTGTGACAAATTTGAAGCATGGGGTGTTTCTTTGATTGTCTTCCTTATGAGTGGCGGTCTGGGACGAGCGATGGTCTTTTCCGACCAATCTATCCCCCTAGGGGCATGCGTATTAGTACTTTGCTTCGAGGGCTAATAAACTTTTGCAATAAGTATATGAGTTGTTTATGACTAATGTGAGTCCATGGATTATACACACTTTTACCTTTCCATCATTGCTAGCCTATTCGGTACCGTGCATTGCCCTTTCTCACCTTGACAGTTGGTGCAAACTTCGCCGGTGCATCCAAACCCCGTGATACGATACGCTCTATCACACATAAGCCTCCTTATATCTTCCTCAAAACAGCCACCATACCTACCTATCATGGCATTTCCACAGCCATTCTGAGATATATTATCATGCAACTTCCATCATCATCGTATACATGACTTGAGCATTCATTGTCATATTGCCTTGCATGATCGTAAGATAGCTAGCATGATGTTTACATGGCTTGACCATTTTTTGATATCTTTGCTATGCTAGATCATTGCACATCCCGGTACACCGCCGGAGGCATTCATATACAGTCATATCTTTGTTCTAGTATCGAGTTGTAATATTGGGTTGTAAGTAAATAAAAGTGTGATGATCATCATTATAGAGCATTGCCCCATCAAAAAAAAGAACGAAAAAGGAGAGGCCAAAGAAGCCTAAATAAAAAAGGGGGGCCAAAGAAGCCCATCCAAAAAAAGAAAAAAAAGAAAAAGAGAGGCAATGTTACTATCCTTTTACCAGACTTGTGCTTCAGAGTAGCACCATGTTCTTCATATAGAGAGTCTCCTATGTTGTCACTTTCATATACTAGTGGGAATTTTTCATTATAGAACTTGGCTTGTATATTCCAACGATGGGCTTCCCCAAAATGCCCTAGGTCTTCATGAGCAAGCAAGTTGGATGCACATCCACTTAGTTTTCAGTTTGAGCTTTCATACACTTATAGCTCTAGTGCATCCGTTGCATGGCAATCCCTACTCCTCGCATTGACATCAATTGATGGGCATCTCCATAGCCCGTTGATTAGCCGCGTCGATGTGAGACTTTCTCCTTTTTTGTCTTCTCCACATAACCTCCACCATCATATTCTATTCCACCTATAGTGCTATATCCATGGCTTACGCTCATGTATTGCGTGAGGGTTGAAAAAGCTGAAGCGCGTTAAAAAGTATGAACCAATTGCTCGGCTTGTCATCGGGATTGTGCATGATGGGAGCATTTTGTGTGACGAAAATAAAGCACGGCCAAACTATATGATTTTGTAGGGATACGCTTGCTTTGGCCATGTTGTTTTGAAAAGACATGATTGCTTTATTAGTGCGCTCGAAGTATTATTGTTTTTTATGTCAAATGATAGACTATTGCTTTGAATCATTCGTGTCTTAATATTCATGCCATGATTAGACATATGATCAAGATTATGCTAGGTAGCATTCCACATAAAAAATTATCTTTTTTATCATTTACCTACTCGAGGACGAGCAGGTATTAAGCTTGGGGATGCTGATACGTCTCCGTCGTATCTATACTTTTTGATTGTTCCATGCCAATATTATTCAAATTTCATATACTTTTGGCAACTTTTTATACTATTTTTGGGACTAACATATTGATCTAGTGCCCAGTGCCAGTTCCTGTTTGTTGCATGTTTTATGTTTTGCAGAAACCCAATATCAAACGGAGTCCAGATGAGATAAAAATGGACGGAGAATTATTTTGGAATATTTGTGATTTTTGGGAGGAAGAATCAACGTGAGACGGTGCCCGAGGGGGCCACGAGATAGGGGGCACGCCCCAGGGGGGCAGGCGTGCCCTGGACTCTCGTGGGCACCCTGTAAGGTGGTTGAAGCACTTATTTTGCTTCAAGAAAGCTAATTTTATGAGAAAAATCTGGGCGAAAGATTCACCTCAATCGGAGTTACGGATCTCCGGATATAAAAGAAACGGTGAAGGGGCAGAATCTGAGAACGCAGAAACAGAGAGAGACAGAGAGATAGATCCAATCTCGGAGGGGTTCTCGCCCCTCCCACACCATGGGAGCCAAGGACCAGAGGGGAAACCCTTCTCCCATCTAGGGAGGAGGTCAAGGAAGAAGAAGAAGAAGGGGGCCTCTCCCCCCTTGCTTCCGGTGCTGCCGGAGCGCTGCTGGGGGCCATCATCATCACTGCAATCTTCACCAACACCTCTGCCATCTTACCCAACATCTCAATAACCTTCCCCCATCTATATTCAGCGGTCCACTCTCCCGCAACCCGCTGTACCCTCTACTTGAACATGGTGCTTTATGCTTCATATTATTATCCAATGATGTGTTGCCATCCTATGATGTCTGAGTAGATTTCCTTTGTCCTATCGGTGATTGATGAATTGCTATGATTGGTTTGAGTTGCATGTTTTATTATTGGTGATGTCCTATTGTGCTCTCCGTGTCACGCAAGCGTGATGGATTCCCGCTGTAGGGTTTGCAATATGTTCATGATTTGCTTATGGTGGGTGGCGTGAGTGACAGAAGCACAGACCCGAGTAAGTAGGTTGTTTGCGTATGGGATAAAGGGGACTTGATACTTAAATGCTATGGTTGGGTTTTACCTTAATGATCTTTAGTAGTTGCGGATACTTGCTAGAGTTCCAATCATAAGTGCATATGATCCAAGAAGAGAAAGTATGTTAGCTTATCCTCTCCCTCTAATAGAATTGCAATAGTGATTATCGGTCTAGTAATGTAGTCAGTTGATTAGGGACAATTCCACAACTCCTACCACCACTTTTCCACACCCGCTATATTTACTTTATTGCATCTTTATCTAAACAGCCCCTACTTTTTATTTATGTGCTCTTTATTATCTTGCAAACCTATCCAACAACACCTACAAAGTACTTCTAGTTTCATACTTGTTCTAGGTAAAGCAAACACTAAGCGTGCGTAGAGTCGTATCAGTGGCAGATAGGGCTTGAGAGAAATTTGTTCTACCTTTAGCTCCTCGTTGGGTTCGACACTCTTACTTATTGAAAGAGGCTACAATTATCCCCTATACTTGTGGGATATCAGGTATTTAAGAGAATCAGCGGGATCATAGCAGTCATCATAGCAATCATCCTTTCGTAAGCACGAAGAAAAATTAAACAATGTATGAATAAGAGTTACTCTCATTAGAAGGTGGCACGGGTGATCAATCCGCTCTTCCTCCTTTTGTTCTTCGCTCTCCTCCTCATCTTTTTCATCCAATGAGCTCACAGTTTCATCAATTCCTTCTTCCATAGAATCCTACAAAATATTAGTCTCTTCTTGGACAGCGGAGACTTCCTCAATAAACGCATCAATATCGGAATTTAATTCATAATTCTCATAACAATATTTAAGTATAGCAAAATTTTCAGATCTGTAAACAGCATCATCAAGATTTTCACACGTTTTAAACAAAGATTCAATTTCATAAGCACCCATAAAAGCAACGAATTCTTATATTTGTTCCACATCATAGTAATCATATATACCATTAGCATAAGAAGACAAGGTTTTATCAACATTAAATTTGCATGAAAAGGAAAGGTGTGGAGCCTTCATCCTACAGCAACAAGTATAATCATATCTCAAGCATAGTTGACGAGCATACCAATGTAACATATGAATTTGATCCCATAATAGTTTCCCTTTTTATGTCAAGCGATAATCCCTAAAGTATTCACGTTGATCCAACGTGTCTCCCATAACATAATTGAAAGGAGTTTTCTCAGGATTATCAAAGTAGTACATAATATTTTTCACATAACTAGCATCAAGGGTTTTAGGAGGTTCCCCGTTCCATATACATAACTAAAGATAGAGAACAACTTAGAACATCAAATAAAAATTACTTAGTGATAAAGCAAACAAGCACACACGAGAATATTCACCCCACGCTATGACTCCCTGGCAACGGCGCTACAAAAAGGTCTTGATAACCCACAAGTATAGGGGATCAATTGTAGCCTCTTTCAATAAGTAAGAGTGTCGAACCCAACGACGAGCTAAAGGTAGAACAAATATTCCCTCAAGTTTTATCGACCACCGATACAACTCTACGCACTCTTAACGTTCGCTTTACCTAGAAGTACTTTGTAGGTGTTGTTGGCTAGGTTTGCAAGAATATAAAGAGCATGTAAATAAAAACTAGGGGCTGTGTCGTGGAATTATCACGTCAGATGTCCTAACGAAAGGACTTAGTCATGGAGCCATCGCAACGAGATTAGCTTGAAGGGGTTAAACCGGAACAAAGGAAACGGGGAGTTTATACTGGTTCGGCCCCTTACGGTGAAGGTAAAAGCCTACGATCCAGTTGTTGTGGGATTGATTGATCTTGATGAGCAGTGAGCGAATCCGCTTTACCTATCTCTCGAGCTATTGTTTCTTGTCCCTGAACTGCTGTCGGGTCGTCCCTATGTATACACAGGTTGACGCCCGGCCGGTCTACAGAATCCCGAGGCCGGCTCATACAAGTTTCCGGCTCGGTTTCTTCCTTTCCCTAACTTCTAATACAAGTTACACATGTATGGCGGTTTACTACTACGGCCCCTAATCCACCATTGGGCTCTAGGCCTCTAAGCCTCCATAGTTAGCGCCATGTACTTCATCTTCATGGGCTTCTTATGCAGGACTCCTTGTGAGTGTAATCCGGCCCCTCCTAGGCGGTTTACACTCAGTAGGCATATCCCCAACATTAGGCCCCAGATTGGTTTGAACATGTTCATGTCAATCTTCAACTTAGAGAAATTCTGATTTGAACATTTTCATGTTGTTCTTGTAAACCGCCGTGACGTCGTCTTCTGCAATCGTCGTGAACCGCCATGACGTCATCTGCATAAAAAACTCATATATATTCCTCTTTTATTAATTGATCTCCGAAGATTAAGGCTACAGTTGTGCCCCATTCTCCGTTCGGGCTCCTCGATTCCCACGCTTTCCTTTACTTATCCATTCGCCTTATAAATAGGCCCAGGGGTCTTTCTATTTCCCCCTTTCGTGCTTCTTCTTCCTCCTCGCAACTACCAAGCCCTACAGCTCCGCCGCCGCCCTCGACTCTCAAGCTCTGCATAGCCCCTGGCCGCTGCATCAACCTGAACATATCAGAGATCCGTGGCACTCCTCCGCCCCTCCTGTGAATCCGGTAAGCCTCCTTCCCTCAACCCTAGATTTGCATTAGAGCTTCTGTGTTCATCCGTGTTCATCAGTGTTCATTGCTTCGACCTTACTGTCCCATCGAATCTAGGTAAGCTTGGCATCTTTCCTTTGCGACTGAATCTATAGTTTATTTTGCCTCGCCATAGTATCCTTTCGGCTACGAGCAGATCCCATCTGGTTCCTTTCTGTACTGCTGTCGCCATTTTAGGGCTTTGATGTTTTTCCTTTTCATGAACTGTGCTAGATCCATATTGATAACCTTAGCTTGTTAAACCTGTTTGCATAGCACTTAGCGATTTCCAGATCTGTTTTCGTCCATACCACCATCGGCGGTTTAACCTTTAGAAAAATAATAACCCGCCAGGTACCATTAGCCCTCACGTAAACCGCCATCTTTACTTGAGCATCAGTATCCGGTTTAACGTGCATACATGCTCCAATTAAATCCCCCAGTTTGACACCGGTTTATGCATATCAATCTTGAACCGTGAACCGGTACTTGAACTTCCTTTACATCTTGTCATAAAAATGGCCAAATAGTTCTCCTCTTGCAATTGGGTTCCCTCCCGGATTACAGAAGAGCGACTTACTGGTATATTGTGACTGGCGCTTTAGCAAAGAAAGAGATCATTCATTGGCGAGTCCTGGGTACTAAGAATCCTCCTGAACCTCAAGATGGAGAAGTGGTTGTGTTTATGCAGCATCTGGACCGAGGGTTTAGCCCTCCCGGATCAAATTTTTTCCGTGACGTACTTGCCAGCTTCCAACTCCATCCTCAAGATATTGGACCGAACTCTGTGTCCAACATCTGTAACTTCCAAGTATTTTGGGAAGTTTACCTGCAAGAAGAACCAACTGTTGAATTGTTCAGAGACTTTTTTCACTTGAACCGCCGTACTAAGTTCACCGACGGCCCCAATATAGAGCTTGGTGGAGTATCGATTCAAAAAAGAAAAGAAGTCAATTTTCCTCATGCCAAACATCATAGCCACCCCAAGGATTGGAATTAGACGTGGTTCTATTGCCGAAACACCGCTCCTGAAGATGAAAATCTTTTGCCGAGTTATCGTGCTCATCGGCTCAGCAATGAACATCCATTGCCTCAATGGTTGACTGCCAGAGAACGATCAAAATATGCACCACAGCTTGCTAAGCTCCGGGCTCTTATGGCAAACGGTTTAACCGGTATTGACCTTGTACGTTGCTGGGTTTCATGGGGTATCTTGCCCTTAAGCCGTCTCCCCGGATTAATGTGTGAATATTCTGGGGATGCCAAGGACCCTCAACGACACACTGAGATACAGTTGAATGATGATGAGATCACTGAGTCTGTCAAAAAGATGTTAGATGAACCGATAAGTGAGTGCAGCAAGACTGGGCTGCGTCCTTTTTATGCCTCCAACAAACCGCCAGCTGTAAGAATTTATCTTTCTGCTTTTAATCCGTCTCCCTTTTAACACTTTCTGATAGCCTTCTGTTTATCCTTGCAGGACAAAGATCCGTTCTGGAAGAGGAAAACTCAAGACAAACCGACAAAACCACAAGACAAACCGGCGAGAGCCCCTCGTAACAAGACCAAGGTCACAAAGAGGCCAGCAAAGAAGAAAACCGCCGAGTCCTCTGATCCGCCTGAAGATGTTGATGACTCGGAACCAGAGGTAGAACTTGACTCCCTTGGTTCATTTTTCATGCATCTTATTGACAATGATCATTATCAGGATGATGCGGAAGCCAGCCGCACTGACTACATAGAGGTAATCTCCCTTTCCTCTGATTTAGATCATGTGCTGATACAAAAACTTCGCCGCGCAGTCTAGAAAGTAAAACGTTCACATCCTCTTGCTCATTTGGATCCACACTTTTCTTTGGAGACACAGCAACATGAAGCTCGTCGCACAACCCGGCATAGTGGCCATCAGGTTACTTCCTCCGGTTTACCAGACACCCCAATTCGAAAACACCGTGCAGAGGTCTCTTGTTCTTCTAATAAATCTTATCCCTTGATGGGTTGCTTCCAATACCCTCTTAATTCGTCTGATTTGAATTATCAGGGAACTTCCAATTCAACCTCTGGTGACTCATCAACCACACAGATGCCTCCCCTCAAGACCGTCCCTGGGTAAGTATAGTTAATTTAGTTTTTGCTTTCTTGCGCCGGTTTACCATATTAACCTCTATTTGTTACTTGCAGTGCCAAAGCCCGCCTCAGCAAAAAAGCCAAACTGAGTACTCCTACTGAGGAGAATCCGTCTTTTGAACCAGAAAGGACCTCAGAAGCTGCTGATAGAGATACTGAAATTGCTCTGGATGATCCTGTGCCACAAGGTCAGGACACTTATGTTGATCCGTCGGAGGTTAACCCGGCTAGCCCTCATGCTGATCCGCCAATCCCAGCCAAGGATGAAGATGATCTGCCAAGCCTAGCCAGGAATACTGACAATCCGCCAAGCCCAGCCAAAGGTGGTGATAATGATGTTGTTATTATTGGTACTGGTCATACTGTTCCTGGCAACCCAGTCGCCTTATACAAGCATAGTGCCAAGGAAGAATTTGCTTGCTATGGGCAAAGGCAAGTGGAAAACAGATTTATCCAGCTACGTTAACCTCAATGCTCAGGAGGTCCATTCCAGATTTCTAAACTGCCTGTACACAAGTCATGATTATGAAGCCGGTTTAGTCAATTTGATGAAGGAGCACTATGAGGTAACTTCTGTTCAAACATTTTATAAATCTTTCTTTGACTTTATCTCAACTCCAGTGTAGCCCCCAAGGGCCGGTTTATCTCTTCAAGATGAACCGGGACTTTGATAAGAAAAGCTTCAACTGTGTAGCCCCCAAGGGTCAGTTTATCTTTCCAAGATGATCAGGGTCTTTCTGTTGTAAAGCTTAACTTTGATGAATTCCTTCACATCCGGTTAGTCTGATCAATTAGGCATTAGCCCCCAAGTGCCAAGATGAATACTTGTATTGAGCCTTGGGACTTCAAATAACAGTCATGAAAAAGTAATCCGCATTAGCCCCCAAGTGCCAAGTGTATAACTTTGTTACGTGCTTGGGACTTTGAAAAAATATTGCTAATTTACTTGTTCTATGTGTTGCAGGCTGATTGAACCAGCAAAAATTCTCAAGTCGCTGATCTTCAAGAGAACATCAAGTCCCAGCAAGGCGAAACATCCAAGGCAAAGGATGAACTGAAAGGCGCTTTAACAGCCATGGAGCAATTGAAGGATGGCTTCAAGAACGAGCATGCAGGCTGGGAAACTGAGAAAGCCGCGTTGCTGAAACAGGCAGAAGATGCTGAAGTGGCACTTAAACCGGTGGCAGAAGAGCTGAATGGCTTAAAGTAGCAAATCAATGCGATGACTTCTGCTGTATTTGGTAAGTACTCTTCTTCAGCTTTCTAGTAGACATTTTTGACACTGCCGGTTTACCAGCAATCTTTTAAACCATTGCAGGTAGCCGCGTTGCTCATCTGGGCTCTGATATGCGTAAGAAGTTGAAAGCAGCCTATACTTTGATAGAACAACTGTATAGAGGCGCTCAACGAGTCATCTTCGCAGCCTCATACAACAAACCGCCACCAACGTTACTCAAAGATACACTGGCCAAGTTATCTATGACCCCGGCTCAGCTAGAAGAGATGAAGAGATCTGCTGCAAGGGCTGGCGCTTTATCTACACTGCTCGGGCCAAGGCTTGAATAGCTGATCTTGACCCGGTAGATATTGGAGATGGCTATCCTAGCCAACAAGAAGACGGGTCAGAATTTGATAGTGAAGCCCTCAAAGCCTTGACCAAGGAGATGCGCCCACTTGCCAGCAAATTGGCGGACGAAGTTGACTTGTCTGTCTACCAGTCCAACTATGATGCAGACAACAAGCGGATTGAGGCATCTGTGAATGAAGTGCAGAACCTTATCCTGCCAATCCGTAAGCACACTTATGCCCCTAACGTTGAACCGTCCAATCTTATAAGCAACGAGGCTGTCTTCCAAGCTTTAACCGGTATTGACTAGGCCACCCTTAACTTCGAGCCACTGGGTGGGGAGCAGGAGGTTGAACCGATGCAAGATGATCCGTCGACTTCACGTCAACCTGGTGACAAATCATAATCCGGTAGCCGGCTTTATTTCCATAGATTGCGTTCTGGGCAACAAACAATTATTCTTTTGGGCATCAAAGCGCCTTGTAATAGGCTAGTTGAAATACTGTGATCTTCTGTCATCGTGCACTGCTACATGACACTGTGTAATTCGTCATGATTTTTGCTGTGCTTGCTCATGTGCCTTAGTAATTTTATAAAATCCTGCTTTCTGCATTCGAGCAACTTAAACGTGCCATGGCGGTTTACCGCCGGACGGGTTATAATACCCAACACAAAACCAGAGTTTTTGTAACTAAGGTTGTAAAGCAATGAAATATGAAATATATCATACCTGTGATATTGAATCACATTGTTTGCTTACCAATTTTCACAGTAAGGGTGAGATCCAAAACTTCAGCGTTGATAACGCCCACTATGCTGTGCTGGTCCATAATAAGCCATGCCGGGTTATGATAAACACCGGATGATCGTCCTGGCGACTTATAGTCAATGCTAGACCGGGCTAAAAGATGCCGGTTTATAATTGGTTATGTGCTAACAATTTATAATTGAAAGCTACGCCGGGTTGAGAAACACCGGGTTTGAAGTAATGACTTATAGTCAGGCCGGGTCAAGAGACGCCGGTTTAACTCAAAATCTTATCAAAGGAGAGAAAAACTTTGCAAAAATCAACTAAAACTTGTAGTCGAGGCTTTTCAAGGGCTCCCAGGCCCAAATTCGAGGCTTTTCATGGGCTGCCAGGCCGCGGAGTTAAACCATTTGACAAAGCCTTTTAAGATGGACCTCCAATTAACCAATCATCATTTTAACTTTGACAAGTTCAGGGTCTGTATAAGATTGACTTGTCAAACGTTCGGCGGGTCATACCAGTATTACCTGGACATGAGTGGCTTACTTGATGAAGGCAGGTTAACCCGGGTTTTTTTAGGTGAATACACCAGGCTTCCAAGCCGTGGCTTGATAGCCAATTACAAGGGTCCTTTCAAACTCTTTGTTGCTTTGCACAAAAGAGCCCCCAAGTAACTTTGTGAGCTGTGCTCAATGGGTGCCTATGTTTGAGCTATGCTTAGCAACAACACTCTCTTTGGCCCCTTGGGTGTGAAGCTCCCAAGATTTGTTGTGGCATGATAGCCGGTTTAATGAACAAATAGGACGTTGCTTTGTAAGCAGAAGCCCCCTTGTAACCAAGAAATATTGGAAGAACGGCAGAGGCCCTGCTTGTAGCAAGGATGCCGGTTTATTATATTGATCATAATATATACATTGTCAAAATATGTACATAACGGGAGCCTATGGCTCAAGTGTAGTAAGGCCGAAGATGAGCTATATTCCACGGCCAACGGGTCTCCTCCTCCGATTTGCGCGAGTCTTTGTGCTCTTGAACGTCGATGAGGTAATATGATCCGTTGTGCAGGTTCTTGCTGACCACAAAGGGCCCTTCCCAAGGTGGGGATAACTTGTGCATATCGGTCTGATCCTGGATGAGCCAGAGCACTAAGTCGCCTTCTTGAAAGGTTCTTGTTTTAACTCGGCGGCTGTGATAACGCCGCAGGTCTTGTTGATAAACCGCCGAACGAGCCAACGCCATGTCCCGGTTTTCATCTAACAAGTCCAGTGCTTCTTGACATGCTTGCTCATTGTCCGCTTCAACATAATTGGCAACCCGGGGTGAGTCATGACAAATATCACTTGGGAGTACCGCCTCTGCCCTGTAAACCATGAAGAAAGGTGTATAACCCGTAGATTGATTTGGGGTGGTGTTTATGCTCCACAACACAGATGGCAACTCCTCCACCCAACAACCCTGCGTCCGCTTCAAAGGAACCATAAGCCGGGGCTTGATACCCTTCAAGATTTCTTGATTAGCTCTCTCAGCTTGACCATTAGACTGGGGGTGAGCCACGGACAACACATCAAGCCGGATGTGGTCTCGTTAACAAAAGTCCTCCATCTCACCTTTGGAAAGGTTCGTGCCATTATCTGTGATGATGCTGTGTGGAAAACCAAAGCGGAATATCACCTTCTTAATGAATTGAACCGCCGTGGCTGCGTCACACTTGCTTACTGGCTCCGCTTCAACCCATTTAGTAAACTTGTCAACCGCCACCAACAGGTGGGTCTTCTTATCTTTGGAGTGCTTAAAAGGCCCTACCATATCAAGCCCCCAAGTAGCAAACGGCCAAGTGATTGGAATCATCCTTATCTCCTGAGCCGGAACATGAGCTCGGCGTGAGAACTTCTGACAACCGTCGCACCGCCTCACCAAATCCTCAGCATCAGCGTGAGTCGTCAACCAATAGAAACCATGACGAAAAGCTTTGGAAACCAAGGATTTTGAACCAGCGTGGTGACCATAGTCTCCTTCGTGGATCTCGCGTAGAATCTCATGGCCTTCTTTAGGAGAAACACAACGCTGGAACACACCTGAGACACTGCAGTGGTGCAACTTGCCGTTGGGAATAACCATGGACTTAAATCGCTGGATTATCTGCCTGGCTAAAACTGCATCTTCTGGCAACTCGCCCCGGCTCATATACGCCAAATATGGAACCGTTCAATCCGGAATAATATGTAAAGCGGCCACCAATTGTGCCTCCAGATCAGGAATAGCCAGGTCCTCCTCTGTAGGCAGCTTAACTGACGGGTTATGCAAGACATCCAGAAACGTATTGGGGGGCACCGGTTTACGTTGAGATCCCAACCAGCTTAAAGCATCTGTTGCTTAATTTTTGCGCCGATCAATGTGCTCAACCTGATAACCCTTGAAATAACCAGCAACAATATCCACCTCTCATCGGTAAGCCGCCATGAGTGGATCCTTGGAATCCCAAGTACCTGAAACTTGCTGAGCCACTAGATCGGAGTCCCCAAAGCATCGTACTCGGCTTAAGTTCATTTCCTTAGCCACTCGCAGACCATGGAGTAAGGCCTCGTACTCAGCTGCATTGTTAGTACAAGAAAACATTAAGCGGAGAACATAACAAATTTTATCACCTCGAGGGGAAGTAAGGACAATTCCAGCCCCCCAGCCCTCCAATTGCCTGGACCCATCAAAGTGAATAGTCCAGTACGTGTTATCTGGTTTGTCTTCTGGTGCCTGCAACTCTGTCCAGTCATTGATGAAATCCACAAGAGCCTGAGACTTGATAGCTATTCGAGGCATATATTTCAAACCGTGTGGTCCAAGCTCAATAGCCCACTTAGCAACCCGGCCAATTGCCTCCCTGTTCTGGATTATATCCCCCAAAGGAGTGGAACTGACCACTGTGATGGGATGGCCCTGAAAGTACTGTTTAAGCTTCTGGCTTGCCATGAAAACCCCATACACCAGCTTCTGCCAATGCGGATATCTTTGCTTTGACTCAATGAGCACTTCACTGATATAATAAACCGGCCTTTGAACCCGATATTCCTTCCCAACTTCCTTGCGCTCCACCACAATAGCTATGCTGATAGCTTGGGCATTGGCAGCCACGTATAACAATAGCAGCACATTATCGACCGGAGCAGCAAGGACCGATGGTTCAGCCAACTCCTTCTTTAAGTCCTCAAACGCCGCGTTAGCAGCATCACTCTAGACAAAATTGTCTGTCTTCTTCAACATCTGATACAAAGGGATCGCCTTCTCTCCCAACCTGCTGATAAACCGACTCAAAGCAGCAATGCGACCCGCCAGACGTTGAACATCATTGATGCACGCCGGTTTAGCCAGAGATGTAATAGCCTTGATCTTTTCCGAATTAGCCTCAATGCCCCTGTTAGATACCAGAAAACCTAAAAGCTTGCCTGCCGGAACACCAAAAACGCACTTGTCTGGATTGAGCATCATCTTATAAACCCGAAGATTGTCAAAGGTCTCCTTGAGGTCATCTATCAATGTCTCCTTCTTCCTGGATTTTACTACAATGTCGTCCAGATAAGCATGAACATTGCGCCCAATCTGAGTATGAAGACAATTCTGCACACATTGCTGATAAGTTGCTTGGGCACTCTTGAGCCCAAAGGGCATAGATACATAGCAGAAGGCTCCAAAGGGAGTGATAAAGTTTGTCTTCTCCTGGTCCTTAACTGCCATCTTAATCTGATGATAACCAGAATAAGCATCCAAAAAACTCAAACGCTCACAACCCGCCGTAGCATCAATGATCTGATCAATACGAGGGAGAGCAAAAGGATCAGCCGGACAAGCTTTGTTCAAGTCTGTGTAATCCACACACATGCGCCAAGTGCCATTCTTCTTAAGTACTAATACCAGATTAGCCAGCCACTCTGGATGAAAAACCTCAATTATAAACCCAGCTGCCAAGAGCCGGGATACCTCCTCACCAATAGCCTTGCGTCGTTCTTCATTGAAGCGGCGGAGAAACTGCTTGACCTGTTTAAACTTCAGATCAATATTGAGATTGTGCTCAGTGAGTTCCCTCGGTACACTAGGCATGTCAGAAGGTTTCCATGCAAAGATGTCCCGGTTCTCATGGATGAACTCGATGAGTGTGCCTTCCTATTTCGGATCCAGAGTGGTGCTGATACTAAACTATTTGGATGAATCGCCAGGAACAAAATCTACCAACTTAGTCTCATCAGCCAGTTTAAACTTCAGGGTCGGGTCATGTTCTGTGGTGGGTTTTTTCAAAGGAGTCATATCTGCCGGATCAACATTGTCCTTGTAGAACTTCAAATCTTCTGTTGCGCAAACCGACTCAGCATAGGCCGCATCACCCTCTTCACAGTCCAAAGCGATCTTACGACTCCCGTGCACCGTGATGGTCCCCTTATGACCCGGCAATTTGAGCTGTAAATAAATATAACAGGGCCTTGCCATGAACTTTGCGTAAGCCAGCCATCCAAATAGGGCGTGATATGGGCTCTGGATTTTCACCACTTCAAAGGTCAAAGTTTATGACCTGGAATCATGCTCATCACCAAACACAACCTCCAAAGCTATCTTGCCAACTGGATATGCCGATTTACCTGGTACTACACCATGAAAAACAGTGTTCGACGGTTTAAGGTTCGTATCCGTCAATCCCATGCGATGAAAGGTTTCATAATACAGGATGTTGATGCTGCTCCCTCCATCCATGAGTACCTTGGTGAATTTATAATCCCCCACCTGAGGTGCCACCACTAAAGCCAGATGACCCGGATTATCAATCGGGGGCGGATGATCCTCCCTGTTCCACACAATGGGCTGTTCGGACCAACGCAAGTAACGGGGTATTGTTGGTTCAACATCATTAACTGCCCTCTTGTGAAGCTTCTGATCGCGCTTACACAAGCTAGTGGTGAAAACATGATACTGCCCGCCATTCAACTGCTTTGGGTGACTCTGAAAACCTGATTGTTGCTGATTCCCCTGATTATTCTGTTGGTTGTGGCCACCTTGGTTGTTCTGGCTACCCTGATTATTCTGAAATCCAGAGTTTGAACTACCGCCACCGTAACCCGGCCCGTGAGATTCGGGACCTGAACCGCCAGACGGACCGTGATCATACTGGAAGAGATCAGAATTTTTGAACTCTTTCATAATGAAGCAATCCTTCCATAGATGCGTGGCCGGAACCTCCTTCGTCTCGTGCTTTGGGCGGGGCTGGTTTAACAGGTGCTCCAGATTCATGCCTCCACCACGCTAGGGCGATTTACCCTTATGACGCTGCCTATTGCCCTACACATTGGTGTTAGCCACAAAATCCGAATTGTCCACTTTACGCTTACCATTGTTCCCATGGCCGACTGGTTATGCTGCTGTCCCTTTGTGCCACCGTTCTTCTTTCCCTTCTCCGGCTTCTCCTCGTCAGAATCGGGATCCTTGGTATTATCAGAATCGGCATACTTAACCAAGGCTGCCATAAGCGTTCCCATGTCATTGCAGTGGTGTTTGAGCCGTCCCAATTTCATCTTCAGCGACTTAAACCGGCAATTTGCCTCCAATGTCAGGATTGCCGAATCAGCCCTGATACGGTCTAATGAATGCAGAATTTACGAAACCCGGCGCACCCAATGAGTCTTTGATTCATTTTCCCTTGGACACAAGCAGCCAGATCCACAATTGCCATGGGTTGCTTACATGTATCTTTGAAGTTGGCTATAAACCGGGCCTTCAACTCCTCCCATGAACCGATGGAGTTAGCGGGCAGGCTCTTTAACCAAGTGCGAGCTATTCCTTCCAACATCATAGTGAAATATTTTGCACATGCCGCTTCATCTACATCCAACATCTCCATAGCCATCTCGTAGCTCTCAACCCATGACTTGGGGGGTTGGTCGGCGGTGTAGTTAGGCACCTTACGCGGGCCCTTGAAATCTTTGGGTAACCGCACATTGCGTAGAGCCGGGGTGAGACATGGCACTCCCCAGGAGCTGAAAGCAAGTCCCCGTTCTACTGACGCCGCTGGCTGAACCGGGGCGGGTTGATGATGACCCGCGTACTGTGCCGCTAACGCTGCCTCCCTTCGTCCTCTGCCATTATCCGCTTTCGGTCTACGAGGGTACGTGGACACACTCTTCCCGCTCGTTTCTATGCTTCTCCTAGATAGATCTTGCGTGATCGTAGCCAATTTTTTGAAATGCTACATTCCCCAACAGTGGTATCAGAGTCAGGTCTATGCGTAGATGTTATATGCACGAGGAGAACACAAAGAGTTGTGGGCGATAATAGTCATACTGCTCACCAGCATGTCATACTTTGATTCGGCGATATTGTTGGATGAAGCGGCCCAGACCGACATTACATGGCCACGTTCATGGGACTGGTTCTACCGCCGTGCTTCACACATAGGTGGCTAGTGGGTGTCTGTTTCCCAACTTTAGTTGAATCGAGTGTCACTACGCCCCGTCCTTGTTCAAGGTTAAAACAGCACACTTGACAAAAATCGTTGTGGTTTTGATGCGTAGGTAAGAACGGTTCTTGCTCAGCCCGTAACAGCCACGTAAAACTTGCAACAACAAAGTAGAGGACGTCTAACTTGTTTTTGCAGGGCTTGCTGTGATGTGATATGGTCAAGACGTGATGATATCTAAATTGTCGTATGAGATGATCATGTTTCCTAAAAGTTATCGGCAACTGGCAGGAGCCTTATGGTTGTCGCTTTAATATATGAAATGCAATCTCCATGTAATTGCTTTACTTTATCACCAAGCGGTAGTGATAGTCGTAGAAGCAATAGCAATAGTTGGTAAGACGACAATGATGCTTCAATGGAGATCAAGGTGTCAAGCCGGTGACGATGGTGATCATGACGGTGCTTTGGAGATGGAGATCAAAGGCACAAGATGATGATGGCCATATCATATAACTTATATTGATTGCATGTGATGTTTATCCTTTATGCATCTTATTTTGCTTAGTACGGCGGTAGCACTATAAGATGACCTCTCACTAAATTTCAAGGTATAAGTGTTCTCCTTGAGTATGCACTGTTGCGATAGTTCGTCGTGCCGAGACACCACGCGATGATCGGGTGTGATAAGCTCTATGTTCACATACAACGGGTGCAAGCCAGTTTTGCACACACAGAATACTCGGATTATACTTGACGAGCCTAGCATATGAAGATATGGCCTTGGAACACTGAGACCGAAAGGTCGAGCATGAATCATATAGTAGATATGATCAACATAGTGATGTTCACCATTGAAAACTACTCCATCTCACATGATTATCGGACATGGTTTAGTTGATTTGGATCACGTGATCACTTAGATGATTAGAGGGATGTCTATCTAAGTGGGAGTTCTTAAGTAATATGATTAATTGAACTTTAATTTATCATGAACTTAGTACCTGATAGTATTTTGCATGTCTATGTTGTTGTAGATCAATGGCTCGTGCTGCTGTTCCTTTCAATTTTAGTGTGTTCCTAGAGAAAGCTAAGTTGAAAGATCATGGTAGCAACTACACGGACTGGGTCCATAACTTGAGGATTATCCTCATTGCTGCACAGAACAATTACGTCCTCGAAGCACCGCTAGGTGCAAGACCCGCTACAGGAGCAACGCCAGACGTTATGAACGCCTGGTAGAGCAAAGCTGATGACTACTCGATAGTTCAGTGTGCCATGCTTTACGGCTTAGAACCGGGACTTCAACAACGTTTTGAACGTCATGGAGCATATGAGATGTTCTAGGAGTTGAAGTTAATATTTCAAGCAAATGCCCGATTGAGAGATATGAAGTCTCCAATAAGTTCTACAGCTGCAAAAAATGGAGGAGAATAGTTCTGTCAGTGAACATATACTCAAATGTCTGGGTACCACAATCACTTGACTCAACTGGGAGTTAATATTCCGGTTGATAGTGTCATTGACAGAGTTCTTTAATCACTGCCACCAAGCTACAAAAGCTTCGTGATGAACTATAATATGCAAGGGATGGATAAGACAATTGTCGAGCTCTTCGCAATGCTAAAGGCTGCAGAGGTAGAAATCAGGAAGAAGCATCAAGTGTTGATGGTCAACAAGACCACTAGTTTCAAGAAAAAGGGAAAAGGGAAGAATGGGAACTTCAAGAAGAACGACAAGCAAGTTGCTGCTCAAGTGAAGACGCCCAAGTTTGGACCTAAGCCTAAGACTGAGTGCTTCTCCTGCAAAGGGACTGGTCACTGGAAGCGGAACTACCCCAAGTATTTGGCAGATAAGAAGCATGGCAAAGTGAGAGGTATATTTGATATACATGTTATTGATGGGTACCTTACTAATGCTCGTAGTAGTGCCTGGGTATTTGATACTGGTTCTGTTGCTCATATTTGCAACTCGAAACAGGGGCTACGGATTAAGTGAAGATTTGCTAAGGACGAGGTGACGATGCGCGTGGGAAATGGTTCCAAAGTCGATGTGATCGCCGTCGGCATGCTACCTCTACATCTACCTTCGGGATTAGTTTTAGACCTGAATAACTGTTATTTGGTGCCAGCGTTAAGCATGAATATTATATCTGGATCTTGTTTGATGTGAGACGGTTATTCATTTAAATCAGAGAGTAATGGTTGTTCTATTTATATGAATAATTTCTTTTATGGTCATGCACCCTTGATGAGTGGTCTATTTTTGTTGAATCTCGATAGTAGTGACACACATATTCATAGTATTGAAGCCAAAAGATATAAGTTTAATAATGATAGTGCAACTTATTTGTGGAACTGCCATTTAGGTCATATTGGTGTAAAGCGCATGAAGAAACTCCTTGCCGATGGACTTTTGGAATCACTTGATTATGAATCACTTGATGCTTGCGACCCATGCCTCATGGGCAAGATGACTAAAACTCCGTTCTCCGGAACTATGGAGCGAGCAACAGACTTAAAGAATACATACTGATGTATGCGGTCCGATGAGTGTTGAGGCTCGCGGTGGGTATCGTTACTTTCTGACATTCACAGATGATTTGAGCAGATATGGGTATATATACTTAATGAAAGATAAGTCTAAAACATTTGAAAAGTTCAAAGAATTTCAGAGTGAAGTGGAAAATCATCGTAACAAGAAAATAAAGTTACTACGATCTGATCGTGGAGGAGAATATTTGAGTTACGAGTTTGGTCTTCATTTGAAACAATGCGGAATAATTTCGCAACTCACGCCACCCGGAACACCACAACGTAATGGTGTGTCCGAACGTCGTAACCGCACTTTATTAGATATGGTGCAATCTATGATGTCTCTTACTGATTTACCGCTATCGTTTTGGGGTTATGCTTTAGAGACGGTTGCATTCATGTTAAATAGGGCACCATCTAAATCCATTGAGACGACACCATATGAGCTGTGGTTTCGCAAGAAACCCAAGTTGTCGTTTCTTAAAGTTTGGGGCTATGATGCTTATGTGAAAAGGCTTCAACCTGATAAGCTCGAACCCAAATCGGAGAAATGTGTCTTCATAGGATACCCAAAGGAAACTGTTGGGTACACCTTCTATCATAGATCCGAAGGCAAGATATTTGTTGCTAAGAATGGATCTTTTCTAGAGAAGGAGTTTCTCTCGAAAGAAGTGAGTGGGAGGAAATTAGAACTTGATGAGGTAATTGTACCTACTCCCTTATTGGAAAGTAGTTCATCATAGGAATCAGTTCTAGTGATTCCTACACCAATTAGTGAGGAAGCTAATGATGATGATCATGAAACTTCTGATCAAGTTACTACCGAACCTCGTAGGTCAACTAGAGTAAGATCCACACCAGAGTGGTATGGTAATCCTGTTCTAGAGGTCATGTTACTTGACCATGACGAACCTACGAACTATGAGGAAGCGATGATGAGCCCAGATTCCGCGAAATGGCTTGAGGCCATGAAATCTGAGATGGGATCCATGTATGAGAACAAAGTGTTGACTTTGGTTGACTTGCCTAATGATCGGCAGGCCATAGAGAATAAATGGATCTTCAAGAAGAAGACTGACACAGACGGTAATGTTACTGCCTACAAAGCTCGACTTATTGCGAAAGGTTTTCGACAAGTTCAAGGAGTTGACTACGATGAGACTTTCTCACCCGTACCGATGCTTAAGTCCGTCTGAATCATGTTAGCAATTGCCACATTTTATGATTATGAAATTTGGCAAATGGATGTCAAAACTGCATTCCTGAATGGATTTCTGGAAGAAGAGTTGTATATGATGCAACCAGAAGGTTTTATTGATCCAAAGGATGCTAACAAAGTGTGCAAGCTCCAGCAATCCATTTATGGACTGGTGCAAGCATCTCGGAGTTGGAATAAACATTTTGATAGTGTGATCAAAGCATATGGTTTTATACAGACTTTTGGAGAAGCCTGTATTTACAAGAAAGTGAGTGGGAGCTCTGTAGCATTTCTAATATTATATGTGGATGAGATATTGTTGATTGGAAATGATATAGAATTTCTGGATAACATAAAATGATACTTGAATAAGAGTTTTTCAATGAAAGACCTCGGTGAAGCCGCTTATATATTGGGCATCAAGATCTATAGAGATAGATCAAGACGCTTAATTGGACTTTCACAAAGCACATACCTTGATAAAGTTTTGAAGAAGTTCAAAATGGATCAAGCAAAGAAAGGGTTCTTGCTTGTGTTACAAGGTGTGAAGTTGAGTCAGACTCAATGCCCGACCACTGCAGAAGATAGAGAGAAAATGAAAGTCATTTCCTATGCTTCAGCCATAGTTCTATCATGTATGCAATGCTGTGTACCAGACCTGATGTGTGCCTTGCTATTAGTTTAGCAGGGAGGTACCAAAGTAATCCAGGAGTGGATCACTGGATAGCAGTCAAGAACATCCTGAAATACCTGAAGAGGACTAAGGATATGTTTCTCGTTTATGGAGGTGAAAAAGAGCTCGTCGTAAATGGTTACGTCGATGCAAGCTTTGACACTAATCCGGATGACTCTAAGTCATAAACTGGATACGTATTTATATTGAACGGTGGAGCTGTCAGTTGGTGCAGTCCCAAGCAAAGCGTCGTGGCGGGATCTACGTGTGAAGCGGAGTACATAGCTGCTTCAGAAGCAGCAAACGAAGGAGTCTGGATGAAGGAGTTCATATCCGATCTAGGTGTAATACCTAGTGCATCGGGTCCAATGAAAATCTTTTGTGACAATACTGGAGCAATAGCCTTGGCGAAGGAATCCAGATTTCACAAGAGAACCAAACACATCAAGAGACACTTCAATTCCATCCGCGATCAAGTCAAGGAGGGAGACATAGAGATTTGCAAAATACATGTGGACCTGAATGTTGCAGACCCGTTGACTAAGCCTCTCTCACGAGCAAAATAAGATCAGCACCAAGACTCCATGGGTGTTAGAATCATTACTATGTAATCTAGATTATTGACTCTAGTGTAAGTGGGAGACTGAAGGAAATATGCCCTGGAGGCAATAATAAAGTTGTTATTTATATTTCCTTATATCATGATAAATGTTTATTATTCGTGCTAGAATTGTATTAACCAGAAACTTAGTACATGTGTGAATACATAGACAAACAGAGTGTCCCTAGTATGCCTCTACTTGACTAGCTCGTTAATCAAAGATGGTTAAGTTCCCTAGCCATAGACATGAGTTGTCATTTCATGAACGGGATCACATTATTAGAGAATGATGTGATGGACAAGACCCATCCGTTAGCTTAACACCACGATCGTTTAGTTTATTGCTATTGCTTTCTTCATGACTTATACATGTTCCTATGACTATGAGATTATGCAACTCCCGAATACCGGAGGAACACTTAGTTTGCTATCAAACGTCACAACGTAAATGGGTGATTATAAAGATGCTCTATAGGTTTCTCCGATGTTGTTTGTTGAGTTGGCATAGATCGAGATTAGAATTTGTCACTCGGATTGTCGGAGAGGTATCTCTGGGCCCTCTCAGTAATGCACATCACTATGAGCCTTGCAAGCAATGTGACTAATGGGTTAGTTACGAAATGATGCATTATGGAACAAGTAAAGAGACTTGCCGATAATGAGATTGAACTAGGTATGGTGATACCGACGATCGAATCTCGGGCAAAAGTAACATATCGATGACAAAGGGAGCAATGTATGTTGTTATGCGGTTTGACCGATAAAGATCTTCGTAGAATATGTAGGAGCCAATATGAGCATCCAGGTTCCACTATTGGTTATTGACCGGAGATGTGTCTCTGTCATGTGTACATAGTTCTCGAACCCGTAGGGTCCGCACGCTTAACGTTCGATGACGATTCGTATTATGAGTTTATGTGTTTTGATGTACCGAAGGTTGACCGGAGTCTCGGATGAGATCACGGACATGACGAGGGGTCTCGAAATGGTCTAGATATAAAGATTAATATATTGGAAGGTCATATTCGGACACCGGAATGGTTCGGAAGTGTATCGGGTATTTTCCGGAGTACCGGGGGGTTACCGGAACCCCCCGGGGAGTTATTGGGCCTCATGGGCCTAGTGGTGGAAGAGAGGAGGCATGCGAAGGAGTGGCGCGCCCCCCTAGCCCAAACCGAATTGGACTAGGGTTGGGGGGGGGGGGCTTTCCTTCTCTCCTCCCCCTCCTTCACCCCTTCTCCTTGTGGAAGTAGGAAAGGGGGGGGGGCGAATCCTACTTGGAGTAGGACTCCACCCCCCCTTGGGCGTGCCTCCCCTGGACGGCCTCCTCCTCCCTCCCTCCTTTATATACGTGGGGAAGGGGGCACCCCATAGACACACAAGTTGATCTTTAGCCGTGTGTGGTGCCCCCCTCCACAGTTTTACACCTCGGTCATATTGTTGTAGTGCTTAGGAGAAGCCCTGTGCCGGTAACTTCATCATCACCGTCCCCACGCTGTCGTGCTGATGAAACTCTCCCTAGGCCTCAGCAGGATCAAGAGTTCGAGGGACGTCACCGAGCTGTACATGTGCAGATCATGGAGGTGTCGTGCATTTGGTACTTGATCGGTTACGTTCGACTACATCAACCGTGTTACTAAACGCTTTTGCTTTCGGTCTACGAGGGTACGTGGACACACTCTCCCCGCTCGTTGTTATGCTTCTCCTAGATAGATCTTGCGTGATCGTAGGCAAATTTTTTGAAATACTACGTTTTCCAACAGAAGATGATGCACCAGCACCAAAGTCTCAAAAGCTGATGGGGATGCCATCAAGTCTGGGGCTGCCCCTTCTAAGCCCAAGACAGCTGTAGTGACCAGACCTCAAACGGTCAAGTCTCTGTGCATCAGTGTCATCTCTGAATTGGTAATGCTGACACACACAAGATTGGGGGCACAAGATTGAGTGATACTTGCCAAGCTAAATATTGTCATGGAAAGGAGTGTTGATGGCCAACATTCAAGCATTGTTGAATACGTCATATGTGGAGGCGAGTAAGTTGCCTTCTCACTCGTGAGGTCTAAAATCTAGGTTGGAGTAGCGAGATTGATTAAATCTTCTAGCGCATGCAAGTTTCATGGGAAGGGACGATGATATCGATGCTCAGGTCGTCGAGGGTGGTCCAATGTTTAGGCAATGCCAAAATTTTCATACGGGTGGATCAAGTTGTTCTAGGAAAGAAAGGGGAAGGAATTGTGTTGAAATCAATGATGGTTACGGTAGTGGATAAGAAGTGGCGGTAAGGGAAAGAAGTGTTAGGCTTTTACATCTCAATACTAGGTCCGAGGAGCACTTCCCAAACAATGAGCAGAGCCCTCCCTTCCCCTAGGGTGCCATGAACACACAATTCCACGCGAAATCTTAGAGAAGGCAGCGAAGCCTTCGAGAACCATATCCACGGGCATGTTTTCTATTAGCTTGTATAAAAATAGGAAATTTTCACTATATCACTGAGGTAAAGAAAAATTAAATTAATAATACAAGCTTCATATAGTAACTATGATAGGAAAAAATATGGTTGCAATACACAAGGGCAGATGTTCCACCGAACTAGTTAAGCAGCGATGCCACACAAATATTTAGAACAACATTTTGAATCAATAGCCCTTTATTTCTTGACCAAAAGCCAATGCAATCAATAAATATAGCAAACTGCAAAGTGCATATTTACTACTATGTAAGATTTTAGTACATGGTGTTTATGTTAGTTGTTCTTCTCTTCATGTTTCCACCTGTGCTTTTGGGGTTTTATCGCCTAACACTCCACCCGCAATAGCTTTATTGGTCGAAAAAGGATAATTCCCAAGGCGGCTTGGGAAATCATTCCTTCTCTCGATCTCCATTGTCGAGCCCGTGGGTTTTCCTCCCCTCCGCTTGCCGCTCCGGCGGCTGGTGGCGGGGAGGAGATTCCTGGTGTCTCGTCTCCTGTTAGTAGATAGGTAGGGTTTTAGTCCTCATAGGGGCAGTGTCTAGATGAATGGCAGCGCTCCTTCTTCGAGTCATTCTTTCGGGCTTCGATCCTCCTCAAGTTCGTCCGTTGGGACAGATTAGATGGAGCTCCAGCATAGATTCCTACTAGCAATTTGGGGCAGCGAGGTTAGGATTTCTCGCGGCGCATACACAACGACGATATTTGGTGTCAGGTTCTTCAGATCGATTCAACGATTCAAAGGCGACGGCTGCGGCTCCAGGGCGCTGGTCCTTACGGCCACGTACACGAAGACTTTCCAGCGGTCATCGACAAGGTTAAGCCGGCTCCGGTATGGGAGCGGCGTCGACAGCGGCTCGTTCTGGCGGCGGCAATCATCATTCGGTGGTCCATGGACCTCGATATAATTTTTATTATGTTTGAGGTGCTTTGTACTCCCAGTGAATCTTTATTATAAATCTGATCCTTTTCGCTAGAAAAGGAGGATAATTCCTAAACTAGGTTTCAAATTGAACAAGTTATAAACAACAGCGCAACACAAATACTTCAGATAACGTCTTAATGAATAAAAGAGTACACAATGGCCCTTTGTTCTGTGACCGCTATATGGTGTATGATGAGCTGATAGAAAAATGTGTAAACGATCTAAAAAAAGGCGAGGAAGTTAACTCTTGGTATGCATACATACCCTTTTGGATTTTTGGATTGGACCATTACTCCTTCTCGGTCGACGGCTGTCCTTTCTTCGTGAGTTCATCCTCCAAAGGTAATGGTCGACAATATGTGTGTATGTACTCCTTGAACCCGTCGGTCTCTGTAAGGGCGGTCATTACCTTCTTGGACAACATAAACTCAACACAGGTATCCTTTAGCCGCTCACAATGATGCCGATCCGCCAACGATAACGTGGTCATGAGAGTCTCCACGTCCATCCTCTTGCACAGCTCCTCTTCGCACATGAGCTTCAGTCTGTTCAGCCCATACCTATCCACCGCGATGAGCAAATGTTGCATTATTGCAGCGTTGTAGCCTCCTCCGTCGTCGTTGCTGGACGGGAGTTTATCGTTGTAGATATAGCGAAGCATCGTCTCGAAGATGGTAGGTTCCATGTCGATGACCTCGACGTGCCTCATGTCCTTCTCCGCCATCGGGCCGAAGAACTGCGCCCGGAACACCGGCGACCGTGCCGCCATGATGGACCTGTGCGCGTCGAATTCCCGGCCGCCCACGCCAAACGTGACGTCCGCACCCAGCCCATCCTCGAGCATGCGCTCGAGGTCATCGTGTAGCTCCAGCGGCGGGGACTCGCTCCTGACGTTGAGCACGCACCGGATCGTGAAACAGCCGTCGCCGAGGCGAGCCAGGGATTTCAGCTTCGACCTCGTCACGAACCGATGGTGGCCGTAGTCGTGCAACCGCGGAGTGAAGGCGTAATCCAGCTGCGTACCGAAGCCGGCTACCTGTGCCTGCAGGCCCTTTGTCTCTATCATGCTTAGCGTGAACTTGGCTCTCACCTCTTTGTCTTTGCCGAGGTACAAAGCAAGCACGAGGCCGTGCCGGTACAGTCCTGGTTAAGCCCGTGCGGGTAGAATCTGATCTCCCACTCGTAGCCGCCGACTCTGCAGACGGGCGAGCTGACGAACTTGCCGACCTCCATGCCCTTGAGCTGCAGGTAATTGATCAGCTCGAGGCTGAGCGTCTCGGTATCGTGCTCCACGATGCATCTCGTTCTCGACGGGGTGATCTCCGGTGAGGTCGAGCTTCTGTTAGCCATGGCCGGCCAGGGCAGAGGGACAAACGTGAGTTGATCGGTCTCAAACTCGAACAGAATTTGCACGCGCGTAGATATATACTCCTAGCTTTTGACAGGAATATATATGAGAAGAAAGAACGGAAGAAAATCAAGGAGTCATTCAGACTTACGATGACAAAGTTACAAGCCTTGTTGTCGGCTAGAGCTTGGCCTCGTTCTCAACTTGGGAAACAAGTACAAACATCTGTCTAAAGGTTCGATATTCAGACACGGAAAACCATATTTGTGTTCGCGATGGGCGATAGACGAGTGCATATCGAGCTTGAGAGTTTGTTTAGGACTAGCCTTGGTCTCTTCCTAATACGGAGTACTGTATTTTTTATCATAATACCTATAGTTTTTTCTTTCTACTTACAATAGCTATAGGGTTTTTTTTTTGCGGGGAATAGCTATAGGTTAGTTGCCTGGAAATAGATTATAGGTGTGTTTAAAAAATAGATTTTAGGTCAGTTGATTTTTGTTTTAAGATTCGCGCTTTCTTTTTTCCTTTTTTTTTTGAGAGAGAAGCGCTTTCTTTTTTCCTGGTCCTCTTTGAGAAGTTTTGGGTTAGTCGATTTGCTATTGGGCTGTGAAATCCCATTACATGGGCCACCCAGCCCTCCCCTTTCTCCCTTTTAATTTTTATATAATGATTTTGATTCTGTTTTTAGTGCAACAAGGACTACAAGGAACAGTAACTCATACACACACACAATACACGCATTGTCCTATGTACGCTACGTTTACTCAACAGAAACTATACACTAAGTTTTTTTTACCTTAATAGTTGTTTTCTTATTTTTATTTTCCTTCGTGAATATATTTGAGATGTTGAGTGAGTGTAAACATATACACACAAATATTATGCAATATGCATGAAAATTACACTATTATATGAATGTAGTTTGCATAGTACAAAAAATGTAATTTTAGTGTAAAGTTGTGTGCAAGTTTGTTTTAACATTTATTGTTATCTTTCTTGTTAAAGAGTAGTACCAATGTCATGCCACTAATTCTTTGTTTCTTATAAAATTTCATTATTTTGATTTTGGTTTAGTTATTATTCCATTTTCTTTCCTCTTTAAGGTTAATACGAATGCAACTAACTCATTTCTTGTTAGCATTTTTCTTTTGTGAAAATTGCAGTGTTATATGTGTATCCTGTGCAGCCCTCCCCTTGTAAATTTTGTGTGCAAATTATGTCAAAAAAATTAGGAATTTTATTTTCTTTCATTTTGGTATTTTATTTCATTTCTTTCTTCTTAAAGAGTAATACCAAAGCCACTAATTTATTTTTTCTAGAAAATCTCATTATTTTGATTTGTTTTAGTTTGTATTTATTTTATTCTTTCTAAAATGGTAATACCGAGGCCACTAATTCATTCCTTCTTAGGAAACCTTAAATTCTTTTTGTGAAAAGTACACTATTATATGCTTAGTTTTGCATATTATTAAAAAGTGCATTTTTTCTGTCAAATATGTGCAATTTTTTTGTTATTTTTCTTTCATTTCCTTTGTTCTGAAAGGCTCATACCAATGCCACTAATTCATTCTTCCTTAGAAAACTTCATTATTATTATTTTAGTTTATATTTTATTTTTCTTTCTTTTTTAAGGGTAATTCCAATGCCACTAATTCACTCATCAGGAAAGTTATTTTGCGTGAAAATTTCACTATTACATGGTTATTCTTGGATATACAGAAAGTGCAATTTTTGTGTAAATTGTTTGCAAATTTTGTCATTATTTGTTTTAGATTTTTGTTCATTTTCTATCTTATTAGAGGGTAATACCAATGCCACAAATATATTTTTTAGAAAACTTCATTTTTTTAATAATTTTTTCAGTTTTTATTTCATTTACTTTCTTGTGTAGGCACAATACCAATGTCACTAATTCATTCCTTCTTAGAGAACTTCTTTGTGTCGTGATAATGAACCATGTTGCTGATACCTCCAGCAATGATGATGACATCATGGAGTAGGAAATCTCGCCACAATCTCCAACTCTTGCAACGGTACACCGACACGCACCCTTCGCCCCCTCCCACGCTCCTTTGTATAATCCAGCCATTGACGCCCTGAAAGCTCTGACATTGCCGCCCCTCGAAACCATCGTCCTCAATGTACTGCTGTCACCATCCTCATAGCCCCGACCATGGCCGCTTCAAGCACGACCTTGCCACCCTCGCTAGTCTCGCATGGCCGCTTGGAGTAATGATTGACACCCCTTACGTCACCCCTTCCATCCCCGGGTGTGGCTACTTACAACGATGAGTGTTGCCATCAAAAGGGAGTGTCTCTTGCATCCAGCAAAGTGTGTGTGTTGCTACGAATGTCAACGAAGGTGGGGACGATGCTTCACTTGGCCTGTTGTGCCCAGAGGAGTGGGCATGGTGGCGAAGATCGTTGTTGCACATCGCCAGGAAGAAGCGACAAATAAGTAGTGTGAAGGGTATTCCCAAGATGAGGATAAGGGAGAGAGACACAGGTCCACTAGGACGCGTCAATCGAAGGATGCAGTTGACGCATGCGTATGATTCGTGTAGTTATTCCAATGTTTTCCCTTGTTTATCACATAATTCCTAGGGTATTCAATCTGGCTCCGGAAACATATGTGTTGGCATGCCAAAAATACTTTTACAACAATTTTTTTAAATGGGTATGCACATGTTCGGGTTCTTTGGCTGTTGTTATAAAAAAAGGGTTCTTTTGGTTGCCTAAAATTTTCTGTGGAAAAACGACAAATATTGCGACAAGGGTCGAAGCGGCAGGTTGAGTGAAAGTTTTATTTTGATTAGAGCACTAAACTTTGGTATGTTTATGGAGCAAGCATGAGTGTTCGTTTTTGCATGAAAGTGTTTGCGACCGCGTACTAACATTTAACATGTACGAAATAAATCACAAATTTCATTTCATTTTCTATTTATTTTCTATTATTCAACCTGGGAGCACATGACTCCGAGCCAAAACACATCTTTCATAGTTTGCTTTGTTTTCACCCATTGTACTTTTTCATTCATAAAAAAGCATACTTCCACAAATCAATGATTCGGATATATGATGACATATCAAATCTATACTTGAAGGTGCAAACAAAATTTGGAGACACAATAACTTGCATTTCTACCTTTTTCGTAAAGTAACGTCGTTATTTGAAGATTTGTCCCACGGATGGAATCCATCGTAAAACCTGAAATAAATACAGGAAAATATGAGTACCAGTGCCGAGGAGTGAATAGCAAAAAACTACCACATTACGGGCTATCGTTCCGAAAAACTACCGCTTTTTTTAATTTTTCAAAAAACTACCACAAAAGTGGTTGGCTGTTCCAAAAAACCCAAGTGGCCGAACGGTTAAGTTTTAACTGGGGTTATGACATATGGGGCCTGCCCGTCAGTGTTTTGTCGGCCATAGTGCTCACGGCGCGCGGGTGACGGCCGTTAGGGCGCACGGGCCATCCCGACCAGGTGAAAACGGATCCGGCCCTCACTCTGTCTCCCTCGCGCTCACTCACTCTCACTCTCCCCCCTCACTCTCACTCTCCCCCCTCGCTCTATTTCCCCTGGCCGAGCTCTCCATCGTCGCCGACCACCTCAGTTCCTCGTCGCCGGCCAGGATGCCTTCTTGGAATGATGGGGATGAGAGCTCCGACGACAGCATGGGGGGCAACCTGATGGACATGGAGTACTTTGTAAGCCTCATCCTCCTCCTCTCTGTCATTATCTAGGGTTAGGGTTAGGGTTGAATCGATTTGGGAATGAGGGTTGATGAGCTGTATATTTGTATGGATGGATTCGTTTGGATTGGTTATCTATTAGTTTTGATCTAGGGTATGGATGGCACGGTGATGTCTGATCTGACCTTGAGCAAGGCAAAGCTTGACTCAAGTTGAACTAGTTGATGCATTGGTTCTGATCTACCTTTTACTGCATGTAGGACACACCTGACACCATCCCTGAGCCACTCTGGTGTGGTGCTCCCATGGAGGAAGTTTCCAAGTGTACTCTGCACGATATGAAGCCTAGGAAGTGTGTTGCTTTTGAAGGTGCTAACACTGGTAGGAGGTTCTATGGATGCCCTGTTCAGGTGAGTAATTGAGTATGCTGGGTGGATTCAGTTATGCCTAGTGGATTCAGTTATGCCCAGTGGTTACTGAATTTGTACATTAACTCTGTTTGAACTGAATTTAGTACTGAATTTATGGTTACATGTCATCCTTGTGTACCAATCCTCTTTTTGAATTGAAGTTAGAACTGAATTTATGCATTTTCTGAAGTATGTGTTCTCTGATCAAACTACAGGGAGGTGTGAATTGTGGTGTAGTTCAGTGGGTTGATCTTGCCTGGCCTGATGTACTTAAGAACTGCCTCATCAAGTTGTGGGAAATGTTCCATGAGGAAAACCTTGGAAGGATTCAAGACAAGCATGCATATGAGGATGAGGTTGCCAAGTTGAAGAAGGACTATGATCATCTCTGCACTGAGTATCATAAAATGGTTGATGATGTTAGCAAGATGTTTGACTGGCAGGATGGTGTTGGCAAGATTGACTACCAAAAAGCAATGGATGCTGAGAAATTTGAGAAGCAGAAGGAAGAGCTAGAGCTGGAGATGAAGATGGAGAAGCTAAGGCTAGCAAAAGAACAGAGGTGTATCCTTCAGGCCTAGGCAGACATAATTCACAACACCAGGAAGGCAATGAAAGAGATAAAGGTGGACAGGGATCTTCTTGCACAAGAGAAGACAGAGCTTGAGAAAGTAGTTGCTGATCTGCTGAATGCTGGCCATGGGAGCAAGGAAAAGCTTGAGAAAATCAAGGCCATACTGGAGGCTTGAAGATTTGGACAATGGTGGTTAAGTAAGTAAGGTGGCCTACACATATAACGGGCCTTGCAAGATGATGGTAGGAGTATATTTTGTGCAGTCCTATATGAACTGTTTAAGTTATGGCAACTAGAGTGGTGGAGAACTGTTATTGTACTGTTAAGAACCTATCTATCTTAAGTAATGTAGTGAAGAACTGTTTTTTTTCCTTTAGGTTGTTTTCCTGAAAGTAGCAATGTTGAACTAGTATATTTTTGGGCCTAAACCCATTATGTACACATTATGGGCCTAGACTGGGCTTTTTTATTACTCCACCTACCTACCATCAACCATTAGTAGTCTATAAAGCCCCTCCCTTGACTGAAACCGCAGTCAATCCCCCATCCCCACCCTTCTCAACCCCCCCAGCCGCCAAAGAAACCCTAGAATCCAAGGGAGAGATGGATCCTGGAGAGGTCATAGATGGAGAAGAAGAGGTACCCAGGCAAGCCAGGCGCCAAGATGCAAGGAGGAGGGCGAGAAGGCAACTTGCTGAGATGATCCTTACAGCACGCAACCGCAAGGACATAGAGCAGTTCCTGGAGGCATTCCCCCCTGGTTCCAACCCTAGTGATGATGATATCATCTACTGGGCAAGGAGGAGGTCAAATTTCCATCCCTTTCAGGTCACTAGGCAGAGGTGGACTAGGATTCTGTACCCATGATGTTGTGTTCCTAGATTTGTCTTTCTATCTATGTGATGTTTGAAGTTGGTGTAAGAACAATGTTGAATGAGCTATGTATTTGATGAATCAAGTTGTCTATGATGCAATGCAATGTATGAAGCTGGTGAAAGAAAAATGTTCTATCTATGTGATGAATCAATGAATTGATCTGGTGATCTTGATGTTTAAGTTAGATATGTTATGGTTTGGTCTCTTAGGGTTTGGTGCCTAGATGGGCAAATCTAGATGGTCTCCTAGGACATTTGAAATCAAAATAGAGCTTGACAACAGATAACTTAATTGTTCCAAGCAGTTCAAACACAGACCATATAACTTAATTGTTCCAAGCAGTTCATACATAGACCACATAACTTAATTGTTCAAATGAAAATAGAGTTCACTGCAAAACCAGGTCCAGCTAGGCCCATCCTCTTTGTCAACCACCCCAAAAGCAATTGGGAACACATTGTTGTTCCAATCTCTCCCAGTTGCTGCCAATATCTGCTGGCCTGTGGATAACTTGATGAAGCAATCATCAAGTCCTGCATAAACAGAGATAGTTAGGGAAAAATTGAATAACTTGATCACATTTCTAACATGATTAAATCACTGATTTGTACCTATGAAAGGCCTACAACCAGCAAGAAATCCATCTTTTGATGCCTAGAGGCAATAGAACATGTACTTGAACCTTGGTGTGGGGGCTGGGTTCAAAGGATCCTCAAAAGTTGTCACTATGCACCTGCTTTCAGGGTTTGTGTCAAGCACACATTGTAGGTAGTCCCTCAACCTCAGATACTGATTTCTATGATCACCTTGCAAAACATCAACAGCCATCAGTCTTGCCCTATATGCCAAACTCCTAGGTACATGCACCCCGAACTTCTTCTTAGTATGTATGAGAACTGTCTCTACATCAGCCTTTACATTTGATCTAACTATGCCCTCCACAGCTTCTGCAACCCATTCAGCAGTAACCTTTGTACTCTCTCCACAAGCTCCACAACTATGATCCATGTGCCACTTCTTGATTGTGAATGTATCTTCATGGGCTACTTTGGATGAAGTCATGAAAAAATCACATCCATTCTTCCTCTCTGGGCACCAAACAATAACCCTTGATGGTTCATTCCTAAGGTACTGAAAGTTTCTCAAAGTCCTAACATGAAAATTTCTCAATGCCTTGTAAGACATCTTTATCCCTCTATAGTCACCCCTATCAATCTCAAAGTCTGAGGATGATTTGTCAATATCATCATCCTCTTCACCACCAGCCTGTCCATCATATCCACCATGAGCTTCTGAAATGTTCAGGTTACAGCTCTGTTATGTGTTCAAATTAACTTCAATAGGGTGGACCACTCCATCTTGTGACAGACTTAACACAAAACCAGGACCCCCCACTGGACTGCCTATTGGAATTTGTTCTTCACAAACATTGTGAGCCCTGTTACATTCAACATCTCTATCTTCATTTGCCTTGGAAACAATGATATTGAGAACTGTTAAATCTGAGTGGTCTATCATTTCTTCAACTGCATCTTGACTGTCCAGAAGAAATAAACCTTCCTGTCCAATCCCTTGTTCTTTTACCCAGTACATGTAGTCATCTGACCCATAGCCTTCAGTCTCAGTAAGTGCTATCAAGTTCAGAAATGTGATGTATGAAACATAAAACCTCCTTTCCATATTATCTCTGCCCTGGAAATGCAGCCTAACCTCCCAAATTTCATCATCCAGCCTGCATTACATAATATGTTATTTGAAAAGCCCACCTAACTAAGTGTTTTTTGCTACAAAAATTCAGTGCATACTAACTATAAAGTACAGTAAGGAATCTGAATCCAACAAATGCTTCTCTGAATCCACCATGCATTTCTACTAAATCTAACTAATCCTTCAATGCTAAGTGATACTGTTGCATCCAAAACATGCCACAAAGTGTTTGCTCAACTATTATTCAGTGCATGTTCATGTTCTAAGATGAATCACAGCAGCATCAACCTAGGGTTTGGTCAAAAAACTAACTAAATTATGCTATGTTGTTTGAAATGAACAAGTAGAAATGCAGAAACTGTTGAAGGAGCTCATAAGAGGAAAAAAAACTTACTCCACCCCTCCAAATGCAAAGGCCCAGTGCTGGGAGTTGGCCGGATCTGCCTGCACAGCGCTAGCAAGAGACCTCGCTGCTCTGTACTCAAGCGAGAACTGGCAATCACCAAGCGACGGCGGTGTAGCCTGTGGCGTAGGAGCCTGCATCAGAGCTGCAGCCTGTGGTGTCCGCTGCGGCGGCGGCGCCGCCGCCGGCTGGGTTGCGAAGCTACCGCTCCCCAGCCAGTTATCAACCTCTGAGAACTCGCCGCCTCCATCCCCCCTTCCACCTCCACCCGTTGAATGGCCGCCATCGCCTAGTTTCGCCGCCGCCGCCGCCATCGGAGAGGGAGGCGAGCACGAGAGAAAGGGAGACAGAGAGGGGGAAGACAGAGTGAGGGCGGGCCGGATCCGTTTGACCTGGTCGGGACGGCCCGTGCGCCCTAACGGCCGTCACCCGCGCGCCATGAGCACTGTGGCCGACAAAACACTGACGGGCGGGCCCCATATGTCATAACCCCAGTTAAAACTTAACCGTTCGGCCACTTGGGTTTTTTGGAACAGCCAGCCACTTTTGTGGTAGTTTTTTGAAAAATTAAAAAAAGCGGTAGTTTTTCGGAACGATAGCCCGTAATGTGGTAGTTTTTTGCTATTCACTCAGTGCCGAGTCTAGGACTTGAACCCTAGTGTGGTAGTTCCACCACAAAGAATCTAACTATATGAGGTTCGCTATCTGAGATAGGCTCAGTTCGTGCACAAGGGTTCTGTATATGGTTATTAATTATTTTCTTTCAACACCCAAGGGATCCAAAGGGGAATGCGATAGTTTGTATGTGAATTTCATAAGGCAAACATAAACCTTCCAATTTTCAAGTTTTTTGTAAACAAATACCAAGGTTTTAGTACATCAATCTTCAGACGTTTTCGGCTTACAAACGTTGAGGCACTTTCCGCGATGTATTTTATGCACACACAAAAAAACATCTATTTTGTACGAGTCCTTTTGAATTTCCTGCTGTGATCAACTTCTTCCTCTTCATGATCCCCCTCCAGTGGCAGTGGTCGGCAACGTGTCATGAAGCGCTCATTGGTCTCGAGGATGGCGGCCAACACTTCTTTTGACGTCATAAAGTCTACGCACGCATCCTTGAGTCGTTTACAGTGGTGCTGATTCGCCAGCGCGTACGTGCTCATAACGGTGGCGGCATCCATAATTTTGCACAGCTCATTTTCACACATGAGCTTCAGCCTGTCCAGACCATCAGGTGCTGCATCACTGCGACGCTGTAGCCTTCAGCGGGCGGCGGCGGCAGCTTGTCTGCATAAATGTAGCTCAGGGTGGACACGGTCCGGGCCGGTCCGGGCCCGGTCCGAGCCGCCGTTTGGACCGGACGCCGGCGGTCCGCGCCGGACCGGACCGAGCTGTGCAGCGGTCCTGATTACAGGAACCGGACCGGCTGGCATGAAGCTCGGTGTGGACCGGCGGTCCTGCCGGTCCTGACGACGTCCAGTCACTGCCATGTGGGCCCAGGACATCGGTGTGGTGGTCGGAGTAGCAGCACGGTGGCCGGAGCCGGAGAAGAAGCACCTGATGCACGCCGGCGCGAGAGAAAGGCACGGGAGAGAGAGGGAGCAGCATGGCGCGAGGCAGAAGCGTGGTGGCGCGAGGGGACGATGGCGAGAGGTAGAGGCGCGGCGGCGCGAGGTTGTGCCGGGGAGAGGAAGTCGAGGAAGATGGCGTCGCAGGGGAGGAAGAGGGGCGGCGCAGGGGAGGAAGAGGGGCGGCGCGTGCGAGGAAGAGGATGCAGTGGCAGTTCGCTAGGTCACGCACGCCCCTCTTATTAGCTTTATTGGGCTGGGCTCTTCTGATTAGCTTTATTGGGCTGGGCCTTCGGTCCTCCGAACCGGACCGAGCTTTAACCGGACCGGACCGACCGAATTTCGGTCTCGTTTTCACGGACCGGACCGGCCATATTATCTAGCGAGCCAGGCCCGTACGGTCCGGTCCATAACGGGCCGCAGTCCGGGCCAGAAGCCCGCTCGCCCCGTCCACCCTGAAATGTAGCGAAGCATCATCTGGAAGATGGCTGGCTCCACGCCGACGACCTTGACACGCGGCTTGTCCTTCTCCGCCATGGGGCCATAGAACTGAGCTCTGAACACCGGCGACTGCGCGGCCAGAACGCACCTGTGCCCGCGGAACTTGTGGCTGCCCACGCGGAACGTGACGTCAGTGCCTCTCCCGTCCTCGAGCATGCTCTCGAGTTGGCTGCAGAGTTGGCTGGGCAGCTCCCGAGACAGCCCCCGAGACGGTGGCTCGTCGGTGACGACGGTGAGAACACACCGTATCGTGAAGCAGCCGTCCCCGAGTTCCGACAGCGATTCCAGCTTGGACTTGTCGACGAATTCCTGGTGACCCCATGCAGGGAAATCGCACCGAGAGAAGACGCACTTGAGCTTATCGAAGCTGGCTACGTTTACCTGGCTCCTTTTCTCTAGGATGCTCAGCGTGACCTTGGCAATCACATCCGGATCCGTGTCTTGGCTGTAACAGCGCAAAAACGCTGAGGCGTGGCCGTCACAGTCCTCGTCGATCCCGTCCGGGTAGAATTTGATCTTCCACTTGTAGCCGCCGACTTCGACGAGGGGCGAACTAATGAACTCGCCGACACCCATGCCATCGAGCTGCAGGTAATCGGTCACCTCGAAATTGAGCGTTCTGGTCTGCTCCCAGACCGTGGCAGGTGACGTGATCTCCGGTGAGGTCCAGCTGCTGTTAGCCATGGCCGGCGGCGGTGGAGAACAGACGGGGAGTTAATTGGTCTTGAACTACTAAATAAACTAGAACCATGTACCGTACCTAGGCGTCTTATATATAAAGGGGGAATCCGAAGAAAAGAATGAATCAAGTAAGTCCCGATGGGGGTAGGATTTGCACGCGTATACGTGCGCATCCGACTTGGGAGAGGAATCGGAGAAAGAAAGAGTTGTTATCGGCCTGTGTGCTCGATCTCGAGGTTCTCGACTTCTGATCGATGGGAGAGGATTTGCTACTATTCTTTTTCTTTCTTTTTTTCCATAATCATAAACTTGCATTAATGAACCAGGAGTATTACCATCGATCTGTAGTTGGCTAGCTACAAAAATTGGGGATACAATTCATCCAGAGACAGCGTCTCGTGCTACTACTAGTCCGAGCTGCACAAAGATGTGCTACGCCGTTGGCTTCCCTTGCCAATAAAAACTACCGCAAAGCTCTTAAGATTCCCGCTAACATCTTCAGTCTCCTGTGTAAAATGCTTGCTATTTCAGATCTTCATTCATCTCTCTTCGACCACAGACCACACCCACCACCTAAGCATCCGTTTCAACCATGGACGCATCTAGCGAACCAACAAATAGGACTCCCAGCGCAGCCAAATTTGATGTTTTGACCCTTTCGCTAAAGTTAAGCTAGATTTAATTTAATCCGGATTCGAAAATATTTCCGGATCTGACCCTTTTCCTACCGCCGGACAACTCGCCGGTAGGGTATACCATCCTACCGCCAAGTCCTCTGGTGGTAGGCAACTTATCCACGTTAGCGCAGTGCACCCATACCGCTAAACAGGCCGGTGGTAGCCTATGTAACCCTACCGCCGAGGTGCCCGACGGTAGGTGGGTACAAGCATTGTATTTGATAATTATATAACTTTTTACGGTAGGGCATGCTCCCTTACCACCAAGGGCCTCGGTGGTAGGCACTTATACCTTAACGCCGAGGTGTCTGGCGGTAGGAAAAGGTCAGATCCCGAAATGTTTTCAAATAGGGTCAAAAAACCAAATTTGTCCAACCACTCCCTCCCAAAGCCAACACGCCCCCTCGCCCCCACTTCGTCCCCACACTGCACCTTCCCCACGAAAGAAGGGGTTCCCAGGACTGGATCTCAAATCAATAGAGCTGCCATGGCAGATGAATCAAGGTGAAAACTCGTGCAAACTAGAGCAGTGCATGCGGAACAAAGAGAAAGCAGAGAGGCATACCAGGGAGCACCATTAGGGATAAGAAAAAACTGAGTTTCTTCTCCCCTCCAGATCGTCCCTGCTTCACTTTCCCCTTTCCTCCCCTCTGGAACACCTTCGAAGCTTCTTCATAGCTGCCTGGAGAAGAAACAGAGAGCAAAAAGAGGTGCATCTGGTGTCTGTGCAGAGTTAACACTTTTTCATGCAACTAAACCATGGAACAAGCCAACTTTTGCCTCATTGTGTGCAACAAAAAAAAGGAAAAACACAAACATGTTGGGAGTAGATGCCGAGAGAAAAAAGAAGTGGATCTAGCATGGTGTGTGGAAAATTAACAGGTTTTCGTGCAACTAAACCATGGATCCAAGCCAAGTTTTGCTGCAATGTGTGCAACAATGTGGCACCCCGGCTCAGAGAAACCGGAACGCACCCGTATTCCAGCCTAGAGATCGAGGCGAAGTCCTCTGGAATACGGCACTGCTTAGCATAGAACAAACCAGCTTTCCATTATAGCTCAAATATGAATACAAGGTCTCCGATATTACAATGAATAATACTGGCACGGCGACACTACGCCAACCACAGTTGCTCTATACAAGCAGCATAACAACTCGAGGCAGCGGAACCTCTACTGGCAGCGGAAGAACTATTGGCAACGGAACAACGAACGGCGATGATGGACTCCAATCCGCAGGGACTCTGACTGGAACGTTTATCCTAGCTCGCGAACACAAGAACCACACCAAACAAGCAAGCAATCCAGGCACGACCTGCAAACTGGCATGACACGCCAGGTCAGTACATTGAATGTACTTGCAAGCTCACAATAACGAAAAGCAATCAAGGAAAACAATAGCATGGCGTTAGCTGGTTAAAGCAATCATGAGCACAATATTAACAGAACAACCTGGCATGCACAACTGAACATGATACAACTTTAGCATGGCATAAGCACATGAACATGATGATACTACATGCAACAGTTTAACATATCATGCACCAACTTACTCTGCTCGGGTTACCTCGTAACCAACACATGCATCAACTTACCAACATCGGTATCCACGATACCACGGTGATCCTCTTGCGATCACGAATATCGAACAACTCAGTATCCTCGATACCGCCAACATTTTTGTCATCATCGAACCGGGGTTATTATTAATCAAGTTATTATTATTGTTGGCTCATAGTGTGACCTACTCTGAATTGGGCCCATATCCGCGGGCGCGGCTATCGATAGATTTAACACACACACTCTGCAGAGGTTAGCGCACTTTACCCACGCCACAGAACCCATGGCCTCACACTCCCATTCGGGTGTATCAACGGCATTCTGACGAAACCTGCCTTGACACTCTCCCGGCCACTCCGACCAACTCCCTCTCAGGGCTAAGTCATGGGTGGCCCCATGCCTACCAAAGGCATCTTCGGCCACCGTCGTGGCAAAATAAACGGTCCCACACGGGGAAAATTCGGATATAACAACAACGGGCACACAAGGTTATGTCTGCTTACCGGGCCAGGGTACCGCACGCCCATAACCTTCCCTCGTTGGAGACACCGGCAAGAGGCACGATAAAGGACCGAATCAAGACCTCCCATAAGTTAAATGTGGTTGCACTGTACAGCTCGATTCAGAGGCACCATGACTCAGCCAACAGTTGTTCAAGTTCAATTAAGTCCGGTTAAACTTGAATGCGATAAGCTGAGTGTAGGACCTTGAGAAGAGGTGTCTAGAGGGGGGTGATTAGACACTAAGTACCAAAGTTGCAGTTTTTAAGTTCTTTAAGTTCAAGTGGAGTTTAGGCACAAGTTTAACATTCACAGTACATAACAAGCAAGCATGCAAAGAGTATATGAGCAGCGGAAAGTAAAGCATGCAACTTGCAAGAATGTAAAAGGAAGGGTTTTGGAGGATTCAAACGCAATTGGAGACACGGATGTTTTTGGCGTGGTTCCGATAGGTGGTGCTATCGTACATCCACGTTGATGGAGACTTCAACCCACGAAGGGTAATGGTTGCGCGAGTCCACGGAGGGCTCCACCCACGAAGGGTCCACGAAGAAGCAACTTTGTCTATCCCACCATGGCCGCCGCCCACGAAGGACTTGCCTCACTAGCCGTAGATATTCACGAAGTAGGCGATCTCCTTGCCCTTACAAACTCCTTGGTTCAACTCCACAATCTTGTCGGAGGCTCCCAAGTGACACCTAGCCAATCTAGGAGACACCACTCTCCAAGAAGTAACAAATGGTGCATTGATGATGAACTCTTTGCTCTTGTGCTTCAAATGATAGTCTCCCCAACACTCAACTCTCTCTCATAGGATTTGGATCTGGTGGAAAGAAGATTTGAGTGGAAAGCAACTTGGGGAAGGCTAGAGATCAAGATTCATATGGTAGGAATGGAATATCTGGGCCTCAACACATGAGTAGGTAGTTATCTCTCAGAAAATGTATGCTAGAAGTGTAGGTTCAGTCTGATGGCTCTCTCCACGAATGAAGAGGAGGTGGAGGGGTATATATAGCCTCCACACAAAATCTAACCGTTACACAAAATTTACCAAACTCGGTGGGACCGAATCAACAAACTCGGTCAGACCGATTTAGTAAACCTAGTGACCGTTAGGATTTTCGGTGGGACCGATATGCAACTCGGTAGGACCGATATGGTTACGGTTAGGGCATAACGTAATCTCGGTGAGACCGATTACACAAACTTGGTTGGACCGATTTTGGTAATTAGCTAACCAGAGAGTTGGTCAGGCAAACTCGGTTGGACCGATTACACAAACTCGGTAAGACCGATTTTGGTAATCAGTCAACCAGGAAGTTTGCATTGTAATCTCGGTAGTACCGATTGCACAAACTCGGTGAGACCGGTTTTGGTAATGGACATACACAAAGAGATTACAATCCCATCTCGGTGAGACCGAGATCCCTATCGATGAGACCGATTTGCCTAGGGTTTGTGGCGGTGGCTATGACATCTGAACTCGGTGGCGCCAGATAGAAAGAATCGGTGTGGCCGAGTTTAACTTTTGGTTTAGGTCATATGTGTGGAAGTGGGAAAGTAGTTGAGGGTTTTGGAGCATATCACTAAGCACTTGGAGCAAGAAACTCATTAAGCAACACCTCATCCCTTCTTGATAGTATTGGCTTTTCCTATAGACTCAATGTGATCTTGGATCACTAAAATGTAAAATGAAGAGTCTTGAGCTTGAAACTTGAGCCAATCCTTTGTCCTTAGCATCTTGAAGGAGTTCCCACATCTTTTAGTCCACGCCACTCCATTGTTGAACTTATCTGAAACATGCTAGATAAAAGTGTTAGTCCAACAAGAGATATGTTGACATTAATTACCAGAACCACCTAGGGAGCACTTGTGCTTTCAATCTCCCCCTTTTTGGTAATTGATGACAACATACATCAAAACTTTAGATAAAGATATAAAGAATAGCAAGTAAAGCATTGGAAAGACATGTAACAAGCATAGGCTCCCCCTACATGTATGCAATCATGTAAATATGGAATATAGAAGCATGTGAGAGCATAACCATGATAGAGCAGGCAATGTGTTACATGTATCTTGGCCATATGCATCAGAGCAAAGAATATTAAGGAAAATACCTTCATGCCCATGAGTCCTTCTTGCAAACAGTATGTACATTAGCAAGAATTCCGCATACACATGATTGTGATGCATATACTTACCTTGTAGTCTTGAGTTGGCTTAGGATGGAATGAACCTGCGTAAACAAGGTTAGATAACATAGGTACATCTACTAGCCAGAGCAAACAGAAGAAACCACAAGAATACCAAGACTGGGATGACATGTAGAGAGTGAGTACTAAGTACCCCATTGGATTAGACATGTCCCCAAGAGTAAAGATATGCAATGAATTTAAATGATTTCTTTCCCTTAGATGTCTTGCTCCCCCTGAATCTAGCATGGGATACTGGGAGAAGATAGGGAACAGAAAATCAGAGCCGAAAGATATAAATGAACAGAGCTAATGCAAGCTAATGCAAATAAGCACATATGAACATGTCTTTCCCCTCAAGAAGACATGTGGCATCTCTCCTCTTGAACACCAAGCATCTAGGATCCTTGAGAAATACTTTCTACTTGAGTATTCTCTCCCCCCGGAGATCTCTTTCTCCCCTTGTGGAGGTGACACTCTCTCTTTCTGATGTGATCTCTCTAAGTGATAAGCTTTGATGTGATCTCTCTCTCCCCCTTTGACATCAATTTCCAAGAAGGGTTTGATCCTTGAGTCACAGCACATAGCATTTATAAAAATGTGATGCTTGTAGAGGACAAGATTCATTGAGTGGAGCTGGATCAGAAGAAACACAGAATAAGTGGCAAACTGTTTTTCCTGTTGTGAAACCGGTCGCGCCGAGTGGTTTGCTTTGTACCGAAAGCATTCGGTTGGACCGAAAACAACAAATCGGTGAAACCGAGTTCATCGCAGAGAAAACACTTGTCACCTCATCTCACTAGACTAGTAAGATCTCACAAAGATTTGCAAGGAATTTACTGAATGATATGCAAAGAATTTGATGCAGAAAATGCAGGGAAAATAGAAAGAAATCTAGATGAAGTTTTCTTTTGAAAGGGTAAACAAATATGTATGAGTCAAATGCAAAAAAACACAGAAAAGACCACAAGAGAACTTCATCTAGAGGTGGTCAGCGACAAAGTCACCTATGTTAGAGTATATTGACTTAGGAGTCAAGTGAGATCACTTAATCATAGGTCATACTCATCGTTTAAGCTCAAAATGGGGTTGCCATTTTTCATTTAAGCATCTTGATGTATTCACATCTTGTCGAGTTGCTTTAGCTCATGACTTGGAGTAAAGCTTCTCTAAGATGGAATAACATACCTTGATTGGTGGTGTTGTCCATGTAGTTGAACTTGTGTGGGTTGCTCAAGGTTGATGTAGCTCATCAAGAGTTGGGAGCACCACTTGGAATTTGAGTCCATCTACCTACATGGGTTAGTTCTTGCAAGGAAGAGCACTTGTGTATCCAAAAATGACAATCATGAAGCTCAACATAGAATTTGTCAAAGGATATGCTTGAATGGTTTCATGCTTCCTTGTCTTCAACCACCATAGTGTAGAAACTTGGTGATGTAGAGATTGCTCAAGATGTGAGTAGATTACAATCTCATGGAATTTGATTCAACCAAGTACCTACATGGGTTAGATAACATGCAAGGTGCAAATATATCCAAGACATAAGATTTTCATCATAAGAGAAATATCAAGGATTAGTCATAAGATCATGTCTTGCATGTATCCAATGGAGTTTCTACTCCAAGTTTGAAGCATCAATGATGTTCAATTCTCCTCTTAACCTGCAAAACACTCTCTCATCAAGTGGTTTAGTGAATATATCCGCTAATTGCTTTTCGGTGCGAACATGCTTAAGATCAATGTCACCCTTAGCAACATGATCTCGAATGAAATGATGACGAACTTCAATATGCTTAGTTCGAGAATGTTGTACAGGATTATGACCAATTTTGATAGCACTTTCATTGTCACAAAGAAATGGAACATGTTTCACATATATCCCATAATCTTTAAGAGTTTGGGTCATCCAAAGTAATTAAGCACAACATGAACCAGCGGCAATGCATTCCGCTTCGGCGGTGGATAAGGATACCGAGTTTTGTTTCTTGGAAGACCAAGACACAAGAGATCTACCAAGAAATTGTTAAGTACCCGAAGTGGACTTTCTATCAACCTTGTCTCCGACATAGTCCGAGTCAGAGTAGCCAACAAGATCGAAAGAGGCCCTCTTAGGATACCAAATGCCAAAATTTGGTGTATGGATTAAGTATCTCACTATCCTTTTCACGGCCTTAAGATGACATTCTTTAGGAGCAGCTTGATATTGTCCACACATGCACACACTTAGCATGATATCGGGGCGTGAAGCACTTAGATATAACAATGAACCAATCATAGAGCGATAAACCTTTTGATCAACCGGTTCACCATCTTTGGTCAAGTCAAGATGTCCACTAGTAGGCATGGGTGTAGTAATACCTTTGCATTCTTGCATATTGAACTTCTTGAATAAGTCCTTGGTGTACTTCGTTTGAGAAACAAAAGTACCTTCCTTAGTTTGCTTGATTTGCAACCCAAGAAAGAATTTGAGTTCACTCATCATAGACATCTCAAACTTCTCCGACATTAGCTTCCCAAACTTTTCACTAAAATGAGGGTTAGTTGAACCAAATATAATATCATCAACATAGATTTGGCACACAAATAGTTCTCCATTAACCCTTTTAGTAAAAAGTGTGGAATCAATTTTTCCAATTTCAAAGCCTTTTTCAATAAGGAACTTGGTCAAGCATTTATACCATGCTCTAGGAGCTTGTTTAAGACCATAAAGAGCTTTGTGAAGTTTGTAAACATGATTGGGTTTCTTAGGATTGACAAAGTCGGGAGGTTGCTTAACATAAACTTCCTCCTCTATTTCACCATTTAGAAAAGCACTTTTAATGTCCATTTGGTACAAGGTGATATCATGGTGATTAGCATAGGCAAGTAAGATGCGAATGGACTCAAGTCTAGCAACGGGAGCATAAGTCTCACCATAGTCCATACCTTTGACTTGTGTGTAGCTGTCGGTGTCAAAACCGGCGGATCTCGGGTAGGGGGTCCCGAACTGTGCGTCTAGGCGGATGGTAACAGGAGACAAGGGACACGATGTTTTACCCAGGTTCGGGCCCTCTTGATGGAGGTAAAACCCTACGTCCTGCTTGATTGATATTGATATTGTGGATGTTTACAAGAGTGGATCTACCACGAGATCAAGGAGGCTAAACCCTAGAAGCTAGCCTATGGTATGATTGTAATGGTTGTTGTTGTCGTTGTCCTACGGACTAGAGCCATCCGGTCTATATAGACACCGGAGAGGGCTAGGGTTACATAGAGTCGGTTACAATGGTAGGAGATCTACGTATCCGTATCGCCAAGCTTGCCTTCCACTCCAAGGAAAGTCCCATCCGGACACGGGACGAAGTCTTCAATCTTGTATCTTCATAGTCTTGGAGTCCGGTCGATGATGATAGTCCGGCCGATGATAGTTCGGCTGATGATGGTAGTCCGGCTATCCGAACACCCCCTAATCCAGGACTCCCTCAGTAGCCCCTGAACCAGGCTTCAATGATGATAAGTCCGGCGCGTATATTGCTTGGAATTGCAAGGCGGGTTCCTCCTCCGAATGATAGAAGATTGTGAACACCAGGATAGTGTCCGGCTCTGCAAAATAAATTCCACATTCCACCATAGAGAGAATAATATATACACAAGTTCAATCTGCTGACGTTTTTTGCGGCATGACGTCACGCCACTACCAAGCCATTACTTGAATCGTTTTTTACTCTACCACCTCAGCGCATTTAGCGAAGCGGTTTCCTTGGCACATCTTGTCGAAGCAGAGATCGTGTTCCCTCTTAATCCGGGATTCTCATCAATACGGACGTGGGTAACCCAACCGCGCCACTGATGGTGACGCTTGGGGGATAAGCGAGTTTTACCAGGCCGGTGGGGGATGCGTAGACTTCGCCCGCCCATACAAGGGATAAGGATTCACCTTTTCACCTATGCCTTCTTCCTCCTTTGCTTATCCATCTCCGCGCACTCGAGCTCCAGCGCCCAAGCCCGCACATCTCGTCTCAACCTTCCCCAGTCATGTATGGAGCGGGAGGCAAGTGGATGACCTCCTCCGTTACGGAGGAGCACATCGAAAGACTGCGCAGCGCCGGCTACCTGTCCGGCGACATTGCGCACCGGCTGCCCGACGAGGGGCAGCTCATCCCCACCCCCAGGCCCCATGAGAGGGTCGTTTTTCTTCCCCACTTCCTCCGTGGACTGGGCTTTCCACTTCACCCCTTTGTCCGGGGGCTCATGTTCTACTACGGCCTGGATTTCCATGATCTGGCGCGGAACTTCATCCTCAACATCTCGGCGTTTATCGTCGTGTGCGAGGCCTTCCTCTGCATCCAGCCCCACTTCGGCTTGTGGCTCAAGACCTTCAATGTCAAGCCGAAGGTAGTGAAGGGCACTCAAGCGGAGTGCGGAGGCGCCATGTTGGGCAAGATGCCCAACGTCCTTTGGTTCGAAGGGGCCTTTGTGGAATCCATCAAGGGGTGGCAATCGGGGTGGTTCTATATCACCGAGCTGCGCGACCCTACGTGGGCGGCGGCCCCCGAGTTCAGATCTGGTATCCCCACGCAGCTCACCTCCTGGAAAGAGAAGGGCTTGCTGTGGGGTAGTTCGGAGGAGCTGACGGGACTCCAAGCCTGTATCCAAAAGCTGGTGAAGAAGCTCAGGCTGGTTAACATGGTCCAAGTCATGCTCGTCCATCGGATTCTCCCATGCCAGGAGCGGGCATTCAATCTGTGGGAGTTCAATCCGGAACAGCACCAGGCGCTGAACGGGCTCTTCGACACGACGTACGAAGGTGCCTGGAGGGTGCTGTTTAAGGGCGCCGAAGCCCCCGCATCCGCGACTGAAGATCGCGGATTTCGCTCGCAGCGCCAAGCCGACGAGGTAAGTGATTCTACCCCTTTATGGGACTCTTGCTTTTCATAGTTTGACTCTATGCGGGTTTTAATTACCCCTTTTCCTTTGACACGACTGGATGAGGAAGGCGGAGCAGATTATCTGCCCGGCTCCTATGCCAGAAAACCCAGTAGACGCCCATCTAGCGAGGCTGCTGGTTCCGGCACCGCACGTGGTGCCGGAGAAGAAGGCCAAGAAGGAGGCCACGGGTGCTCGAAAGAGTTCCCGTTTTCAGGTGTCCGACGACTCCGGGGCGGACTCCTCCCCCGAAAATGAGGAGGAGAAAGAGGACTCTCTCCCAGAGGAGGGAGAGAGGAAGAGGAAGGCTTCCCCTACAGGGGAGGCCGAAGGGTCCAAGAGGGGAAGGACTATTCCCCTGGACAGCTCCGCCAACATCAACGTTGGCGAGGAAGAATGGCCTTCAAGGGCCAGGCCTCCGGCGAGATCGTAAGTATCCAGATTCCTGAATGATTTATAATTTCTTTTTCTGTGTCACATAGTGTCATTCTGATGCCGCATGCTGCCTGTAGTCCGGCCAGTGATGATCTCCCCGCTTCATCGAGCGGGTCGTTGGCTCCGTCGGATCTAGACTCCATCCCGACCGCCTCCACCCCTCGCGACACCGAGGACGCCGAGGTTGGATCCCAAGAAGGGACCCATCAGGGGGAGGCTCCGGAGGCGCCACAAGGCGGCCTCCCGGACTTTGCGCTGGACTCCACATCAGAACCCGCAGTGGTTCCGGAGTCCGGCCGGCGGCCCCTTCGCACGAAGGGCAAGACCGTGACGCCGGCAGCTTCCGTCCAACCGGAGGCGCCAGACAATTTGTTGGAGGCGCTGCAGAGCGCTTCCATCGAGGAAGAACACCGCACTATTATGAGTGCGGTGATTCAGAAGGTACAGCTTGCCAAGAGCGGGCTGACCGAAGCCTGCAGTAGCCTTCTATCAGGCTTTGAGGTAAGAAGTTAAAAATATGCAATGTAATACCGCATAGACAGTAGCCCCTGATGCTCGGTTCGGTGTTCGGAAAGAAAAGCCGGACTGAGGATCTCAAAAAAAGAAGATATACGCAGGGTTGCTAAAAAATTATGTCAATATGGGTTGCAGGCTGCGCTGCTGACCTCTGCCGCACTGACTGCGGAGGTCGATGCTTTGAAGCAGGAGCTCGAGCGGTCCGAGCAAGAGCTCGGCCGCGCCAAGAAGCAGCTCCAGGACAAAGAAGGTGAGTAACACCACTTTGAACTTGTACCTTACAGAAAAGGATTTAGGTTGCAACAAAAAATAATAAGGATAACATGGGTACTGCAAGGGCCACGAACGAGGTGGCGACCCTGAAGGAGGCCGTGTCCGTGGCCGAACGCAATACGGCCGCGGAACGGGCAGAGCGAGAAAAGTAGGAGGCGCGGGTGGCGGTGGTTCGGCAAGAGCTCCAGGCTCTCATGGAAAAGCATGAGAGTTTGGAGCGTGACTCAAAGACTCGAGAGTCCGAGCTTGCCTCGGCTCTCGAAAGTGCCAAAACTGCCAAGGCCGATGCCCATAAGTCCCTTCAGGAGATTGAGTTGGTGAGGAAGATAGCGGCGGGTAAGGCATTTTTCATGCAAAGCAAGCATGTGAATGTAAATTACATGTTACTTACCCGAATTCGGAGCTCTCCAGGGGCGTTTGCAGATCTGCCTTGCAGCGTGTCTGATGCCGCCGCATTCTACCGAGCCGAGGAGGGGAGCTCAACGGAGAAGGTCTTCTGGTCTCAGTATGCTGATGCCGGCCATCCGGTGCCCCCTAGCAACCAGCTGAAGCAGCTGGTCGAGCTCCACAAGGTGGCCGAGCAGGCCATGAAGGCCTCATAGTCCGGCTGTGGCCTGGAGAGGCCATGCCTGGGAGCTATTTCGGCCTCGTGCGACGGTTGGTGGATGCGTGCCCCTGGGTGGAGGTTATCAAGCGCTCCGCCTGTATTGAAGGTGCTCGTCGGGCCCTTGCCCGTGCAAAGGTGCATTGGGGCAAGCTGGATGCGGAGAAGCTAATCACTGACGCGCCACCAGCGGGCAAGGAATATCGTACGCCCAAGATGTACTATAAGACTGTCCTGAAGGGTGCCCGCAAGATTGCGGATGAGTGCCCCAGGGATGTAATTATTGAGTAAATTCGCAATGTGTTATCCCGTGCGCTGAAAACTTTGTTCATATGCGCTAAGCAACGCTTGTTAATTTAAAATATTACCTTCTGTGCGGCCGTTTATTAAATCTGAGAGATGGCAAGTCGTCGGCTTCAGCCCCCATGCCACGAGTGCTGGGGTGTTCGGGATAAACTTGAGCACTCTTGTTCCCATTTTTGGGTCCATCTAGGGAGGCGCTCAACACAACGAACAAGGCAACTGGACTTATAGTGCTTGAACACTCTCACTTAGCCATAGAATTCTATAATTTTAAATTTCGGCGAAGCCCCTAGTATTTGGAAGACCGAATTCGGGGCGCTATCCACGCCTTCGTCGAACATTATCCGGTACTTCGCTCGAAGCGGCGTAGGTCTTTAAGGACCCGAAAAGACCTCTCGAACAGCGACCAGTCTCTCGCCTTATCATGACAGTCAGTTTTAGCTTTCTCCACTGAGGCGTTAACCCGGCTCAACCGGGGCGCAATCGCAGTGGTTCTCCCAGTCCTACCTTAGCCGATAGAACGGAACGTAAGGTGCCAAACATGGGAGCCGGGCAAACCCAACTATTGACCCAAGACATGATTCGGAGCCGATTCATATAATGCTATAAGTTCGGGGTGCCGCACTAGTGAAAGTGTTCGGACTTTATCACACCATAATGCGGGGAACATAAGCCCCTCATGTATTTGGCCGTACCAAAATGTACGGATGCAACATGTCGTAAATGAACATATATATATATATATAAGGTAATGCAATTATGGGCAAAAAGTGTTGAGTGTTCGTCGCAGCCTTTGTCCCTCCCTGGCTGTTGCATCATGAGTTTGGCAGGTTCGCCGCCGGACAGAGTTCTGTATAAAAAAGAGAGAAATAAAAGATAAAAAGAGCGACACACTTGGGAGCCCCTGGTGTGGTCGAACCGCACTCTGGGTCTGTTGTGGTTGTGCCTCTCCCCCTATGCCCATGGTATCTCCAGGGCGTAATTATGTACACGGAGAGTTTGTCTTACAATTGTGCGAGGGCTGGGGTTGAGGCCGCATTGCTACGCATGCTCGGAACGTGCCAGGTGGTCTTGGTTGATGTTGCTCCGGGCGCGTTTGGCCGTGTCTGGTCGTTTAACGGCCGGACTCTAAAATTGCCTTAAAAGGCTACTCTGTACTTCTGCCGCGAGAGCCGCTGTAAGTTCCTCCGTTCGGAGGGAGTGTTCTGTGTTTCCATTGACCGTGATGACTCCACGAGGGCCTGGCATCTTGAGCTTAAGGTATGCATAATGCGGCACTGCGTTGAATTTTGCGAACGCGGTTCGTCTGAGCAGAGCGTGATAGCCACTGCGAAGTGGGACTAGGTCGAAGATTAACTCCTCGCTTCGGAAATTATCCGGGGATCCGAAGACCACTTCTAGTGTAACTGAGCCTGTACAACTGGCCTCGACACCTGGTACGACGCCTTTGAAGGTTGTCTTTGTAGGTTTAATCCTTCAAGGGTCTATGCCCATCTTGCGCACTGTATCCTGATAAAGCAGGTTCAGGCTACTGCCGCCGTCCATCAGGACTCTCGTGAGGTGAAATCCATCGATGATTGGGTCTAAGACCAATGCGGCGAATCCGCCATGGCGGATACTGGTCGGATGGTCTCTTCGATCGAAAGTGATCGGGCAAGAGGACCATGGGTTGAATTTTGGGGCGACTGGCTCCATCGTGTATACGTCCCTTAGTGCACGCTTCCGCTCCCTCTTGGGTATACGCGTTGCGTATATCATGTTTACCGTCCGAACTTGAGGGGGGAATCCCTTTTGTCCTCTGTTGTTCGGCGGCCGGGTCTCTTCCTCGTCATCGCTGTGTAGCCCCTTGTCATTGTTTTCAGCGATTAAGTTGCCTGCCTGCTTGAATACCCAACAATCTCTGTTGGTGTGGTTAGCTAGCTTTTCGGGGGTTCCATGTATTTGACAGGAGCGGTCGAGTATTCGGTCCAAATTGGATGGGCCCGGAGTGGTTCTTTTGAATGGCTTCTTCCGTTGACCGGGCTTGGAGCCTCGGAATCCGGCGTTGACTGCCGTATCCTCATTGCTGTCGCCGTTAATGCGGCGTTTGTTTTTGTTTCGACGCGACCTGCCATTGCGGTCCTTGGTATCCGGACTGCCAGCGGTTTTGCTGAGGTTGTTGCTGCGAGCTAGCCAGCTATTCTCTCCCGCACAAAAGCGGGTCATGAGTGATGTGAGGGCTGCCATGGATTTCGGCTTTTCCTGTCCTAGGTGCCGGGCCAGCCACTCGCCGCGGATGTTATGTTTGAAGGCAGCGAGGGCCTCTACATCCGGACAGTCGATGATTTGATTTTTCTTTGTTAAGAACCGTGTCCAGAATTGCCTGGCCGATTCGTCTGGCTGCTGGATTATGTGGCTTAGGTCATCTGCGTCCGGTGGTCGCACATACGTGCCCTGGAAGTTGTTGAGGAATGCGGCTTCCAGGTCTTCCCAGCATCCAATTGACTCTACGGGCAGGCTGTTAAGCCAATGCCGAGCTGGTCCTTTAAGCTTGAGCGGGAGATATTTGATGGCGTGAAGATCGTCGCCGCGGGCCATATGTATATGGAGGAGATAATCCTCAATCCAAACCGCGGGGTCTATTGTGCCATCATAGGATTCGATATTAACGGGTTTAAACCCTTCAGGGATTTGATGATCCATTACTTCGTCAGTGAAGCATAGTGGGTGCGCGGCGCCTCTGTATTGAGCAATATCGCGATGTAGCTCGAGAGAGCGTTGTCAGCTATGTTCGGCCCGGCCGGAGTAGTTGTATCCGGCGCGACGGTATTCGTCGTGGGTCTTGGGGCGCCCACGTGATCCATTGATAGATATGGGTTGTCTTGCCTTGTCCTCCAATATATCCCGCAAGTCCGGCGCGTTCCCCCATGGCTTCATGCTTTTTGAGCGATGCCGGGGTACGGTTTTGGTGGAGGGCTTGCATGCCTCTCTGTCGCGGCCACGAGGTGGTCGGTCTGCCGTATTGTGCGCTGGTGATGCAGGTTTGTACGCTTCCTCCTCTAGTCGGGGGAGCAACTTGCGTTTTGGGTAACTTTTGGAGGGGTGTTCGAGTTGATACTCTTCGGCCACGAGGACCTCGGTCCATCTGTCGGCCAGTAGGTCTTGATCAGTTTGAAGCTGTTGCTGCTTTTTCTTTATGCTGTTTGCCGTGGCCATTAGCTTGCGTCTGAAACTCTCTTGTTCGACGGGATCCTCAGGCACGACGAATTCGTCGTCGTCGAGGCTTGCCTCATCTCCGGAGGGAGGTAAGTAATTATCGTCCTCGACCTCTTCGTCTGCCGCCCTCTCGTGAGGGCTTGCTTCTGCCTCCTCCTGCGCTGGATCGTGCTGGAGGGGGTTGTCTTCGGCACTTTCTGGGGTGTTATTATCTCTTGTGCCGGAATCTCTATTCTTGCTGTGGCGGGATTTAGAGCGGCGCCGCTGACTTTGGCGCTTGGGCTGTTTCTTTAAGGAATCGGCCTCCGTTGCTTCTTCGCCGTCCCCATCTTTTGGGGTGTCCACCATGTATATGTCGTATGACGAGGTGGTCTTCCAGTGTCTCGTAGGCACTGGTTCTTGATAGTCTCCGGCATCGTCGTCCATACCGTCGATGTCTTCGGAGTCGTAGTCGAGTACGTTGGTTAGATCGTCGATGGTGGCTACGAAGTGGGTGGTGGGTGGGCTCTGAATTTCTTCGTTGTCCGCGTCCCAACCATCCTGGCCGTAGTTCGGCCAGGGCTCTCCGGATAGCGAGAGATGCTTCAGCGAATTTAAGATATCGCCGAAGGGTGAGTGCTGAAAGATGTCCGCAGCGGTGAATTCCCTGATCGACGCCCAATCGGATTTGACTGGCAGGGGCGCAGGAGGTTCGGAGTCCGGCAGAGAGTCCGGCACCTCAGAGTCATGAGCTTTATGCGGGACAAGGTAAGTGTTCGGCTCCATCACCGTAGAAGTTGCAGCTCCCGAGGCGGTGTCCAGCCATCCGTCCTCGATCTGAGCGATCGGCTCCGGACTATGGGTCGGAGCGGATTCGTGTGCAGCCTCCAAGGTGCTGTCCGGCGGCAGAGTTAGGTCGTGCCCATCATGACAGCGCGGCACGCTCGGCTGTGGCTCAGATGCATCGAAGATCAAGTCTCCGCGGATATCGGCCGTGAAGTTTAGGCTTCCAAACCTGACCTGACGGCCAGGGGCGTAGCTTTCGATCTGCTCCAGATGGCCAAGTGAGTTGGCCCGCAGTGCGAAGCCGCCAAATACGAAGATCTGTCCGGGGAGAAAAGTCTCACCCAGGACTGCGTCGTTGTTGATTGAAGAGGCCATCAAGCCTATCGGTGACGACACAGAGGAACTCTCAATGAAAGCACCAATGTCGGTGTCAAAACCAGCGGATCTCGGGTAGGGGGTCCCGAACTGTGCGTCTAGGCGGATGGTAACAGGAGACAAGGGACACGATGTTTTACCCAGGTTCGGGCCCTCTTGATGGAGGTAAAACCCTATGTCCTGCTTGATTGATATTGATATTGTGGATGTTTACAAGAGTGGATCTACCACGAGATCAAGGAGGCTAAACCCTAGAAGCTAGCCTATGGTATGATTGTAATGGTTGTTGTTGTCGTTGTCCTACGGACTAGATCCATCCGGTTTATATAGACACCGGAGAGGGCTAGGGTTACATAGAGTCGGTTACAATGGTAGGAGATCTACGTATCCGTATCGCCAAGCTTGCCTTCCACGCCAAGGAAAGTCCCATCCGGACATGGGACAAAGTCTTCAATCTTGTATCTTCATAGTCTTGGAGTCCGGTCGATGATGATAGTCCGGCCGATGATAGTTCGGCTGATGATGGTAGTCTGGCTATCCGGACACCCCCTAATCCAGGACTCCCTCAGTAGCCTTGGGCGACGAGACGTGCTTTGTTGCGAACTACTTGTCCATCTTCATCTTGCTTGTTGCGAAACACCCATTTGGTACCGATGATGTTGTGGTTGTTGTCGGGCTTCTCAACCAATGTCCAAACTTGATTCCTCTCAAAGTTGTGTAGCTCCTCATGCATAGCATTTATCCAGTCCGGATCTTCCAATGCTTCTTCGACCTTCATAGGTTCAATGCTAGAGATGAAAGAATAGTTTTCACAAAAGTTAGCTAAACGAGTTTTAGAGCGAGTGATTCTCCCGGTTTGAATATCATTGTAGATTTGCTCGACGAGATGGTCTTTAGCAATTCTTGCTCAAACTTGTGAAAGCTTTTGCTTGGTTCTTGGTTGAAATCCTTCTTCATCTTGTTCTTCTTCTTGGCCTTCTTCATTGTTGGCGTTGTCGTTCTCTTGTCGTGGTGGAGAAGGAGGTTGTTGACGTTCATCTTGATGCACTTCCTCGTTTTCTTCATCTTGGTGTGTCCCACTTGTGGATGCTTCCGTATCAACTCTTGGTTCACCTTGTCGTGAAGTAGAAGCTTCCACTTGGACGAACGAGGTACTCTCCTTCACCTCCGTTGGACGAACCTTGCCAATAGACAAGTCTTGGATTGCTTCCGAAGGATCTTTGTCTCCTACATCAATTGGCAATTGCTCTACTTGCGAGCCATTAGATTCATCAAACTTCACATTTACCGTCTCTTCAACCTTTCAGGTGAAATTGTTGTAGACACGGTAAGTGTGAGAGTTTGAGCCATAACCTAGTAGGAAACCTTCATGAGACTTAGGAGCAAATTTAGAATGATGATGCTTATCAAGAATGTAGCACTTTGAGCCGAATACTCGAAAGTATCCAACTTGGGGTTTGTTACCAGTGAGGAGCTCGTATGCCGTCTTGCCGAGTAGCTTGTGAAGATACAAGCAATTTGTTGCATGACAAGATGTCTCAACCGCTTCTGCCCAAAAGTGCTTCGGCGTCTTGTACTCATCAATCATCGTTCTCGCCATGTCGATGAGTGTCCAGTTCTTCCTCTCAACAACTCCATTTTGTTGAGGTGTGTACGTAGCCGAGAACTCGTGTGAAACCCCTTCTTCGTCAAGAAAGGTGTCCACATTTGCATTCTTGAACTCCATTCCGTTGTCACTGCGAACCTTCTTGATCTTCACTTCAAATTGATTTTGGGCCTTCCTAGCGAAGTTTTTGAAGATCTTTTGGACCTGCGATTTATCATCGAGAAAGAACACCCACGTAAATCTGGAAAAATCATCAACTATAACTAGACCAAAAGAATTTCCACCGAGACTCTTGTAAGAGTTGGGACCAAAGAGATCCATGTGAAGTAGCTCGAGTGGCCTCCTTGTGGTCATGATGTTCTTCACGGGATGCCTTCCTCCAACCTGTTTACCTGCCTGACAAGCACTGCAAAGTCTATCCTTATCAAATATGACATCATTAACACCAAGGATATGATTCCCTTTAATAAGCTTGTCAAGGTTTCGCATACCAACATGACCTAGTCGTCTATGCCATAACCAACCTTTTGAGGATTTAGCAATGAAGCAAGTTTTAGGTTGAGCCTTTTTAGTGAAATCAACAATGTATAGATCACCTCTACGTATACCGGTAAAGACCATTTTATGATTGTGTCGACGAAACACTTGGCAATCTACTTCAGTAAATAGGACATTAAAACCGAAGTCAGCAAGTCTAGATACTGAAAGTAAGTTGTATCCAAGAGATTCAACGAGCATGACATTTTGTATGGAGCTATCATGTGATATGGCCACCTTACCGAGGCCAAACACCTTACCTTTTGAGTTGTCACCGAAAGTGACATACTTTCGAGGACTATCATTTTCAGCAAGCTCACGAAACATGTCTTTATCTCTGATCATGTGATCGGTACACCCACTATCAAGAACCCATTCCTTTCCTCCTGACATATATCCCCGAAGATTTGCCATAAAACCAAAGTGTCTCATTGCATCATCAAGATCGAAGTCACTCTCATCATCCTCATCATAGTATCCATGTTCAACATCGTCATGTGGTGGATCAAATCCTAGAGAGGGTGATTCTTAGAGTGAGTTTGACAATGATCTTGCTTATGAATTTTTATAGCTTCGGAAATAATATCACTAATAATTCCAACATCTGCTTTGGCACGCATAAGGTTTGTAAGCTCAAATAGACGATCACCAAACATAGGATCACTAGAATTCATCTTACTCAAGGCAATAGACTTATGGAGAATTTCATCAAGATTTTTCAAGGAATAATTTGGAAAGCGTTCCTCAAGAAATTTCCATATAGTGTAGGCACACTCAAGAGTAGGCAAGTTTCTAATTAAGTTTTTAGGCAAGCCTCTAGTGATAATATTAACAGTTCTAAGATTCCTAATCATGTCAATTGACTCATCAAGAGTAGGATGCATCAGATCAACATGAGGTGCACAAGGACTAGCAATGTACTTGTTCAAATGATATTGATTGAAGATTATAAGCATCTCATTTATCCACTCATGAAAATACTGTCCATCAAGTATAGGCACTCTATGTCTAAGACTCCCCAAAGTAGACTCATCCATCTTCCTCCAATGGTGATTAAACCAAGGCAATGGAGACCAATGCTCTGATACCACTTGTAGGACCTTGAGAAGAGGTGTCTAGAGGGGGGGGGGGTGATTAGACACTAAGTACCAAAGTTGTAGTTTTTAAGTTCTTTAAGTTCAAGTGGAGTTTAGGCACAAGTTTAACATTCACAATACATAACAAGCAAGCATGCAAAGAGTATATGAGCAGCGGAAAGTAAAGCATGCAACTTGCAAGAATGTAAAAGGAAGGGTTTTGGAGGATTCAAACACAATTGGAGACACGGATGTTTTTGGCGTGGTTCTGATAGGTGGTGCTATCGTACATCCACGTTGATGGAGACTTCAACCCACGAAGGGTAACGGTTGTGCGAGTCCACGAAGGGCTCCACCCATGAAGGGTCCATGAAGAAGCAACCTTGTCTATCCCACCATGGCCGTCGCCCACGAAGGACTTGCCTCACTAGCGGTAGATCTTCACGAAGTAGGCGATCTCCTTGCCCTTACAAACTCCTTGGTTCAACTCCACAATCTTGTTGGAGGCTCCCAAGTGACACCTAGCCAATCTAGGAGACACCACTCTCCAAGAAGTAACAAATGGTGCGTTGATGATGAACTCCTTGCTCTTGTGCTTCAAACGATAGTCTCCCCAACACTCAACTCTCTCTCATAGGATTTGGATCTGGTGGAAAGAAGATTTGAGTGGAAAGCAACTTGGGAAGGCTAGAGATCAAGATTCATATGGTAGGAATGGAATATCTTGGCCTCAACACATGAGTAGGTAGTTCTCTCTCAGAAAATGTATGCTGGAAGTGTAGGTTCAGTCTGATGGCTCTCTCCACGAATGAAGAGGAGGTGGAGGGGTATATATAGCCTCCACACAAAATCTAACCATTACACACAATTTACCAAACTCGGTGGGACCGAATCAACAAACTCGGTCAGACCGATTTAGTAAACCTAGTGACCGTTAGGATTTTCGGTGGGACCGATATGCAACTCGGTAGGACCGGTATGGTTAGGGTTAGAGCATAACGTAATCTCGGTGAGACCGATTACACAAACTCGGTTGGACCGATTTTGGTAATTAGCTAACCAGAGAGTTGGTCAGGCAAACTCGGTTGGACCGATTACACAAACTCGGTAAGACCGATTTTGGTAATCAGTCAACCAGGAAGTTTGCATTGTAATCTCGGTAGTACTGATTGCACAAACTCGGTGAGACCGATTTTGGTAATGGACATACACAGAGAGATTACAATCCCATCTCGGTGAGGCCGAGATCCCTATCGGTGAGACCGATTTGCCTAGGGTTTGTGGCAGTGGCTATGACATCTGAACTCGGTGGCGCCGGATAGAAAGAATCGGTGTGGCCGAGTTTGACTTTTGGTTTAGGTCATATGTGTGGAAGTGGGAAAGTAGTTGAGGGTTTTGGAGCATATCACTAAGCACTGTGGCGCAAGAAACTCATTATGCAACACCTCATCCCTTCTTGATAGTATTGGCTTTTACTATAGACTCAATGTGATCTTGGATCACTAAAATGTAAAATGAAGAGTCTTGAGCTTGAAGCTTGAGCCAATCCTTTGTCCTTAGCATCTTGAAGGAGTTCCCACATCTTTTAGTCCACGCCACTCCATTGTTGAACTTATCTGAAACATGCTAGATAAAAGTGTTAGTCCAACAAGAGATATGTTGACATTAATTACCAGAACTACCTAGGGAGCACTTGTGCTTTCACTAAGTCATATGAAAATAACATGATGCAACAATAATGCATGATACCAACATAAACATGGATGCAACATAAGCATTAAGCATAATAATAGTGAATCATTTATCCAGATGAGCATGGCATACTGATGAGCATGATTAACACAAGCATAACTCTACCATAAGCACATCCTGACTACTAGCATCATGAACAACTACCATGCAAGAATGTAGCAAGAACACTACCAAGTAAGCATGTGACCAACTAGATGCAACGGTACTGAATAGCAGACTAAGCATGCATCTGAAGAACATCACAACTACCAGCATGTATTACTACTACCAACAAGCATGACATGTGAAAATGATACTAACAAGTAGCACAATATATCACGATGCATCATAACATAGAAAGAATGTGGACACAAGTCCACGAGTAAAACCGAAACAACAGCAGTAGAAGCAAACAAGCAGGTAGATAACGGGCAAACTTTTATTAAATGTTCAAGTTGAAAACCAAGGCTATCATGCAAGTGGTTGTTGTGCCTTGCCTGGGGTGATGGAGACTCCGGGAAGAAGTGCGGTGAAGCTCGCGGAAAGAAACGTTGGACGGTTCTCTCTAGAAGGGGGATGATAAGGGCAAGGGCAAACTGGTCATTTTCACTGTGGGACCATCTAGTGACAATGGTACCAACATAAAGAGCTCGACGATATGAAGACGTGAGCGTTGGTTGAAGGAAATATGCCCTAGAGGCAATAATAAAGTTATTATTTAGTTCCTTATATCATGATAAATGTTTATTATTCATGCTAGAATTGTATTAACTCGAAACAAAATACATGTGTGAATACATAGACAAACATAGTGTCACTAGTATGCCTCTACTTGACTAGCTTGCTAATCAAAGATGGTTAAGTTTCCTAACCATAGACATGAGTTGTCATTTGATTAACGGGATCACATCATTAGGAGAATGATGTGATTGAGTTGACCCATTCCGTTAGCTTAGCACTCGATCGTTTAGTATGTTGTTATTGCTTTCTTCATGACTTATACATGTTCCTATGACTATGAGATTATGCAACTCCCGTTTATCGGAGGAACACTTTGTGTGCTACCAAACGTCACAACGTAACTAGGTGATTATAAAGGTGCTCTACAGGTGTCTCCAAAGGTACTTGTTTGGTTGGCGTATTTCGAGAATAGGATTTGTCACTCTGATTGTCAGAGAGGTATCTCTGGGCCCACTCGGTAATGCACATCACTTAAAGGCTTGCAAGCATTGCAACTAATGACTTAGTTGCATGATGATGTATTATGGAACAAGTAAAGAGACTTGCCGGTAACGAGATTGAACTAGGTATTTGAGATACCGACGATCGAATCTCGGGCAAGTAACATACCGATGACAAAGGGAACAACGTATGTTGTTATGCGGTTTGACCGATAAAGATCTTCGTAGAATATGTGGGAGCCAATATGGGCATCCAGGTCCCGCTATTGGTTATTGACCGGAGATGTGTCTCAGTCATGTATACATAGTTCTCAAACCCGTACGGTCCGCACGCTTAACATTTCATTGATGATATAGTATTATATGAGTTATGTATGTTGGTGATCGAATGTTGTTCGGAGTCCCGGGTGAGATCATGGACATGACGAGGAACTCCGGAATGTTCCGGAGATAAAGTTTAATATATGGGATAATAGTGTTTAATCTCCGGAAGGGTTCCGGAATTCACCGGAAGGGGTTCCGGATGTTTCCCGAAATGTTTGGGTACGAGAACACGTTATTTGGCCAAAGGGGAAAGCCCACGAGGCTTTTGGAAAGTGCAAAAGGAAGTTTTGCGGAGACCAGAGGCTAGATGCCAGGAACCCTGGTGTCTAGGGGGTAGACGCCGGGAACCCTCGCGTCTAGCCCTGGAGTCCGTGTAGGACTCTTGCCTTTCGGGCAAAACCTACTTTGAGGAGGCTTTTACTCTAAGTTTCGACCCTAGGGCTCAACATATAAATAGAAGGACAGGGCTAGCACCAAAGACACATCAAGAAACACCAAGCCATGTGCCGGCAACCCCGTCTCCTCTAGTTTATCCTCCGTCATAATTTCCGTAGTGCTTAGGCGAAGCCCTGCGGAGATTGTTCTTCACCAACACTGTCACCATGTCGTCGTGCTGCCGGAACTCATCTACTACTTCGCCCGTCTTGCTGGATCGAGAAGGCGAGGACGTCATCGAGCTGAACGTGTGCAGAACTCGGAGGTGCCGTGCGTTTGGTACTTGGATCGGTCGGATCGTGAAGACATACGACTACATCAACCGCATTGATAAACGCTTCCGCTTAGCGATCTTCATGGGTATGAAGATACACTCCCCCTCTCGTTGGTATGCATCACCATGCTCATGCGTGTGCGTAGGAATTTTTTTGAAATTACTACGTTCCCCAACAGTGGTATCAGAGCCTAGGTTTTATGCATAGATGTTATTTGCACGAGTAGAACACAAGTGAGTTGGGGGCGATACAAGTCATGCTGCTTACCAGCATGTCATACTTTGGTTCGGCGGTATTGTTGGATGAAGCGGCCCGGACTGACATTATGCGTACGCTTACGCGGGACTGGTTCTACCGACGTACTTTGCACACAGGTGGCTGGTGGGTGTCAGTTTCTCCAACTTTAGTTGAACCGAGTGTGGCTACACCCGGTCCTTGAGAAGGTTAAAATAGCACTAACTTGACGAACTATCATTTTGGTTTTGATGCGTAGGTAAGAACGGTTCTTGCTCAGCCCGTAGCAGCCACGTAAAATTTGCAACAACAAAGTAGAGGACATCTAACTTGTTTTTGTAGGGCATGTTGTGATGTGATATGGTCAAGACGTGATGCTATATTTTATTGTATGAGATGATCATGTTTTGTAACCGAAGTTATCGGCAACTGGCAGGAGCCATATGGTTATCGCTTTATTGTATGAAATGCAAACGCCCTGTAATTGCTATACTTTATCACTAAGCGGTAGCGATAGTCGTAGAAGCAATAGATGGCGTAAACGACAACGATGCTACGATGGAGATCAAGGTGTCGCGCCAGTGATGATGGTGATCACGATGGTACTTTGGAGATGCAGATCACAAGCACAAGATGATGATGGCCATATCATATCACTTATATTGATTGCATGTGATGTTTATCCTTTATGCATCTTATTTTGCTTTGATTGATGGTAGCATTATAAGATGATCTCTCACTAATTATCAAGAAGTGTTCTCCCTGAGTATGCACCGTTGCGAAAGTTCTTCGTGCTGAGACACCACGTGATGATCGGGTGTGATAGGCTCTATGTTCAAATACAACGGGTGAAAAACAGTTGCACACTGGAATACTCAGGTTAAACTTGACGAGCCTAACATATACAGATATGGCGTTGGAGCATGGAAACCGAAAGGTCGAGCATGAATCATATAGTAGATATGATCAACATAGTGATGTTCACCATTGAAAACTACTCCATCTCACGTGATGATCGGACATGGTTTAGTTGATTTGGATCACGTGATCACTTAGATGATTAGAGAGATGTCTGTCTAAGTGGGAGTTCTTAAGTAGTATGATTAATTGAACTTAAATTTATCATGAACTTAGTCCTGGTAGTATTTTGCAAATTATGTTGTAGATCAATAGCTCGCGTTGTTGCTTTCATATGTTTATTTTGATATGTTCCTAGAGAAAATTGTGTTGAAAGATGTTAGTAGCAATGATGCGGATTGGATCCGTGATTTGAGGTTTATCCTCATTGCTGCACAGAAGAATTATGTCCTTAATGCACCGCTTGGTGACAGACCTATTGCAGGAGCAGATGCAGACGTTATGAACATTTGGCTAGCTCAATATGATGACTACTTGATAGTTTAGTGCACCATGCTTAACGGCTTAGAATCGGGACTTCAAAGACATTTGAACGTCATGGACCATATGAGATGTTCCAGGAGTTGAAGATAATATTTCAAGCAAATACTCGAGTTGAGAGATATGAAGTCTCTAACAAGTTCTATAGCTAAAAGATGGAGGAGAATCGCTCAACTAGTGATCATGTGCTCAGATTGTCTGGGTACTACAATCGCTTGAATCAAGTGGGAGTTAATCTTCCAGATAAGATAGTGATTGACAGAGTTCTCTAGTCACCATCACTAAGTTAGTAGAACTTTGTGATGAACTATAGTATGCAAGGGATGATGAAAACGATTCCCGAGCTCTTCGTGATGTTGAAATCAACGAAGGTAGAAATCAAGAAAGAGCATCAAGTGTTGATGATTGACAAGACCACTAGTTTCAAGAAATGGGCAAAGGGAAAGAAAGGGAACTTCAAGTAGAATGGCAAGCAAGTTGTCACTCCCGTGAAGAAGCCCAAAGCTGAACCAAAGCCTGAAACTGAGTGCTTCTACTGCAAAGGAAATGGTCACTGGAAGCAGAAATGCCCTGAATATTTGGTGGAAAAGAAGGATGGCAAAGTGAACAAGGATATATTTGATATACAGATTATTGATGTGTGCCTTACTCGTGTTTATAGTAGCCCCTGAGTATTTGATACTTGTTCGGTTGCTAAGATTAGTAACTCGAAATAGGAGTTACAGAATAAACAGAGACTAGTTGAAGGGGAAGTGACGATGAGTGTTGGAAATAGTTCCAATATTGATCTGATCATCATCACACACTCCCTATACTTTCGGGATTAGTGTTAAACCTAAATAAATGTTATTTGACGTTTGCGTTGAGCATGGATATGATTTGATCATGTTTATTGCAATACAGTTATTCATTTAAAGTCAGAGAATAATTGTTGTTCTGTTTACATGAATAAAACGTGCAATGGTCATACACCCAATGAAAATAGTTTGTTGGATCTCGATCATAGTGATACACATATTCATAATATTGATGCCAAAAGATGAAATGTTCATAATGATAGTGCAACTTATTTGTGGCACTGCCGTTTGGGTCATATCAGTGTAAAGCGCGTGAAGAAACTCCATAAAGATGGATTTTTGGAATCACTTGGTTATGAATCATTTGATGCTTGCGAACCGTGCCTTTTGGGCAAGATGACTAAAACTCCGTTCTTCGGAACAATGGAGCGAGCAACTGACATGATGGAAATAATACATAGTATTGTATGCGGACCAATGAGTATTAAGGCTCGTGGCGGGTATCGTTATTTTCCGACCTTCATAGATGATTTGAGCAAATATGAGTATATCTACTTAATGAAGCATAAGTTTGAAACATTTGAAAAGTTCAAAGAATTTTCAGAGTGAAGTGAAGAATCATCATAACAAGAAAATAAAGTTTCTACAATCTGATCATAGAGGAGAGTATTTGAGTTACAGTTTGGCCTTCATTTAAAACAATGTGGAATAGTTTCACAGCTCACGCCACATGGAACACCCCAGCGTAATGGTGTGTCCGAGCATCGTAACCGCACTTTATTGGATATGGTGCGATCTATGATGTATCTTACCGATTTACCACTATCATTTTGGGGTTATGCATTAGAGATAGTTGCATTCACTTTAAATAGGGCACCATCTAAATCCGTTGAGACGACACTGTATGAACTATGGTTTAGCAGTAAACCTAAGCTGTCATTTCTTAAAAGTTTGGGACTGCGATGCTTAGGTGAAAAAGTTTCAACCTGATAAGCTCGAACCCAAACCGGAGAAGTGCATCTTCATAGAGTACCCAAAGGAAACTGTTGGGTACACCTTCTATCACAGATCCAAAGGCAAAACATTCGTTGCTAAGTATGGATCCTTTCTAAAGAAGGAGTTTCTCTCGAAAGAAGTGAGTGGGAGAAAAGTAGAACTTGATAAGGTAATAAGTACCTTCTCCTGAATTGGAAAATAGTTCATCACTGAAATCAGTTCCAGTGATTCCTGCACCAATTAGTGAGGAAGCTAATGATGATGATCATGAAACTTCAGAGCAAGTTACTACAGAACCTCGTAGGTATTCCAGAGTACGGTCCGCACCACAGTGGTACTTGACCATGTTACTTGACCATGGCGAACCTACAAACTATGAGAAAGTGATGATGAGCCCAGATTCCGCGAAATGGCTTGAGGCCATGAAATCTGAGATGGGATCCATGTATGAGAACAAAGTGTGGACTTTGGTGGAGTTGCCTGATGATCGGCAAGCCATATTGTATAAATGGATATTCAAGAGGAAGACAGACACTGATAGTAGTGTTACTATCTACAAAGCTCGACTTGTCACAAAAAGGTTTTCGACAAGTTCAAGGTGTTGCCTACAATGAGATTTTCTCAACTCTAGCAATGCTTAAGTCTGTCCGAATCATGTTAGCAATTGCCACTTTTTATGAAATCTGGCAAATGGATGTCAAAACTGCATTCCTTAATGGTTTTCTTAAAGAAGAGTTGTATATGATGCAACCAGAAGGTTATGTCAATCCTAAAGGTGCTAACAAAATGTGCAAGCTCCAGCGATCCATCTATGGACTGGTGCAAGCATCTCGGAGTTGGAATATACGCTTTGATAAGTCGATCAAAGCATATAGTTTTATACGGACTTGCAGTGAAGCCTGTATTTACAATAAAGTGAGTGGGAGCACTACAACCTTTCTGATAAGTATATGTGAGTAACATATTGTTGATCAGAAATGATGTTGAATTTTTCTGGAAAGCATAAAGAAGTGTTTGAAAGGAGTTCTTTAAAAGAAAGACCTCAGTAAAGCTACTTACATATTAAGCATCAAGATCTATTAAGATAGATCAAGACGCTTGATAAGATTTTCAATGTGTACATACCTTGACAAGATTTTGAAATAGTTCAAAATGTAACAGTCAAAGAAAGAGTTCTTGCCTGTGTTGCAAAGGTGTGAAATTGAGTAAGACTCAAATCCCAACCACGACAGAAAATAGAAAGAGAATGAAAGTCATTCCCTATGCATCATTCATAGGTTCTATAAAGTATGCCATGCTATGGACTAGACCTATTGTATACCCTGCCCTGAGTTTGGCAAAGCAGTACAATAGTGATCTAGGAGTAGATCACTGCACATTGGTCAAGAATATCCTTAGTGAGGACTAAGGAAATGTTTCTCGATTATGGAGGTGATAAAATAGTTCATTGTAAAAAGTTACATTGGTGCAAGTTTATACAACGATCCAGATGACTCTAAGTCTCAATCTGGATACATATTGAAAGTGGGAGCAATTAGCTAGAGTAGCTCCATGCAAAGCATTATATACAGAGAATATTTGCAAAATACATACGGCTCTGAATGTGACAGACTCGTTGACTAAACTTCTCTCACGAGCAAAACATGATCATACCTTATTACTCTTTGGGGGTTAATCACATAGCGATGTGAACTAAATTATTGACTCTAGTAAACCCTTTGGGTGTTGATCACATGACGATGTGAACTATGGGTATTAATCACATACAGATGTGAGTATTGGTGTTAAATCACATGGCGATGTGAACTAGATTATTGACTCTAGTGCAAGTGGGAGACTGAAGGAAATATGCCCTAGAGGCAATAATAAAGTTATTATTTATTTCCTTATATCATGATAAATGTTTGTTATTCATGCTAGAATTGTATTAAATGGAAACATAATACATGTGTGAATACATAGACAAACATAGTGTCACTAGTATGCCTCTACTTGACTAGCTCGTTAATCAAAGATGGTTAAGTTTCCTAACCATAGACATGAGTTGTCATTTGATTAACGGGATCACAACATTAGGAGAATGATGTGATTGACTTGACCCATTCCGTTAGCTTAGCACTCGATCGTTTAGTATGTTGCTATTGCTTTCTTCATGACTTATACATGTTCCTATGACTATGAGATTATGCAACTCCGTTTACCGGAGGAACACTTTGTGTAGCGACCAGACCTCAACCAGTCTGATCTCTGTGCTCAGTGTCATCCCTGGATCAGTAATGCTGACACCACACAGTACTTGGAGGATTTATAACAGAGTAGCAACCACACACTTATTACATCGAATGTCTCAAAAGAGAACTTATTGAAATAAATATGGCTTAAGGCCATCTAAAAACGATAACAGAGGAAGGCTTGGAAGATAAGCGAGTCCATCAACTCCAACGGCATCACTGAGTATAGAACCACGACCTAAAAGCACCTTACTCGTCGTTTGAAAAGTCTGCAACATGAAACGTTGCAGCCCGAAAACGGGTCAGCACATGGAATATGCTGGCAAAGTAACACATAGAGAATAACAATGGAATAAGCTACACTACATGCAATTTGGCTGGTGTAAAAGCTCTATGGTTACAGTTTTGCATAAAGCCAATTTTTCCCTACTGCAAAGGAATAAATTTAATTAACTATCATGGTGGTTGTTAAACATTGAGAATGGTTGACAGCATTCTCAATCCCAATTAAAAGTACTCATCAAACCCAACAATATTAGATTAAAGTAACATGATGAGATTCACATGATATCCAGGTACTAGATACTCAAAACGTCCATAACCGGGGACACGGCTAATCATGATTAGTTTGTACACTCTGCAGAGGTTTGCGCACTTTTCCCCACAAGACTCGATCGCCTCCGTTTGATTCCTCGCACTACATGGTGTTTGAGAAACGGATGACCGAGACATAGTCTTTCGGAAGCACTAGCACCTGACATGTGGGTAGACCGGTACACCTACTTTCCCCTACATCTTCTAGTCTACCCGTAAGAGTTCGCACGACTTAGTCAACTATGCCAGAGCCCATAATGGCTTCTGGCTGCACACGGAAGTTTCTAGTTTGAATAATCTCATGATCCCTTTGAGCCTGGGTGGCGGTCCGAAGAAATACAGGCAAGTCCTGATAGAAATCAGGTGCCTCAATCCACCCAGATGTGTGTTTAATTTGCCACCTTAAATAAACCATTGATTAACAATCTCACATCTGTCATGGATACACTCACCCAATCCACTAGCATAGCATGGCATAATAAGCAAACGTAGAAGTAACTCCCAGGGGTTTGAAAATAAAACAGGTAATAGGTACTACCTCATCTACTTCCCATCCCACAATTTAATTAGATCCTAATCATGCAATTGTTTGAGGATTGGTCTAATGCATAAAAACTAGGTATGAAAAAAGGTATGATCAAAGTGTTACTTGCCTTGCTAATGATCCGCAAAACCTAGAGACTCGAAGTAAGAGGCGGCGCACTCCGGGTATTCTATCGCAGACAAACAAACAAACAACATACAATAAGTACTCATCTAATGCACTGGTAAAACTCGAATAAAAGATCCAACCAGAATGTTCAACTTAAGAACTCCAGTTTGCAAAAAGAACCAAATCAAACAAAGCAACGAAAGTCAAACGGGGACAGAAAACAACTTCGTTTTACTAATCTGGATCTAAGTCAAATTTTACAGAAGCAAAAACTTGTTTAAGTTGATTATTCAGAAAGAGGGTTTCGAGACGAAACTCCAGGCACTTGAATCGCCTGATTCCGATAAACGAGCGAAAAGTTATACTAAAACGAAAATCGGATCTGGAATCGCGATCAGAAAAATCGCGGATTAAATCTGAGAAAAAGAAAAACGACGAACAGGCTGACGAACGAACGTTCGTTGACTAAACAGATATGACGAATACGTTCGTTAAAACGAACAAACGAGCGAACGCTTGCTATTTAACCGAACCGAAAAATAAAACCGATCTAAAAAACAAAAACAAACCAAAAAAAGAAGAAAAAACCGCCCGTTTTTTTACAAAAAAATGGCGACACGCAAATCGAGGCGGCGGCAAACCTCGGGCGGCGGGGTCGGCTGGCGGC